>NC_043704.1:18454908-18551494 GCF_006229205.1 Suricata suricatta | reverse complement strand
TTTAAACCTTGTCATCCCTGGCACTGAAAAAGCACATCCAGTTTACACAGAAAGGATTCCCAAATGGAACTTTCACAAAGTTATGGTGAAAAACATCAGGAAAGTGCTTTGAATTAAAGCATGGCTGAGGGCTGAAGAGGGAGGGGGAAAAGGGAAGGGGGGTGATGGTCATGGAGGGGGGCACTTGTGGGGAAGAGCACTGGGTGTTATATGGAAACCAACTTGGCAATAAACTACTCAAAAAAAAAAGTAAATCATGGCATTGATTATTGACCAGACTACTCCCTTTGCTAAAAACTATCTCATTCTCACATGCTTACTAAGAGATGCTTGGAAGACTTAAGTGCTCCCTGAAGAAAAACAAAAATAAAAAACAAACAAAATGCAATAACCAAAAAAAAAAAAAAAGGAGAAAGAAACTCCATTAATATGGGGGGAGGGGAATCTTATTGTTTCTTTTCTAATATTGCTTATAAGTGAAAGAGAAACCTACTGGAGTCATTATAACACATTCCACAGTGTGGGGAAATTCTCTGAAAACCAGTTGCTCACCTTGTTAGACTAAAACAATCAACATTTACTCAATTGAATATATCCCAGGCTCTGCCTAGAATGCAGTGTTTACATTGTTATGAATTAACTCTGGGGATACAGCTTTGGTGAAGCCCCTGGTGGATGATGGACTCAATATGGCTCTTGAGTTCATCTTCTCTTTCCCCAAACTGCATCAAGAGATAAATATTCATTGAATTAGAAAAAAAAAAAAATCCTTCCTTTAAAAAGCAAGGCAACAGTAATGGAGAGATCTTAAGATTAGTAGTATATCTTTAAAAAAAGTTTTTTTTCTAACTTAAATATTATGCCAGATTATAGGAAATTAAAATATTGTAAAAATACTACCCTTATTTCATAGTCCTTGGAAAACTGTGTGTGTTTAGCATGACCGTGTGCTATTACAGGATATTTTGGTTGTCATTAAGAACATTTTTAAACAGACTTTGGCAAAGATCACTTATTTATTCTAATGAAATGACTTCTGTGAAACATGGTAGACTGAACATAAATGTTTATCACCATTTCTATCTATACCTTTATAAAAATGTTAGGGCTTTTTGCTTCCACAGGTTTCTCATGTAGGATGCGTATGTCCAATTATTCTCCATTTTGGTTGTTTCTTATAAATATACTGAAGACTAATAATTGTCTTGGACATATGATACAGTTTTTGAGATGTAATATATTCATTTCTAAATTGTTTTTTGGTGATAGTGTTTTAGTAGTGGTTTGATCTTTAACCCATGTGTTATTGGAAGACTGTGTTGTTTCCAAAACAAATTGTGTCACTATCCTTTTAACTATCCAACTGTCCCTCCCCCCCGATATCTATTCATCCATCTCTCCATCCTCCATCAGTCCCATTTATGTCAATCATTTATCTTTCATACTTTGTTGTCAACTTCTAGTTTGACTACGTTATACTCAGATAATATCAAATTCAACTATTGATATCAAAGAGGCAAAGAGAATGTGGCAATTCTATTATCATGATGAATTTGTGGGATATATCTTTTAAAAACTTTACTTTTGTTTGAGATATTTATGAGCTGGGTTATTCAACTCATTGTTTTTTAAACTTACTATGTCTTCCATATGGTTTCTACATATCAGCATAGTTTTGCATAAAGCTTTCGGCCTAAGTTCTATTTTCTTAGATATGTAATATTGCTCTACCTCTTACTTTGCATTTACATTGACTTTTTAAAACTCTGGCTATCTTCAAATTTCAGTTGCTTTAATATTCTCCTAATTGTCTTTCTTAGAGATTTCTTTTTTTTTAATTTTTTAAAATGTTTGTTTTTGAGAGACAGAGTGCAAGCAGGGGAGGAGCAGAGAGAGGGAGACACAGAATTTGAAACCGGGTCCAGGCTCTGAGCTGTCAGCACAGAGCTTGACATGGGGCTTGAACTCACAAACTGTGAGATTATGACCTGAGCCAAAGTTGGATGCTTAACCAGTTGAGACACTGAGGTGTCGCTTCTTAGAGATTTTCTAAGTAGATTCTTGAAAAGTTTTTTCTTTATTTATTTTGAGAGAGAAAGTGCGAACAAGGGAGGGGGCAGAGAGAGAGAGAGGAGAGAGGGAGACTCCTAAGCAGGTCATGTACTGCCAGCACAGAGCCCAACACAGGAGGCTTGAACTCATGTGAGATTTGGACCTGAGCTGAAATCAAGAGTCAGACTCTTAACCAACTGAGCCAACCGGTGCCTGTTTTTTAACCTGATTTGAGATTTCTTAGAATAGTAGAATCCAACACATTCACATTAATGCTAAAAATATTTCCTGAATTATTCTTTTCACATTATGATGTCCAAGTGTATTTTTATGTTTTCTCTTTTGCCCTTTGTCAGTGATGATACATTTTTATTTTATTTTAAATTATTATTTTATTTTAGAGTGAGAGAGAGAGCACAAATGTGAGCAGGGGAGAGGGGCAAAAGGGCAGAGGGGCAGAGAGAAAGAGAGAGAGAGAGAGAGAGAAAATCTCAAGCAGGCTCCATGCACAGCCCAACACAGGACTGGTCAAGAGCCTGGGATCATAACCTGAGTGGAGATCAAGAGTTGGATGCTCAATCAACGGAGTCACCCAGGTGCCCCAATAAAACTTTTAAATTCTACCCCTTCTATCAGTCACCAATTTTTACATTCTTAAGTCATATTTAATATTTCTCTACCAGTATTACAAGATAAACCATTATTTCCTGTCCCCTTTGTCTTTCCTCAGCATCTTTTTCAATAATTGTTAAACTAACTCAGAATTTTATTTCCAGGCAACAACTAAACTATATCTATTCCTCCTCCCATTCTTGTAAGTTCTAAGAATGTTCTTGTTTTGTAATTTATAATCACTTTGTTATTCATATATATTTACTTATATGTACTACCAATAACTACTTCTTCTACAACTCATTTTTCTTGATTTTAAAATCTTTAAGGTGCTCTAATGTTTTTTATTGTTATCTCTTCAAATAATATACTCAGCAGTTACTTGTTTCTGTTGTATTTACATATGAATAATATGGGGATTGCCCCCTTGGCCTATCAAAAAACTATAGATACTCTGCCACTGAATGTTAGCTTCTACTTCGGTGGAACAGGAAACTTTTGTAAAATCTATCTTCCTTTATGAAATAAGCTGTTAGGTAAACTGAAAACCTGAAAATATCTTCTTAAGCCCTGGAGATAAAAAATGTTACTGGACTACATAAAAATGCATTGTCTTTTTCATTCCTCCTTTCTGGCCCCATGAGCTCTTTTGTTCTAATATCCCAGGTCTGTCTTCATTCAGTTCAGGAAATTCTTCATAAGTTGTATATTTGATTATTAATTTTTATTCCTTTGTTTATTTTGCTTTTCCTGACTCTCCAACTATTTCCACATGAAGGCTTTTAGAAATTTCCTGTTCTTATCTTTTACTTATAATATCTATTTCTTTACTTTGTATTATGAGTTTGTGTTGTGAGGTATACCTGAAATTTAATCTTCCAAATAACTGAGTGCATTTTCCAAAATGTCCATTCTTTCATTTTATTTCCTCTATTCATTTATTTATTTCTAACTCAGGGAACTAACCACAATTTCCTTTGGTTATTAAGTATGAAGTTAATATTAAAGCCAACCAAAATAAGTATATATATGTGTATACACGTACATATATATTTTCATAGCTTATTAGATTATAGTTTATATATTATATGTTGTTATGTTGTAGTTTATTATGTTACATACTAAGTATTATATGTATTCTTATTACACATAAGGATGTTGTTATATTCATACTTAAATTTCTTGTCACAGAGCCATCTTTATTTGTTCTTTTTCCACTCACTATTTTGTACTTCAAAATAACTTAATAAGGAAACTGCAGACAACATGTGTGGTACACCATAGAATTGAGTTACTTGTACCAAATCCCACAAATGAAGGCAGAATGTGTTTGCCCTTAAGTTTATGATTTTGAGAATCATTAGGGAATTCTATACAGGATGTTTTATACCTTCTACCAATTTGTGTGCCTCTTTCCATTTATTCATTCAACAAATATCTATTGAGAACCTATGATTTGTCAGTGTTGTATTATTTGTGTTATAATTTTCTTTAAAATATTTCAGTATGTGGTGTCTATGTCCCACCATTTAGAATTGCATTAAGTCTACCTCAGAAGGAATCTTTTACAGAAAACACTCAGAGAATCAAGGTCAGAATGCAGGAACATAACAGATAAAAGATCAATACTGCACCTGCTTGCTAATAAATGCTTACTCTGTGGCATAAGCTGTTCATTGTAACCTATAACCTGTTATTGGCATTATGGTGGTAGAGGAAAAAAAAACCCTATTTCTGATTGCTGGAGTTTCAGATTATTTGCCTAAAGAAGGCAAATAGACAACTTGGTTTAGGTTAATTTTTCCCTGGTCAGAAAATACAGGCCATAAAACACATTTATTAAGTACAATAATAAGATATCTTAAAAAAACCTATTAACTCGAGCTGGCATTTATGATCTTTAAATCCATTCCTTTAAATCTGACAGAGGGTTTCAGTGGACAGACTGTAAACTGAAGAAGCCCTGAGAATTAGAAATAGGACCAATATTGGCCAATATTGTGATGATCTGAACTTGAATACAAACCACTCTCTCAAAGGTAAGGTCAGGTACACTTTCCAGACCTTAGACTGAATCAAATCATGTGACTAGCTCCAAAAGGAGACCTTTGATCCTCTCCCAGAACCCTGGGGAGAAGGGGAAAAAAACATATTTTTTAAGCTTGTTACACATGACCTCTCATTTCCCCTTACTTTCCACATCCATCATTTTTCCAGGCAGATATAACAAATTACTTGCCCAAAATAGTCACCAGTGCTAACCTAATGGCTGCGTATTTAGGGTCCAGATAGGAGCTGAGATTTCCTTTGTCATCAGGATTCTAGCCCCAAAGCACTTTTTTTAAGGCCTGCCAGATAGTTGAATTGGAGACTGTTCTTTGGGGATGCAAGTATGTGGAAAAAGTAAACAGTGTCCCGTTCTCCAAGAAAACTGGCCAGGAACACAAAGCAAGGACTGATACACCAGAGCAGACTGACTCAAAAGCAGGTTTCCACCAGTAAATCAGCTAGCAGTCACATTACCTGATTTTACTGTTCTTTCTTCTTACGGATGTAGCTCTGCCCTCCCAAAAAAAATCCACTTAGTTTAGTGTGTGTACCACAAGCGTGCTCCATATTTATTCACTGTGCATTGTTCATGCTAAACAGAGCCTCTTTGCTCTCAAGTGGAAGAATTTCAAGGAACTTAATGACTTACAAAAATGTATTGTGCTGACATTACAGTGGCCAGAATTTTACCCAGTTCTCACAGATTCAAGGCCAAGAAAATCTCACTGGTGTGATTAGAAATGAAAGGAAATTCTTAGGCTCACTGAATAGCCTAAGAACTATAGGCCTGCTGGATGGCCATTGCCCCCACAAGTCATATATCTATAATTAGGTCAGTATGCACTTCTAAAAAGTGGAGGCAAGTCAAATGAAATAAAATAAAGACTTAAAGAGGATTGGCTTGTAGGCAACACCAACTCACATGATTTTAATGCTTGTACTCTAAAATAACTCAATACTGGACAAGTTATAGGAAATAATATAAAGGAGCCACTCTAAAGACAGAAATTTAGAAATAGTTATGTGTGCCCCCCCTTGAAGGGGTAACTTGGAGGCCCATTCTGGGGGTCTTGTAGAGCGGTGAAGAATCTGAATTCCCAAGAATCAGATGCACAGAATAGAAAGTGCAGTTTCTGCTTGTATTTGTTATGACTTTTTCTTGATTGCCAGCAACAGACATTCCTATAGCTTGCTTCACCACAAAAGGGAACATGGCATAAAATATTGGGGTACCACACAGGGACCTGGGTGCAGCTGGGATTCAAGACCAGACTAGAATCAGGAACCGTGGCAGCAGGGAACCCACAAACTACTCTTCCCATCTCTACCTCTGCTTCAGTCTTTCCTCTGGGAATCAGCTTTGGTTTCTCTGCTCACATTTTTGAAAACCAGGTTGCCAACTTTGATTACTTGTAGATTTCTGTCCCCATGTTCATTGCCTTTGCTCCTTTTAAATACAAGAGACTCTCCTGTTCCAACTCCCCCCTTCCCTTGTTCTCTTGTCTTCTTCCCTTTACCTATTGAAGAACTTTACTCTTGCAATGATCTCTTTCCTACCCCAGCATTCTCAAGTTCTTTCTTACATCAAACGACTTCTAGCGCCATACAGAGAGTCCCTACTTTCACCCATATTTAAAAAAAGCAATCAGGGTGCCTGGGTTGTTCGGTCAGTTAAGCATCTGACTCTTGTCTTCGGCTCAGGTTATGATCTCACAGTTCCTGAGTTTGAGACTTGCCTCAGGCTCTGCACAAGACAGCTTAGAGCCTGCTTCAGATTCTCTCTCTCTCTCTCTCTCTCTCTCTCTCTCTCTCCTCTCTCTCTCTCTTCTCTCTCTCTCTCAAAAAAAAAAAGTTAAGGAGTGCCTGGGTGGCTCAGTCAGTTAAGCCTCTGACTTCGGCTCAGGTCAGATCTCACGTTCGTGGGTTTGAGCCCCGTGTCAGGTTCTGTGCTGACAGCTAGCTCAGAGCCTGCTTCTGGTTCTGTGTCTTCTCTCTCTGACCCTCCCTCTCTGACCCTCCCTCTCATATGCTCTGTCTCTCTCTGTATCAAAAATAAATAAAACATTAAAAAATTTTAAATAAAAAATAGTTAAATAAACTTAAAAAATAAAAGATAAACAAATGTTCTCCCTAGCTAATTCTGTAGTTTCATGGCTTTAAGACTACCCAGTTTCCATTGTCAGCCTAACAACTCCCATTCATCTGTATATTTGAGAGGTATTTAAACATAATATGTTTAAAAGACACTTTCTTTCCCTCCCCAAACCTGCTGACTCTCATTCTTTGCCATTTCAGTGAAAACTTACACTATTTGCTAGTGTAAGCCACAAAATTATATTCCATCTTTCCCTAGCTCTACACATCTGATCCATCAGCATATTCCATTTGAACCACCTTCAAAATATCTCAGATTTGGCAATTGTCACCACTTTCTCTGTTTTCTCCACAGTCATAGCAAGCAACATGTGTAACTTGGATCACCTCAACATGTCCCAAAGTGCATTGCGTGATTTGATTCCTTCCCCTCTGTCACAGTATTGTCAGCACCACGGCAGGTGGAATATTGTTGTGAAAATATATTTCCTGTCACATACCTCTAAAGTTCAGAACATTGCTGTGGCACCTGACATTTTGACTAAATCCCACACTCCTTAGCATAGTTTCCAGAACTAGTATGACAGTGCATTTCTCTACTTTTGTCAATCACTTTCTCCCTATCCTCTCTCGGTCAAGCACCTCAACCATGCCAAGTTTCCTGTTTATTTGTTTAACTCTAATGTACTAACACCTCTGCCTTAGGACCTTTGCAACTGCTGGTCCCTCCACCTGGGATGCTCTTTCCCTGGAAGTCTGCATGGGTACATTCTTTATATTCTTCTTGTCTCAATTTAAATATCATCTACATGGAAGCTTGCCTGGTCCAGTTTTCCACAGTGCCCTCCTTCCCCAGGCACCTGCTATCCTAACTCCTTCTTTTATTGCCTCCATATTTCTCAACACATTCTATACTGACCTGGTCTATTTGTCTAACTCCTAATTTCCTGTACCTTCCATAGCTCTGTAAATGCTGAGGTCAGGGATTTTTGTCTATTACAAGGACTTTCCAATTTGATTTAAGTAAATATTTAGAAATACTGGTTGAAAGATGAATGGGAAAAGCAGAAAAAAAGGAAAGTAGAAAGGAGCAAAATAATGAAATATGTTTTCATATTTTTCATGATGATATACATTATCTTTTTTAGAAGAGTGGATTTGAAATTTGAAATAGCCAAACTTATTTGGAATTTCTAATGTAAATATTGTCATCATCACTCTGGATAGTTGAAAAATCAAGGTAGAAAATGATACCTGTTGTTGATACTAATAAAGTTTTGGAAGCATTTTTTATTATAAATTGAAATTATTTTCAAAATAATTTCATATGGAGAAATGTTTTTGAAATAAATACATATGTAGATATAAATATAATAAAAGTAAATGGACTCAAGTTACTCATGTTCTTAAATTCTTGTTCCTAAATTCTTAAATTTATACTGTAAAACTTCCAGATGCAGAAAGCTCATTACATATTATATAAAACTGTTTACTGTCTGTCCCTAGTACTTCTCCTGCTTTAACTTTGAGTACACATACTTTTTCAGGGAGAATTAATTCCCCTTTTGCCTTCCACTTGCATTCTCTCAACTCATAAGTGCTTTCTATAGCTTATTTTTAACCCCAAAAACCCAATTCATAAATCACGTCTTCCTATAACTTCTACCAGTCATCATCTGCACCCTCCCTTTCATCCCACGTACTTTAGGTTTACCTTCCTATTGGTTCTCACAGGACATTAGGAAAAACACTCAGCGTGGAGACACCTTTCTTCTCTCCTCTGCTTTCTCAGCCCTCCTTCTCTGGGGTAGAGATTCTGATGTGGTGTTCAGACCCCAGGACACATGGTTGAGATCTAAGCAAGCATCTCCCTCTAGAGAAAGCCATCTCCTTATACCTCACTTCCAAGCTCCATACTACATTCTTGGGAGATTACAAATAGTAGCATTGTGACTATAAACAGGGAAGGAAAGAGGTGCTACTGTCTTCTAAGGCATAAGTCATATCCGATTAGGCTACAATCTGATTTCTAGAACAGTTTTACATGGCGCATTCTTCATGACTCAATGAACATGGTCTCATTTGCTAATATTCTTGCATATGTGGCAAGAGTATCTTTCTCCTAGCCTATCTTCCAAAGGCATCCATGGTTCAAGTAAAGTAACACAGGTCCTATATTTGCCACATTTTAGAATTTTAAACACGAGAAATATTATTTTTAAGTAGATGGCTTCAATGTAGAGCTGAATAAATTTGAAGTACCTGATATGACTTGTAATTCTAATAATGGGCTAGGGAACTTGCATATTATTTATCTTTGCCCATAATTCTCAGTCCAATTTTTTAAACATGTTATAAATGGTTGAATTTTTTTGCAAGTTACATGTCTCTTGGTTGGTTGAGAAAGTTTTCTGCCTTTACTAAGCTTTAAAAGTGAACACATGGAAATCAACTATAAAGAAAAAAGAACAATAATCACTTGGAAAAAAAAGTGAACACAGGAATGTATTGTTGGATTTAGGTTTGGATAAATCTCAGCTCTCTGCTATCTAATTTTGTCAAGTGTATAATGGACTAGTGATATCTGCTTAATACAGGGATTCAAATAATTAAAGTATATTAGTGATTACAGTTCTAAATCATAGTTCTTCAACTATTGTAAGCATTTAATGTGTGCTGTTGCACAATTATCAAATTGGTAAATGAGTCACTTGGTATTTAAAAAGCAGGAGTACTGGATGTTTTTAATAGAAATGGAATGCAAATGTAGACCTAAAAATTTTTTATATAATGATACAGAGTCAATAAATTAACTGCCACTGAAATGCCTAGAGGAAAAGACTTAAGTCTAACTAGAATCTGAACTCTAGTTCTATTATCTGAAGGGCAAACAACACAGGCATACTACAGCTCTGAATCTTTCTCCTCTGTCATTTTCCATGTGACCATTAGAAACCCACCTTAATGTGTAAAAGAAGAACTCAACAAAGAAATCTATAAATCATTTAAAATGAATATACAATCGCTTCTCGGCCTTTTGGCTAAGATCGAGTGTAGTGTCGTTCTTGTCAGTTTAATAATAAAATGAATATACTTTACAGATAGGACTTAAAATACATTATAACTTCAAGCCTGCTAATCTCAGAAAACATGCTAATTTTTTCCTTGCCCTCAAAAATTCTAGGCACTCTAAAGATGTTTATTGATTTTAAAGAAGCAGTACTAACTACTGTTGTATCAGAGACAAGAGATTTAAATGTCTGCTAAGCTCATTCAAGTGCCTTGTTCTTGTTTAATTTTAGTTCTGTGATTTATGCACAGAGTTTCTGCTAAGATTTCAAGATCTAGCAGTTCTGTGCTATACCTCATGTGTCTGTTGTGTGTCCTGGACATACATATCCCTCTTGAATGCATTATTTTCTGCTTGTTTGCTTCCTTGCTTAAAAACGGTAATGCTTTTGCCACATAGTCCAAGACAGTTTAGGATGAAGTCGACATTTTAAGCAACAGTATGGACTCAGTAGGAAAAAAGGAAATGGTGGATATGGTGCTAAAATTGCACAGATCAATTCTACTTATATTCAACTGCCCATAACTTAGCTGTAAGGGAACTCAGGAAATTTTGGCCTTTACTCTATGTTGTCAAAGCCAAGCTAATAATAGAGTTTATTATCATCAGAGACATAAGAACAGATGTTGGGGGTGACTATTCCTGCCATCTTCCACTTTTTTTTTTGGATACCCCATAAGCCCATTATACCCTTCTTTTCATTTACAAAATATGTACCTCATCCTCCATGGGAGACCACTCATAAGTTCTATGTAACCACTCAGCCAGAGTGAATTCCAGCACTTCACAGTGATGTCAAGTGGAATCAGGATAGGACTGGTTTTTCATGGCCAGTAGTCTGAAACATAAAACACAAGTTATTTCCAAGTCCCCGCTTTTGACACAAAACCAATAACAAAGAGGAAGTCATACCTGGATAGCCAAAATGAACTTGTTTAGAAAAGCAGGGAGTCCAAATATAGGGTGTTCACTGAGCCACAGTAATTATCAAATGCAGCTGGGCACAAATCTAGACAACTTCTGACCCAGCCACAGAGTGAACTACTGTCAAACTAAGGTTTGACAAACCTAATCAAACTGAGGTTCTGTTCTGCTATGGGCTGAATTTTCCCCCCTAAAAAAATATGTTGAAGTTCTAACTCGCAGTACCTCTATTTTGAAATAGAATCATTGAAGATAAGGTCATACTGGAGTAGAACGGGTCCATAATCCAGTAGACTGATGTCCTTATAAAAAAGGAAAGATACACAGACATATATCAAAGCAGTATGTCATATAGAGACTGGAAGATCAGACTGATGCATATGTAAGCCAAGGAATGGCAAAGGTTGCTGCCAAACTATCAGAAGCTCAGAAGAGGTGATGAAAAATTATTTTACAGGTTTCAGAGGAAAGACAGCCCTGCCAACATCTTGATTTCAGACTGCTAGACTTCAGAACTGGAGGCAATGAATTTCTGTTATTTGAAGCCACCCAGTTTGTCATACTTTGTTATAAGCAGCCTTAGAAAACTAGTGCATATTCTAGGAGAGTTTCCTTTGTATTCTTCAATCTCCATGGCTACATATGAAGCGAGCATTGGAAAGTACGCCCACTGGCCCAATGTTTATAGCAAGCTTCCTGATGAATCAAAGATAAGGGTTCAAGAGCTACTTTGAAAGCTGCATTACTACAGATTGTGGTCACTGCAGTGATGGCTTAAATGAAAGGAAAGGGGCATGCAGACACTGTTGGCTGTTGAGCTAGAGAAACAAATTTATAAAATTGATGAAAACAGTTGATATATAAAATTGATGGCATTGTTGTTCACAGTCTTTTGAGAAGCAGTGCAGATGTTCACCAGAGAGTAATGTTAGGAGCATTGATTAAGTAAATATTGAAAATATCACCATGTTTTAGATGCTTTTGACCATTTTCCACAAATTCCCATGGAAGTGTCCTAGATTCTGGCTCTGGAGTTCTCTCTTGGCTAGCAAGAGAGCAGGATGCAGGATTAAAAGGGTGAAAGAGGCTAAAGTCCAGGAGGAGACAGGAGTTCTTGCTTCATTTTTATTGGGATCAGAAGACTTACAAGCATGATGCACATGCACAGAGAAACAAACCGTGAACAATAACTCATGGGCATGGGAAAAAGAGGGGTTTGGAGATATGTGGTGTTAGGGGTTGGCTCAATATAAAACAAGATTCTGGTGCTGGGTGGAAGGTTGTTTATAGCAAACTTGAGGCCCCACCTCGGTTTACCTAAACTTCCCTAGGGGACAAGAAAGACCAAGCCTGTTACCTGTGGGTCAACAAGGCACCTTTCTTTTGCTAATTAGCTTTATTCAGGGCAACTTGGCCCTGCTGTGGTCTATGGTCCTATTTGCCTGTTTACCTATTTAGGTCTTTCCTTCCAGTGAAAGCAGCTTTCTGCTATTGCATTAAATTGGGGGTCATTTCTGCCCTGAATACCTAATCTTATTTACCTCATCTTGGATGTTTTTATCTTGAGATTCTTTATTCCTATACCTCTGTCCTATGATGGGGGCATTTGCCATTTACCCATTTACCTAATCTTGTTTACCTATGGCTTTATAATTCTTTATGCCTTGTTAACCTGTCAGTGCAGGCTCAGGGAATTCCTAAGCTTATTCCTCACAGAAAAGATGAACACAAGCTCAAGGAAACTATAGATAGAAGTAACAAGAAATATGACTCTGACACAAAAGATATTCTCTACATACAAACAGAAGTAAAAATTAACTGAGAGACCAGTTACTTGCAGCCTAGTGAAATTGAAAATCCAACAACTTCTTTATCATAAACTAAAGCAGGTATAAGAGAAGTAACAGCTTTAGCGAAAGACAACTGTAGTCCCAAGCTTCCTCAGTGTGTCTCTGCTTTGCTGGTTTCAGTGGGCTTATTTCCTTTACTCCTTCTTGAGATGCCTTTTCTAAAAAACCATGTGATTCCTTGCCATCTGGCTTACACTCATAATTTGTACTTGCAATTTTTTCTTATCTTTCCTCAGGCAGCCATTTTTTTTTCTTCTCCATCATTCAATTATCAGACAAACATGCTACAATATTTTCTCTCTTCTTTAAAAAGTATAAATTAAAAAGCTAGCTTGCTTCACATTTGTCTCCCCTACCTCCCCACATCAGTCCCCCTCCTTTATAGCATAACTTCTCAACAAAAATAACAAAATGCATATTTCCTGTCTTCCCTTCATCTCCTCCTGTTGTCTTTTGACCTTGTTCCATGTAGGTTTTGGCATCAACTGCTTTCTTTAACTATTATTTTCATGGTCATGAATTAGATCAAACCTACCAAAGTCCATGGTCAATTCTTAATCCTTCTCTTGTTTTTCCAATCAGTAAATTTGGACAGAGTCTACCACCTTTCAGAAGAAATCACCAGTCCTCATTCTTTAAGAGCCTTTACACTGATAAATTCCACATGTAGTTTTCCGCCTGCTTTCTCTCCCATAATCTCTAGATGATTAGGGCCACTGCCCCGATATAATTCTGTTTGTTTATGTAATAATCATTTTAATCTTTGTCTCAAATGGAACTCTTCGTTCCTGGCATACCATCAAAGAGAAAACTCAGAGCAAAAACAAACAAAATCACGTTTTTTCCAAAGGGTTCAGTATTGGCTAGGGTTTGTTAGCGAGCCATAACAATAGGATAGTTAGGTAGGTAGATAGATACGTAGAGGATAGATCTTATAAGAAGTAGCTCACATGATTATGGTGGCTGACAAGTTCTAAGATTTATAGATGGCAAGCTAGACCCCCAAGTCAGCCAACTGGGTAGTTCTAGTCTGAGTTGGAAGGCCTGAGAACCAAGGGAGCTGGTGGTGTAAACTGATGATGTAAAGTCTTAAGACGGCAGGTTAAGATCCAGATGAGCCAATTTTTCTGTCTGAGTTCAAAGGCAGAAAAAGACAGAGATACCAGCCCAAACAGGCAAGAGTTCTCTCTCTCTGTCTATTTTATTAAAAAATTTTTAGGTTTATTTATTTATTTTGAGAGAGGAGGAGACAGCATGAATGGGGACGTGGCAGAGAGAGAGAGAAGAAAGACAGAAATTCCCGAGCAGCCTCCACGCCAGTAGCATGGAGCCCAAAGCAGGACTCGAACCCATGAAACCATGAGATTATGACCTATGCCAAAACAAAAAGTCAAATGCTAAACTGACTGAGCCACCCAGGTGCCCCAGAAGTTCTCTCTTATTGAGCCACTTTACTCCACTCAGGGCTTCAGCTAATTGGTTGAGACCTACCCACATTAGAGGGTTTGTTTGGTTTTTTTTTTATGTAGTCTACTAATTCAAATGTTAATCTCATTAGAAGCACCTTCACAGACACTCTCAGAATAATTGTTGGTTAAAATGTCTGGTTAACCTGTGGTCCAGTCAGACTGATGCATAAAATTAGCCATCACAGTTCTATAGCACAGCAAATGGCACGACTAAGCTCCCAGTTATTCATGTCAAAACACTTGAAGTTAACTTTGACTTTCTTCTCTTTTTGTACTCCCTGAATCCACTCTATCAAAAATCCTGTGATCTCAATCTTCAAAATAGGTTTAGAATCCAACCACCAATACCTATCTCTACTGTTAATAACCCAGTCTGAACTAAGAACTTTGTCACCTAACATGCTGATATAGACTTCCAACTGGGCTTCTTGCTTCATCTTTAATTCTTCTCCTTCTAGAACTTATTCTCCACAAAGTAGTGAGTTCTCCAAAAGTACAAATCGGGTCATTCCACTTTTAGGAATTGGCCTCCCATTGGCCTTCCATTGGCCTCCCATAATACCAGGAAGAAAACCCAAAACACTCCCATTAATTTACAAAGGTCTCCAAAACCTAACCCCTTGCTCACCAGTTGGTCCCACTTCTCTCCACCATGACCCTGTTCCCTATACTATAGCTGGATTACTGTATGTTTCTTAAATATGACTTTCCTGGCTATTTCACTGAAACATTCTAATAGCAGCCCCCCCCCCCTTTATTCATTCAGCTTTCTATTCAAATGTCACTTCCCCAAAGAGACCTTCCTGACTATCAGCCTAATTTATAACCCCATCAATCCTTACACCTCCCTGCTTTGTATTTCTTCAGAGCACTTAACAATGATTGACTTTTTATCACATAATTAGTAGTTGTGGGCCATTGTTGACTCCATTATTACAATGTAAGGACAAAAAATGAATCTGTCACTGTTATTTGTGGTACATGTGCATGCATGTGTGTGTGTGTGTATGTAGTAGGTGCTTAGTATATATTTTTCCATAATATGATGTGATGCATTATGAGAGTGGGGAATGGTTAGGATGGGTATAACCAGAGGCAACTTTGTCTCTTTCTCCGAGAAGCAAAATAACTGGGAACAAAACTATTACCACTAATTAATCAATGATAGTGTTTCTGTTTTGTGCTATAATACACACAAAATACACCCAGAGTTCTAGAATTACTGGGTCAGGAGAGATTTTTAAATCAGCACTATTTGCTGCCCAAAGCAAACTATTTGACTCTGACTCATATATTGTTACTGGAAGTAAATCACTGTTTCTTTCTCATTCTTCCCTGTGTGTGTGTGTGTGTGTGTGTGTGTGTGTGCGCGCGCGCGTGCACGTGCATGCTTATGACTCAATGGCTTTATTGGTTTTCTCTTCTACCTGGTCTAGGTCAGAACTACTCCACTCATATTCAGAAGCTTCAATCACTATAAATTACAAAGTTAAGGAAGTCTCTCTATTCAGTTCCAGATGATTCCTTGAGATTTAGACAATTTTGAAAATCCCTAAACAGAAAACTTTAAAGTCTGCATAAAAAGGTATAGGAAACAATCTATCTGCACCGAATCTGGTCCTTTAAAAAGTCCTATCACCCATTCTCAGGAGCTTAAAAAGATATTTGTCTTATAACTAATGGCATTATAATGACCATTTAAATAACTTTTCCAAAACAGAAAGCTGCTGCACCATAACCATGTCTCCACCACTGCAAACAATTGGCCAGTGACAGTTCTCTTGTGGAAACAATAAGTTGAAGCACTGCTTCTGTTATGCCCAGATCGCAATATCGTCCCCCAAAACTAGAGACCACCAGGGAGACCGAGTCACGAATGCAAAAGCAAAGGGCTTTTTATTATGGGCTTAAGTTCGCTGGGCTTAAGCTCGGGCTCACAGACTTCACCAGCATGGTAGATTGGTGGATCTGTGCTGAGAGCCCCGAACAAGAGCTGAGCAGGGTTTTTATGGGTTTTGGGAAGGGGGAGTTACAGAAAATTGAGACATAGATACAGTGATTCAATCATAATTATACAACAGTATTGGCAGCAACTTTAACTATACATTTTGTTTAGAGCATTTGTTACTTTTGATGGGACTCAATCACAATATTTAGAGAATCTTTGAAATTAACCAATTACAGAGGGGGCTAAGGACCCCCACGTAGGGTGTGACTAGCCTTAAGCAATAAGTGATTATCTATAGCTTCTATCTCTAGGCCTGCCCTTAGGAATGTTAAACATTTTAGCTGGCTGCTTCTGATTGGGTGTTACGAGGGTGGTCCCTGGTTGAGCAATCTGTGCCCTTTTATTGTCTAATGATACTGGGAAACTGACACTTAGGCCTCTAAGGTCAGAGGGGAAACTTGAAGCCTGTCATGGAGTCAGTTTGGCTCAGACCTGCGTCCTTTCATTTCCACCTCTACTGTTGTAACAATCCAAGCCTTCTCAGCTCTCAGTGCCTTCTGTCCCTTCATAAATGACGTTTCCCCAAATCTCCTTTCATATAATCTCAATTATAGCATGAGCCTGGAGGGAATCATCTAAGTCCAGTCTCCATCTTTCCATCTTTGTGTGGCTGCAAACACTATAGTAACAGTTATGTGCCTCCTCTATCTCTTATGGCATGCCCAGCACCTACCATAATACATGCACACAGGCAGTGCTCACAAATTATAGAAGACTTCTTCCCTGTCTCTTCTCAGCTGCCGAAGCCTGAGAGTAAAACCTGGGGGCTAAGGACTGAGAGGGTAATATCTAGAACTTTGGATGGCAGTGCCTTCATTAGTTTGAGCACTATAACGTGCTATTGAATGTGAGTATGCAGGAGACAAGCGATATAAAACACATGCATTGAAATTGACCCTAGAGGCTACCTATTGTGTGCCTTGACGTTCTGCCTGCCTACTAATTTCTAAGGCTGACCTATGTTACTCTGAGTCCAAGGGGAGATGGCATTTCAAATTTGAGCAAAACTCCAAGGGCAAAACTTATAATCTTTTGCCCCTGGGAATAATTACATGGATAAGTATGAGCCCTCCTTTTTACTACGAACTCCTTTAAAAATTGAGAAAAAAATCATTATTTTCATATAATTTTGATCCCTAAATGTATTTTTAATATTTGCTAATTTTACTATGAGTAAATCTACCTTTTGTGTCTCCAGGATCCTGTCACCTTAGGAATTATCTGTGTCTCCACCCTTCACCCCAGGAGGGAAGGTCAGAGAATAGCAAGGGGTAATAGCTGATTTAGAGGAAACCCTTAGCCACTTCCTATGTTACTATTCAATTAGCAAGGAAAAGCCAGCTTTAACGTCATCACTTGTGCCTTGACCCAGTGACTATCCATTAAGCAGCGGAAGGGCAAAGCCTATCAGTAGCTTAGCAACCACCACATTTTCCTTCCCACTTGAGGTGAGCAGCTTTTCAGAAGCAATTCCGGCCCAATTGACGTCCATCTGGCTGAGTAGTTTCCTTCCTCTACTGAAATAGGAAGATCCTACAATTATCTGCTTACCCCTGGTCTAGATGTCAGGGTTTAGACTCATTAAAAGAAATCTTATCCAATTGGATGCATTTCAAGAGAAGAACACAATTCCCAAATTAGAGAATCTATAAAATATTGTTTCAGTATTCACTGTCTTCTTTTACCCTTTTCATTGTTCTTATAGCCTGCTTGCCCCCTTTGTTTTACAGGCTGCCTTTTCTTCCACTTTCTAAGAGAGAGGCAGACAGATGAAAAAGAAGCAATAAAAGTACATGAATTGAAATCTCCCATTTTTTTTTTTTGTCCTTCAGAGAAATGCAAGATACACTGAGTTGTCTTTATAATATTATGGATGAAGAAAATTTCATGGCAACATTTGTAGGTAAATGAACTGTCCCAAATCGACTAGGCATTATCCTAAAAGAAGATGACTAGGCATTATTCTAGAAAATGCTAGAAATAGCATAGGTTTCAAAGCAGTTTTATAACAAGTTAAAGCAAGTATATTGAACTAATTTTCACTTTTCAGAAAAAAAAATTTTTTGAGAAACATTGATGTAATTTGGTATTAGAAAATGCTGTATTATACCTGAACTTTTCCCCTAATTGGCAGTAAAATTCTGTTCTCTGAAACAGATGGAAAATATGCTTTTTGTTGGATAACAGACTTCAAAAGCAACAGAATTTATTATAAGATTGTGTTGTGATTTTAAGTATATTCTAAGTTTAGGGGAGAAAAAAATTAGTCTAGTAACTGACCAAAAAAACCAAGTTTGGTGTTGAGTAGTAATTTGCAAGCATGCAAATGGAGGTAAATTTCACTAAATCTCCATGCTGTAATGTTGCCAAACTTGTCTGAAATGCCTAACCTGTCAGATCCTGACTCCAGAGAGTAGGCAGTCACATCTTTGCTTACAAATAAGACTTAGAATACATAAACAGTGGTTAACTGTTTATGAATTGTGGCGGATGTTAAAATGTAGACCCTTCCAAGTAAATTAGTTGAAAAACATTCCATCAAAAAAGTCTTTAATGCGATGTTTTGCCTTTCATTCCTAGAGAAATGGTACCTTAGTCAATTAAAATTTTTCTACCACATAAAATATCAGATTCTTTAACCTCATTTCCTGCTTCCCTCTTTTATACCAAAATCCCAAAGAACAGGAGTGGTAGATGAGGAAAAGTAAAATAGGAGATGAGATAAAGGTTGATCATAATTTTAGGCAAATGGGGTTCAATCCATTGACAAGTTAAAATTGTTTGCCTGAGTGAAAGAAAAGAGGAGTTTTTATCCACTGGCTTATATCTCTCATTGGTCAAGAATAGCTAGCTCCAAGATGGGGTGCCTAGTGGCTCAGTCGATTAAGAGTCCTACTTTGACTCAGGTCATGATCTCATGGTTCGTAGTTTCAAGCCCCACATCGGGCTCTGTGCTGACAGCTCAGAGCCTGGAGCCTGCTTCAGATTCTGTGTCTCCCTCTCTCTCTGACCCTTCCCTCCTCACACACTCTCTCTCTGTCAGAAATAAACATTAAAAAAAATTTTTTTTAAGGGCTAGCTCCAAGAGATATTAACGTTCCCAAATATCTATCTAGGTTTGCTTAAGCATCTGTGCCAAGAAGATTCTCCACATCCTGTTATAGAAGTCTGGGAAAGAAACAAAGAGAATCTTCACAGAGCAAATCAACAGGCCTTTGCAGTAAACATAAGTGTCCTACACATTCCAGCCGTTTTCAACTCTGATCCACCTGATGAGCTCCATTATGCCAAATCCATCCCAGAGGCTTCGAAGAAGAGAGCAGCCACAATCTGTTGTAAGCCTGAACATTGAAGGGTTAGCAGAATAAACTCTGCTTTGCATTTGCTCAGCTGTGATTTCTGCCTTCAGCATTGGAAATAAAAGCACCGTTAAATGCCCTGGTGAATGCTTTGGGGTCAAAAGGTAATCTTTCCGTCATTTGTAGCAGCAACCGTAGTTCTTTTTGGTATTTGGACTGCATTACCCCCCCAGTGGCATATCAGCTCTTTGCTCTGTCTGCTCCTTCCTGGAGTGATGTGGCCTGGTTCTACCCTGTGGAACAGTGGATCCCTCTGTGTGGGATGCGGTTTCCTCAACAGGACATTTTGATCTTTTTTATGTGTCAACATAATTAGGCTACAGTCCCCGGTTATTCAGTCAAACACTAATCTATGTGTTTCGAGGAAGGTTTTTTATAGGTCTGATTAAAGTCCATAATTAGTTGGCTTTTTCTTTAAGGTTTTGTTTATTTTGAGAGAGAGAAAGAGCATGTGAGTGGGGGAGGGGCATGCCGAGAGGGAGAGAGAATATTCCAAGCAATCTCTGTGTTGTCAGTGCCGAGCTGGACGTGGGGCTCGATCTCAAGAACCGTGGAATCATAACCTCAGCCGATACCTGAGCTGGTATGAAGAGGCAGATGCTTAATCGACTGAGACACACAGGCGCCCATATAATTAATTGCCTTTAAGTAAGAGAGATTGTTTTAGATAATTTAGAGAGGCCTGAATCAATCACGTGAAAGGCCTTATGAGAAGAGCTGAGGTTTTCTTGAGGCAGAAAAAATTCTGCCTGTGCATAGTAGCCGCACGGTGCCTGGGAGTTCCAGTCTGCTTTTCCTGGTGATCTGCCCTCCAGATTTCTAACTTGTAGACTTGCCTCGCCAGCCCCCACAATTACATAAGCCAATTCATTGCAAAAAGTCTCTTTCTCTCTCATAGAAACATGTTTTGTTTTTCCTAAGGCTTTTGGTTCTCTTAAATCTTGACGAAACCAAGCTGGGTCTCTTCCTGTCTCGGAATCGCCTACTGCCCTGGCACATTGTTTTCAAGAATCGGCCTGGGCAAATCTGTGATTTGTCACCATTTGTATTTGGAGCTCTTTCCCATGCTCTATAAATATCATCAGCTTTTATTCCCATCTATCCCACACGTTTTGACCTATATTATAGCACAACTCTTGCTGAGATATTAGCCCGACATGTAACAGACAGAATGTTAACTAAAAGAACTTCAAGTGTATGTAACAGATTTTCACTGAAACATTTACTAAACAGGATTTCTAAGGAATAAAACTAAAATGATCGGATGACAGAGGGTAGGTTTGGTATTTTTATTTTAGCCATTTCTTTTGCCAGGTTCAATAAGGAATTAATTAAATATCCCTTTGGAACCAAAACCACTTTAGTGAGTAATGGCACTTCAAACTAAAATTAAGCATTTTAAAATTGAGACATCCCATGGGTTAAATATTTTCTACTGAAATATGATCAGCTACTGGGAAAGCCTAACTGTTTCTCTCCTAAGACCCATAATGAAATGATAGGTCTCAAGCTAATGGTATTGATATAAATGAAGAATGTTTTTATAAATTCTATAGGCCTTTAGTGTCACTGAATGACAGAAAATGGAGTACTTCAAACGCTGCTAATTGATTTAATTGGCCAAACTATGTATAAGTTGAAATCAACATGAAGGAATATCTTTTATTAAATCCTAATGTTTTTATCTATTTATCACATATTATAAATAATAATTTATAATTTATAAATATATACATTTGCATGTTGTCAAAAACCAAACTCTGTGCTTCCTAGACAAAATGTAAAACAAAGACAGGAGTTTGGAATAAGAAGGAACAATAGTTTTATCACTTTGCCTGGCAAAGGATGCTGCAGCGGGTTACGGTCTTCCAAACACTGCAAGGCTTCCTGGAGGAAGGGGTTGGGGCGTTTTATAGGGAAACACAGGCCTTAGCTGGTTTCCACAGGAATTACGTATGTGTGGCCAACCTCATTAGTCCTTTTCTGGGTGGTGCCAGGTTCCTGAAACAGAAAGCAAAGAAGGGTGGAGGAGGTTTGCAGAAGAGAAAGAAAAGGTTACTTTAAAATCCAGCTTTGCTGAAGCATTAGTGCAGCCATTTTGATTTTTGTGCAACTTTATGCTTTCATATATAATCACCCAAATGAAACTGAATTACTCTTAAAGAAAGGAGATAATATCTCTATTGATAACAAACAGTTCTTCATATACTAATGGCTTAGTCAAGCAGAAGTTGATGTTTTACTCATGCCCCATTCACTGGGAGGGTTAGCAGGCCACTCAGGTTAAAGGAGGTCCTACATGAAGGAAGCTCCACCATCTTGAAATCGTGGCCTCACTGTAACTTATATTATGTATCTCATCATACATAACTATACCATCTTCAACATACAGCCTTGCTATAACCTCCGTAGGGTAGGAGAAAAAATAGAGAACCATGTATAAACTTTCCGTACAATGTGGTTCATGTCACTCTTAGATTTCTTTGGCTAGAAACAGTCACATAACTCCATTCAAGGAGACTATAAAATGACAGAGGGCAATTGGAGTGCCCCTTGAGGACCACTCTCTCTGTTACAGTCTACTTTTCTTTTTTAGACTCTATTTTTTAAAAAAGACTATTGTTTAACAGTAGTTTTATGTTTACAGCAAAATTGAGAAGAAGGTGTAGAGGTGTCCCATGTGTTCCCGCCACCACACATGCACCAGCTCCTCCACTATCAATATCTCTCTCCAGAATGGAACAGTTGTCAAAACTAATGATCCTACACTGACACCTCGCAATCCTTCAAAGTCCATAGTTTACCTCAGGGTTTACTCTTGGTGTTGTAAATTTTATAGGTTTTGAAAATACATAATGACATGAGTCCATTACTATATATCATAACAGAACATATTTACTGTCCTAAAGATCCTCTGTGCTCTGCCTCTTCATCCTCCTAACTGATCATCTTACTGTCTCCAGCTTTGCCTCTTGCAGAAAGTCCGACAGTTGTAATCTTACAGTATGCAACCTTCTCAGATTGGCTTATTTTAACTAGTAACATGTATTTAAGTTTCTTCCATGCCTTTTCATGGTGTAATAATTCATGTGTGTGTGTGTATGTGTGTGTGTCTGAATAATTCATTTTCTGGATATGCACAGTGTATCCACTAACCTACTGAAGGACATCTTGGTTGTTTCTAAGTTTGGGAAATTATGAATAAAGTTTCTATAAACATCCAGACATATGGGTTTTTATGGACATATGTGTCCAACTTCTTTGGGTAAACATCAAGATGGTGCAACTGGATCATATGGTAAAGAGTTTTTTTAGTTTTAAACAAAACTGACAGTCTCCAGAGTAGCTATTCGGTTTTGCATTCCCACCTGCCATGAATAAAAGTTCCTGTCGCTCTCCATTCTCTCCAGCATTTGGCATCATCAGTGATCAGGATTTTGGCTCTTTTAATAGATATGCAGTAGTACCTTGCTGTTGCTTTAATTTACACTTCCCTGATGACATGTGATGTGTAGTCTCTTCTCATATGTTTACTTGCTTATATATCTTCTTTGGTGAGATGTCTGTTAAAGATTTAGGCCCATTTTTAAATCTAGATAGAGCCTACTCTTACAGTTTTCAATATTCCTTTGTTCTCTATTCCCACATGCAAAACTCAAGTAACTACTCCCAGGGAAGTATCCCTCACATCTTATCAGTCATTATTTCCAGCTCAAAGTACAGATTCCTGGTTGATGTATAGTAGATTACCAACTGAATGGAAACTCATGGTCAAACAATCCAGATAATTACACTATTTTAGTGTCTCTAAGGATAAAAAAGATAACAGCTGTAAGAATTCAAGATATACTATGAATAACTGAAGATATTTATAGATTTACAGTAAACAAGCAGTAAAATAGACTTCAAGCCTAAAACTTACATCAATTAAAATATTTTCAGAATAATTCTTTAGAAAGTTACAATTAAGGAAGAATAGATAATCTCAATAATAACAGGAGTTAAGAATAGTATATGAATAGAGTGAGATACAAAAAAACATAGTAAGTTGGTATAAATAAGAAGTCTCTACAAATTCCCTAACACTGATGATATGAGGATTAGAATACAAGATAATATTAAATTAATGTATTTAATGTTATTTTTCCCTCATATTCTGACCTTCATGAAATGTAAAGTTACTAGTTACTTTATGGTACATAAAGGGTTTTTTTTGTTTGTTTTTTTTTTTGCTGTTTCTTTTGGTATCTCAACAATCAAAATGGAATAAATGACTAAATTAACTGTTGTTTCCATATTCTCACATGGAATGAGGTGTTCAACCGTCATTTTTGCCTGTGAGATTTCTTTAAAATTCAGGGTTAGGAAGAATAGCAGGATAACCACTGAGTAATATACTAAATTAGTGGAATAAATAACACTGATTCATCTTTTGACTTTTATAAGCCCTATCTGGAAACAGTGCCATATAATGGAAAATGTACATGAACACTGCTAAAATTCATTTTTTTCTTTCTTTACTTTTTTTTTCTTTTTCAGAATGAGAGGCGTTAATAAATCCATCAATAAACACAAATCATCAATTCACCCATATTACTGAACATAATGCAAATGCGTGGTGCATTACTATTTTCAAAGTATTCAGTATCAGTGTATAAGAACAAAATGTAAGAAAGATATTTTTATGCATTTTCAATTAAAATTAGACACTAGTGTTAAAAACAAAATTCAACAGAGCAAATGTGAAAATCTAATTGGCTTTGTTAAACAATTCATGAATCAGGCAGCATCTCATCTTAAAAGTAGAGGAGAGCCCCAGAGGTTATACAAAATGGAAGGTTTTTATAGGTTTTATAGGAAGGAGGGTGGAATAAGCAAGTTATTAGCAAAAGAAGAGAAAGAATTGCTGAAGGCCAGATCATCTTCCCTTACTGGGAAGGCTAGGGGGTCTTATTATGCAGATTACCTCATCTTCCTTTGAGGAATGAGAAAGGCCCTTGGGACAGATTACCTCACTAATGCTGATAAGAAACTTCCTGACTGGTTAGGACTACCTTCCTGGGGGAAGTTGAAACTGCCATTAAATTAGGTATTAAGCCTGGGTTTGGTTACTTCCCTTAAGTGATGCCATTTTGGGTCTGTGGCTTCTTTCTAACACTTTTTAACTATTATATATACACACACACACACACACACACACACACACACACACACATATATGTTTGTATATATACGTTTGGGATATATATAGTAATATAGGATATATATCATATATAGAGTAATATAGTAATATATATGATATATATATATAGGATACAACAAATGTACTATAGGAGGTAGTACTTTAGACATACCACTTAGAATTGAGACGAAATTCATTAAAGACTGAATTTGAATATACTTATATACTTTCTCCATCTGAAAGTAATGGTGAGATTCCCTAATATGCTTCTCAACTCTATATTATGATTCACAAAAAGTAAATTTTTTTAATCTATTTGGTGTTCATCCTGTAGACATCACTATTCAATCTGATTCTTTGTTAGAGAAGTAAGACTGAGGTTTAGAAAAAGCCATGTGTATACCAGTTAACTTCTGTTTGACTTATGTCTAGTTAACTTCTGTTGGCTCACAAGACTACTCTTTGTACTGACACAGTGGTTCCGAAGGGGTAAAGGGGTGTGAATAAAATTAATACTCCAAGGCTGAATTAAGCCTCAGGATAAAACTCTATAAGGAGTAAACACTGCTTACCCGATTTTGCCCCCTAGAGGCATGGAAAATGGAAATGTAGGTATTTGGTAAGACTTGTTTAGTTCCTTCATGCCTTCATACAATTCCCTTGCAGGATCACGTATTTCTTAACTTTGGAGATCAAAGAGGAACTCCCCTCCCCCCTTTTTTTTGGAGAGAGAGAGAAGAGAGAGAGATTGAGAATGAGAACATGAATGGAGGTGGGAAAGCGGCAGAGAGAAAGGGGGGTTGAGGATCAGAAGCTGGCACTGAGCTCACAGCAGCAAGTCCTATGTGAGGCTTGAACTAATGGACTACGAGATCATGAGCTGAGGTGAAGTTGGAGACTCAACCAACAGAGCCACCCAGGTGCCCCTCAAAGAGAAATTTATGGCCATGACTAACCACATCTGAGAAAGACTGAACCCCCTATTCTATTAAAAAAATAATGAAACAAACTCAAGATAGGTAGATTAACACATATATAAAGGTGAAGAAATTTTTTCATATAGTGCTATAGTTTGTTATCATAATGCCATAGAGTTTGGTGAAAGGAATAGTCTACATGGTTGGTCAAGATTCTCTACTGTGGACTTCAGTTTGTTCTAGCCCAGGAAATCTGGTCTGCGGGTCTGTGGTCTGTGCTAGGTTGAGCACATTTCTTCCTTTCTATCTTTCTTTCTTTCTTTCTTTCTGTCTTTCTGTCTTTCTTTCCTCTCTCTCTCTCTCTCTCTCTCTCTCTCTCTTTCTTTCTTTCTTCCTCAGAGCCTCATCACTAAGATAAGATAGGATCACTGCATGTGTTTGTTCAGAGCTCTGAAGCACACTTTTGCTCTGTCTCAGGACTGCAGGCACTTTCTTGGTTTTCCTTCTATGCTGAATGGTGCTTTATGCTAGCTTTCAGGTTGTCTTTCTCTTTTTCGGAGGACCTCTTATCAGAAAGGTCACTGCTGCCTACGCCCTCTAAAGCAAATCCCTTTTTATTATTAACTGGGTCCTTTGTAAGAATCCTTCATGTCCCATCCCAATGAATATTTGTTTTGTTTATGTGATGTGCCTCTGTGTTTTTGTCTATTTTATCCATTAGAATTTAGGTATCACAAGGGCAGGGATATTTTCTGTCATACTATTATCCCAACACCTAACACTGTCTCACATACCATGTGGGCTCAATAAATCATCTGCTGATTAATTGATTATATCATTGTTGATGTAACTTTATGCAGAAATACTCAGTGAGCAGGCCAACTTAGTGAGCTGGCCTTGTCTTAAAGCCATTCTTGATTTTCTGTGGGACTTTAGTAAATCTTGTACAATGAGGTTTTCAAGGGAGCAGGGGTTTTCAACTGTCAAATTAATATTGGACTTTTATAAAGGCAAATGTAACCTGCCAGAGAATATGACCAAAATAGAATTCTCTGAAGGAATCAAGGTGCACTGCAGACCACTCCCAGCACCCACAGGGGCCAGTGAAGGGAATCTGCGAAGGGCAGTCATAGTGCTGACTACCATTCATTGGGTTGAATCAGTGATATAATTCAAGAAGCAATATCCTTTAACAAATACTAATTAATTGTTTATATTCAGGGTACTTCTGAGACAGAGAACTTACGAAATGTTTAGTTAAAGCAGATTGACAGTGATAAAATAAAGACAAATTAGGTTCTGATTTTTAGTAATACAAGTGAGTCGGGTTATGAAATTATTTATTATCAGGAAAAATGAAACCAATTTGGATAGAGAAATGATGCCTATTTATTGTCAATAAATATAACTCAGAATGACTGAAAGTGTACCCAGGAGTGCTCAGATATTCTTAAGAAGTGAGTTTTGTGTTAAAAATTCATGATATGAAACTTGGAACACTCAAATTTGGCTAATGGCAAGGGACCCACTTCTTTGATGAAGTAATTCAGATCTGGATATTTTCACCATGGAAAAAAAAGTGAGCCCTCCAATTTTTCACTATGAGGGAGCCAGTGCTTCGGACGTGATGTTCTCTTCTCTTGAAGGAACATATTTTAAATAGTGGAAAATAAACTGCCTCTCCAGATTCGTTTTTAAAGTGTTTAATACTTTGTTTCAATTCTGTGTGACAAATCTATGGTTAACAGAACATTGGCTGAGGTAAATGATGCAGCTTTGTTGGTTTGGGGCTGGCAAGATGAAAGATTTGTTTTTCATCTCTTTGGGAACAAAAGATGAGCTGTTGACATTAAAAATGTTATAATGTGTGCTAAATATAAGGAAAATAATTTTCCCTGAGCACATGCATTTCTCTTTTGGTAGACAAAATTTTACCAAGCACGTCTACTGTTTTAATTAAAATCATCTGGCTGCCCTCAGTTATAGCTGCCCCAGGAAGAAAAATGATGAAAACTTCATTGTTGCAAATACCTTTTATGATTTCAGAAGACTAGGATCCTATATCTTCAAAAGTAGGAAGGAAAAGGAAATGTCAAGCAACATAGTTCTATTAATCTCCTATTATAATACTTCTTTTGGGGTTAAACTTTCTTCCAAAACAGCAGGTTTTTATACCATTTTTTTCTGAAGAACACTTTACACTCTTGAACATTTTAAAACACAAAAATACTTAAAAAACAGTGCATTCCATTATCAGCTATATGTGATGACATCATCACATGCCTTATAGCCTCTGAAAACACTATACACTTGTCAAAGAATGAGAGTGACAAAAAGATAAACTGATTTAATGTTATTATTTTATGTCTTAACATTGTTAAAAACCCTCACAGTTTTGTCCCTCTAGATGCACAGGGGTTCCAAGACCATGCTCTGAGAACAGTAGTAGTTCGACAAAAAAAGAGTCTAAGGAATTGATTGAAGATAGGAATGGAGATTTGCTCAACATTACTTTCTTTTTTATTTCAACTTAGTGTAACTGAACTGTCATTATTATATAACACCTAAGAAGCATTATTTGGCAAGTAACATAATACAATATTATATATCAGTATATGTGTACATCTCCCAATATAAGTATATATTTTCTTGCTAAATTACTTTTTATAGTTTGTTGTTAATAGCAAAAGTAAATACTTAATTGAATGAAAGGCTACTTACTTAAAGGTAATTATCCCAGCTGTTGGGATATTAGTTCATATTTCTTAATCAGAAATATTAATTCTATGCAATCACATTTAATACCTCACCATTTGAAACTCTAAATTGAGACATACATTCTGTTTTCAAGGGCTTCAGCTCTATTTGAGAAAATAGACAAATAACATAAATAACTATGATACAAGCTTGTACTATCAAGACAATCTTCTGGAAGGAATAAACTTTTAAATGGGAACTATGTTAATATATAATAAAATGGTTGCAATTCAGTAGTTCTTGCAATTAATTTGCATTATAGTTAGTGATCTCTATGATTCAGACTTTCTACACACGAATAGACTCACTTTTTTCAAGAGAGATTGGAAATAGACAAAAAATTTCCTATTTAAATGAGTTGTCTCTGAATGTGTAGATTGTTCAGATAATTACAGAAAAGGTAGAGACATTTTGAAGTGTCCTTTACATAGCTACAACTGATTTAATGTACAGCCAGAACTGAAAGTCTGCATTCAGTCTTTACTCATCCTTCATCAGCATATTACTCAGAAATTCAGGTGATAGAAACTGAAGTTCATTTGGCATAGAGATCAAAGAATATTTCTCTAAGCCACACCAAAAAGTAATGTAATAAATAGTTGCTAAAGAAATGTATCATGAGAAAGAAGTCTCTGGCATTTCCTACAAGAGTGTGAAACAATGATATTCCCATAAGGTTTATGCACAGATGATTACAGATTGAGTTTCAGTGACAACCAGGTCAGAACATGAGAATTTAGAAGTTAGACAAGTACCTAACTTTAAGATTTATTTTTGTTTTTATTTTTCTTAATAAAATTCATATACACTTAGAAACATATCTGAAGTAGTTTATATTCTTTTACATTTTTCCCAAGCAGATCAATTCAAGTTTACATAGGATGGAATGCATTTGAATCTTTAACAAAACATGACATGTTATAAATATTCTAAAAAGAAATTCAACATATGCTATTTTCTTATATGTATATGTATATGCAATGGACATCAGTTAAGATCTAGACCATAATCACATTGTACTCTGAATTTATGTCTTCATTACGCAT
Source organism: Suricata suricatta (assembly GCF_006229205.1). Classification (NCBI taxonomy): domain Eukaryota; kingdom Metazoa; phylum Chordata; class Mammalia; order Carnivora; family Herpestidae; genus Suricata; species Suricata suricatta. Next base: position 18,522,105 of record NC_043704.1, on the reverse strand, counting down.
TTGCAATGAGACCCATAACTTTACTGACATTAACTCTTATTTTAATCTTAATATTATGAGTATTAATTTTGAGGACACTCAGTTTCAAGAAGATTACGTGTTTTACCATAAGCTACACAGCATTGTGACCCTGATTTTCTGACTTCATTCTCAGTATAATTTTTCCCATCATACCATAGCTTTGTCTAACCACGGTGACCATCCCTTCTGACTGTCTTCATCCCCTTGGCAGATACAGGATTAAATAATTTAGTTTCATCAGCAGCCTTATCAAAACAGAAGCAGCCAAAGAAAAAAAGAAATAAAATCTCACCATCTCTCCCCTGGAAATCTCATTTACTTACTAACTTACTAGTCAGTAACTAAAATCCGTGTGTGTGTGTGTGTGTGTGTGTGTGTGTGTGTATGTGGCCAAGATTTTTATTCCATAAACATATCAGAAGTTTCAACTGAAAATGTGGTAGAGACCCACATTTTCCACAGTTAGGATGCATTCATGTTACAATGAAACAAATAAACAAAAGATAAATCAATCAGAAAAATTCCCGATAATAGGATAATAGCAGCACTGCCATTTGAGCCAGGAGGCCACACCCTTCCAGTGTGCCAATAGTTTCTGGCTGAATTAAGAGTATCTCATCCCAGGTGAGAATCTGCTTGAGCTAGCCTGAGATTTTTACCATCCAAGAAAACTTCATTCTGGAAGGAAGACAGGCTCGATAACTCTGAGATACCCATAATAAATTATCTTAGAGTGCAGATAACCTTTCAAGGCATCACTTCATTCTCCCACATATGAAACTGCCATTCGTTTTAGGTTAACACCAGTTTGACAATTTCATATGATTCCACTTAATATCTTCCTTGTGTGAGAAACAATAAAATATTTCAATGGAGAATACAAGTTTTGGGATCCAAAGGCTGTCTTTTAAAAGAAAGCACTTGCCCATGTTAACTAGGGCAAGTTAACACCCAAATGGACATGATTATAATAGAGGGGAACCTCAAAAAATTGTTTTGAAGATTGACTGAAACTATGAGTATGTTTATTTTTAGCACAGCACTAGATATCAGAGCATTATTCAACAAATAATAGATACCGTGGGACTAATATTATTGCTGAGTCCCTACATTTTAACTTTGAACCCTATCTAGCTTTCTCATCCAGAAAGACTTGGTACGTACAGCTGATAAACTAGGACTGCACCCCCATTTTTAGCTTATTCTTACGTGGTAACCATATAGCACCTTCCATACATGGTTATTAAGAGGGGAACCACCAGATCAAGCCTGTTTAGTGTCAACATCAGAGTCTGGCCATTTTCTTGTCCTGTTAATGCCAAGAAATGTCCGTCCCATGTGTGACTTAGGGAATAGAACTCCTTTAGCACATGGATACATACACACTATTTTCAGAATCACTCATAAATAATTTGTCTTTTAATTCATACATAATATTATCAATGCACTACAATGAAGTCAGATGTCAAATATAGTATGTGTGACTTTTAAAACCTCACTATGCTATTTTCTCTTGGCTCTGGGCAATCAAGATTCTCTATTTGTTCCTGCATTAGCCTCAGACATTCTTCTGAAACTATTCATTCAAATTCATAAAGACACTATTAGTTTTTTCAGCCACTGGCCTCTTCATATTTTTGCTCTGACTGCTAGGCAGTGTAGACTGCAAATTCTTGGAGGACGGTCTCTGTATTATTTACCTTTGCATATGATTAGTACATAGCCTTGCATATTATAAGCACCCTAATAATGTACACTGAATAGAATTAACTTTACTCTCCAAATTATAAGCAGCTAATTACAAAAGTGAGCTTGCAAAATATATACTTGGTACTTGGAACACAAGGAGAGTTTCCATTTATTCATTTTAATAGTGAATCACATATTGGGATGTTTTTAAGGCTTGCAGATCAATCATAACTATTGACCTACACTGGACCGACACTGTAGCTAAAATAATACTACTAGGGAAAAAAAATCTACCAGCAAGACTCAGTGTTCTTCCAATCATCTTGATTATTGGATACCAGAACTTTTTGTCTCTGATTCATGATCCTTTTACTATGTGGGAACACCAATGGTTACCTGGGTTGCTGCAAATAAATGCTCCAATTGCCAAGGAGCCTTGGTTGCACCAAAGGAATGATTTTTCAAGAGGAGAATTTCTCAAGTTCTGATGTCAATGTTTTTATTTACAGGAGACCATCTGGTGGTCCAATCTGGGCTGTACAACATAGGAGCCAACAGCCACATATGTCTATTTACATTAAAGCTTCAACTGAGTAAAGTTAATTAAGATAAAAAAACATTCAGCTCCTTGGTCACACAAAACGTATTTTCAGTCCTGATAGCCACATAAGGCTAGGGCCTGGCAAATTGGACAGCATAGTAATGGAGTACTTTCTCATCTCATAACGTTCTCTTGGGCAGCATTAGTCCAAACAGTTAATGGCAGGAGACCACTTGGTGTGCAGGGAGTAATTTATAACTCACATTATCAGGGAGAGTTAGTACAGGATGGTCATGATGTCAGAAATGCCTTGGCAGTTCTCAGCTGTTGGATGCGTTAACTCACCTCTCCCACCTGGAAGTGGATTCTAGCTTTTCTCTATTTGATATATAAATTTTGTGTTACATTAACAAGCAAACATAGATCTTTATTTCCAAAGATGAAAGATAATTATCCTTTTAAGAACTCATTCCTTGCATATTTTTTCTTTACATTCTCTAACACTCTTAGGATCACATTATACAATTTTCATTACATATGAAAGTATTTTATGTGTGTTTATCAATCAATCAACCCAAAATACATAAAACAGAATTATAAGATAAAATCCAGAACTTTAGGTGATGTTTTTGCTCAAAAAGCTCTCCAACCTTGGGAATATTGCATAAGTTATTATTATCTTGGCCTTCTGAGATACAAGTATAAATTTTGACTTTGAGCAATTTTTTTTTCTGCTGTTATTAGCAGGGCTGCTGTGAGGAAAAATAACAACTTTAGATTATGAAATATGAAAAATATAAAGTTCACCTTCAAAAAAGAAGATCTAATAATGATTTTACTTTTTAAGAAAATTATTTCCTGAAATTTAAGTCCTCGTTATTGACACGTTTGAAAATCAAGACAATAATCCCCACCCCCACCCCCACTCTCCGGTCACTTTGGCTCATATTTTCGTCTATATATAGAATCTCTCATGTAAGAGGAAATTGTGTCCTATGATTGACCTCAGGGTTTTGGTAAATTAGTTTCCTTCTATGTGAACTCTAAAGCATGCATATAAATAGGAATGTGCATGAGCTTGCAAAGATATTGTTGGCACTCTGCATTTTTCCTATAAAGTTATATATGCCTGAGGCAGTATTTCATCCTAAGGTTAGGAGAATTTCATAAAATATTTAGACTGCCATAATAGGACTTTTAAATAGTTAATTTTTCAAGATGGTAGGGACTCTTTGACTATTTCGTCATTTTTACCTTAAACTGGTGCAATAAACTGGCATTTGGTCTGGAAAATGAATCCTGTCCTTTGTCTAAAATTCTCCTTTGAATGGCTTCCCCAGTCTTATTCTTTATTGATTAGAATTATATTTCTCTGATATAACCTTGGGTAACACCCATTCTTAGAACTCTGAACTCCCAAACTTTTGTGCCTTAATCATGAGTTATCTTAAAAAATATGTATTAGTACAACAACACCCAACTCAACTGACAATGTAATCATCAGAAAAACATTACTACAACAACAACAACAATAAAATCAACAACTAAGTCAAAGTATCTAGGGTTTATACATATATTGTAATATTCAACAAAAGTGGCACATAATCTTGACTGAATTTCCCATATCTTCAACGTTCACTTAGGTATAGAATTTCTTCCATCATAACCAACTAATTAAGAATGTTTAAAAATGTTACTACTTACTGTTAAAATTTTCTTGAACTTTCATTAATTAGAAAATTGGAGGAAAAAATAAACAATTTCTTTGACTACAAAATATTCTCCAGGCTTTTAGTAGCATGAAAGCAAACACATATTAAGATATTTAATTTCTAAGAGATGCTACAAATTTCTTGGTTTCATATCAATTCGAGAGAAATATCTACCTTCCAGAACAGGTAAATAGACTCCCAACATCTAAATGAATATTGGGTCATTGCAGAAGCTTCATCACACACACCCTTCTTTTCTTTCTCCCTTCCTTCTTCCCTCCCTCTCTTCCTTCTTTCCTTTCTTCTGCCCTTCCATAATTCCATGACTATTTTATTTTATGGCATTAAAGAGTCAACCTTACAGCTACATCCATTTATTGGCTTTTGCTTTTAGCCACTCTTCTGGAAGTAAACAGAGATCTAATTTCTTTTCTATGTGATTTTTCATATATATATATATATATATATATATATAGACTCTCTCTCTCTTTCTCCCTCTCCTAAATGTCACTACCCACTCCAGATAATTAATTTAGGAAATCAACACCAACCTGGCATTGTACCATGTGCCACCAGAGGCAATGAGTTCCTTATGCTTGAATATTATATTTGAACAAATATTAATTTGGACTAATTCTGAACCTTAGAATTTGCAGTTCTCATATCATATAGGGTTTTAAGTAAATGGTTTTTATATATTTTTTAACCCTAATTGTCCATTGTTGTATAATGTCAATAATTATACTCTCCTCCAATAACTAGATGGAAATTTACATAAGTAACTCAATGTATAACAGCATTTATTTTGTAGGGTTATTTTCAGGGATACATGAAATAATCTATATAAAGTACTTAACACATCATCTGATATGTAGTGAATATCAGCTATCAGTAAATATTAGCCAAGAATATTAGCTAATATCAGTAAATATCATTTATCAGTAAATATCAGTAAATATTAACTAATAATATAATTTTTATTAATTGCTCATTTTATATAAGCTAAACTCTAAGGGATAGAGCTCTGTGAGACTTTCTAATTTATTTGTGTGTCTGAAATACATGGGATCATAACCGCTGGCTAGTTTTTATTTCTAGCTGGGGTTGAATGAGAGGTGACCGTGAGCACAGTAATCTCATGCTATTGAGAAAATCATCCTAATTTCGATGTTAATGAGTGAATCAGCTAGTTAATGGCATGATCAAACAGACCTGGAAATACCAGTCCCTCCCAGCACAGCGCACAAACTGGTGTGTGTATGGTTGGAAATAATGCACACATTGTTCTTGAAACCACTCTATCGCCACAAAATATTTCTATAGACTAGGCAGTTTAATCCTTCTGGACTTGTGTGCTTTGGCTTATAGTGTGGGGAAAATAATATATAAGTCAATAAATAGTAATATTAAATCAAAGGAAGAAACTAAGAACACTTCACATGGTATTATCTGATAAATATTAAGTACTGGAATGGTTTTTATTATTTTTTATAAAGATAAGTTTGTTTAATTTGTACATTTTACTTATGGATTTTAAAATATATAGACCACTGTTTTATATTTTAGGAACCTACTATTTGAGATTATATTATAACTTTGCATTCCTGTGAATAATATTAAATATTATGTGAATGTGAATTAAAAAATAGCACACACATTTTAAAATTAGGAAGTATGGAGCACCTGGGTGGCTCAGTCCATTAAACATCCATCTTTGGCTCAGGTCATGATCTCGCAGTCTGTGAGTTTGAGCCTTGCATCGAGCTCTGTGTTAACGGCTCAGAACCTGGAGCCTCCTTCAGATTCTGTGTCTCTTTCTCTCTCTCTGCCCTTCCCCCTCTTGCACTCCATCTCTCTCTCTCAAAAATAAACATGAAAAAAAATTTTTTAATTAGGAAGTGTGTCTTAGAGCTCTGTCCTCTTAGGGATTAGCCTACAGAAAACAACATAAGAGTAGTTAATAAAACATATATTAACAGTAAGGATGGAATCTTGCTGTTCATGATAAAATGGATAGATTTTGAGGATATTATGCTAAGGAAATAAACCAGACAAAGATAAATACCATATGATTTCTCTTATATGTGGAATCCAAACGAAACAAAACAAATGAATAAGCAAATGAACAAAAAGTACAGATACAGATCCACAAATACAGAATCCAAACTGATGGTTCCCAGAGGAGAATGGGAGTGGGAAGATGGAAAACATAGGCAAAGGAGAGTGAGAAATACAGGCTTTCAGTTATGGAATGAATAAGTCATGGGGATGAAAGTAAAACATGGGAAATACAGTCAACAGCATTGTAATAACATTGTGTGGTGACAGATGGTAGCTACACTTGTGGTGAGCATAACATAACATATAGATTTGTTGAATCACTATGTCATAAAACTGAAACTAATATTAACATTGTAGCAACTATGCTTCAATAAAAATATAGTAATAGCCAATATTTATTAAGCATTTACTATATGTGAAGTAATGTTTCAAGTGCTTTCCACACACAGGGTATCTGAAAATACCCTGCAGGGTAAATTCACCTGTGTATTACATTGACAGTAACATGTAAATGACTGTCTCCTTACTGGGAAGATCATTCTCTTAACTGATAATCCTATAACTATAGGAAGTTAAGATTTAAACAAAATAGAAAATAGGGTTTCTACTTGAAACCCTAAAGTGAGGCTTGAACCTTCTGCACACTGTTTCTCTTAGGTGTTGTTTAAATTTAGTATAAATCTGACCTAATCATTGCTGCTGAATATGTCTCTCACCCCATTTCTGAATACTTTCTGAACACTGTTGCAAAACAGGTTTTTTAGGATTTATTTATTTATTTTGGGAGAGAGAGAGAGATCAAGTTCAAGAGAGTCAGAGAGAGAGAGAGAGAGAGAGAGAGAGAGAGAGAGAGAGAGAAGAGAATCCCTAACAGACTCTGAGTTTGCAGTGTGGAATCTGACTTGGGGCTCAATGTCTCGAACCATGAGATCATGACCTGAGCCGAAATCAACAGTTGGACGCTCAACAGACTGAGCCACCCAGGTACTCCTGGAAAACTCTATTTAAATTTTTTTCAAATGTTTATTTCTTTTTGAAAAGGAGAGACAGAGAATGAGTGGGAAAGGGGCAGAGAAAGAGAGAGACACAGAATCTAAAGCAGGTTCCAGGCTCTGAGCTGTCAGCACAGGGACCTGACGTGGGGCTCAAACTCACAAACTAACTGTGAGATCATGACTTCAGCCAAAGTTGGGTGCTTAACGAACTGAGTCAGCTGGACACCCCTGGAAAAGTCTATTTTAAATTGAACTCACATCTGCATCTCTTTATTTTCCTCAAGTTGTCTTTCCTAGAATCAAGACAAATCACAATTATTAAGAAATGTACACTGCCTTATTGCACTATCCAAGAGTTTTCTTCCTCAGACAAAATTTCCCAGTTTTCTCTTATTGTTCTGCATATGATCCATGTCAATTTATTCACACTCTTAGTGGCTCTCCTGTAAGTGGATTCTGGATTATCTCTCTTCAACTTGAGGCTGATATCTATAGTAGGCTGCTGGTGGTCAGATCAGCAGCCTAGATTTCCAATTCAACTGCCTAATATCATATTGTTTCTCTTTCACCCTTCTATGAGTTTAGCAACTTACCTTAACTCCTCTGTGCTTCATCTATAAAGGGAGGGTTCTAACAGGCTCACCCCATAGATTTGCTGTCAGTTTTCAGTGGAATATTCTATGTAACATCCCTAGTATAATTCTCAGCATATGGAAGATATTCAACAAATGTTTTGTATTATTACCAAATTATCCGAATGACAATTGCCATTATGGGCAGTGTTTCTTTCCATAGGGTAGTGGCGATTTTACCATAATTTTTGTAATATGTCTAAAATGGAGTTAGTTTTTGACAACAGTACACTAGTGGAGATTAAAATTATAGATTGTATACAATTAGTGTATACATGTATATGTGTATATATACAGTGTGTGCATTATCATGTATACACATTGTTTATGTAATTTGCCCCCAAATAGCCAAAGTATCAGTAGTTAAGAAACCATTAACCATTTTAAATAAAAATTAAAAAATTTTTTTAGTTATTTATATTTGAGAGACAGAGAGAGACAGCACGAGCAGGGGAGGGTCAGAGAGAGAGGGAGACATAGAATCCGAAGCAGGTCTCAGGTTCTGAGTTGTCAGCACAGAGCCCGACACAGAGCTTGAACCCACGAACTGTGAGATCATGACCTGAGCCAAACCCGGATGCTTAACCAACTGAGCCACCCAGGCGCCCCACATTAACTATTTTAAAATATGTTACTCAACATGCTTATCTCAATTAGGAAATTTCTTTTCTTTTCTTTTTGGAAGTTTATTTTATTTATTTTGAAAAAGAGAGAGAGAGAGAGAGAGAGAGAGAGAGAGAGAGAGAGAGAGAGCGCAAGCAGGGGAGTGGCAGAGAGAGAGGGAGAGAGAGAATTCCAAGTAGCTCCATGCTATCAGCACAGAGTGCGATGTGGGGCTCAATCTCGTGAACTGTGAGATCATGACCTGAGCTGAAATCAAGAGTCCGATGCTTAACCAACTAAGCCACCCAAGAGCCCTCAATTAGGAGATTTCTAATGAAGTTACAAATTAATTTATGCAGTTGATAATTATTTGTTAAAAGAATTAATTTTAAAGTAATATGTTTCTCCAATCAGAAAATCTTTCTTGTTTCATATATTCAATCAAATAGACAAGTGACCTATTCAATCAAATAGACTACTTCCTCAAACTCTCTTGAATTGATTCTGTACTTTATTTCACAACTGTGACAAGGTCTACTTTCATGATAGCTTACTGATAATCTAGGAACACTTGATAATCAGTCTCTCTGAAACTTTCTTTTCAATTTAATTCATCCAGAACACTCCCTGCTGTAAAAATCATATTACTTAAATAGAAGTTTGATGATTTATCATTCTACTTGTTAAGAGCTGCAATGAGTCACCAATGCCTACCCAATTAGCCTCAGCCTCGCCTTCCTCATATAGTCTGATTTATCTCTGTAGTGTTAAAATGTATACCTTAATCACGAGCCAATGCATTCTGCTCCCTACTCTTTAAACACAATGTGGACTTTATACTCTCCCTGAATTCTTATTTGATCACAGAAGGCTAGCATTTCTCTCCCCCTCATCTTCATTTACTGCAATTCTTCTATCTTGTCTCATCTCAAACACCATTTCATCCATAAAGACTTTCTGTTCCTAGAGCTCAACATGCTCTCTTGAAACAGACACTAAACCCTGCTACTCTGTCAGAAAATGTCTTCAGGCACTGATATTACACAAATGTGTATCATGGTCATGGTCATATTTGTCTTCTTCCTATCTCATCATAAGTCCATTGGATATAGATACTGTGTCCTATTTTTCACGGTAACTACCCAATATTTAGCCAAGTTCCTTGAAAATCATATTACCTCAATAAATATTTATACAGCTGATCATTTCATAAGTCCTGAAAGGAAACATATGTGTTACGTTTTTGAAAAGTTTTTTTTAAGAACAATAAACATAACCTTTTTCTCTACAATAAATACATACTAGTCTTAAACATTTTTGGAGAATAACTTTGAAAGAACTAACAGAAAATCCCTGTAAATGTAAGCTGATTTTATAGCATAATTGATTCTGAGATACCTTATTTTTATGTTACATTAATATATTGAAATATTCAAACCATCATTTACCCTATTTGCTTCTACAAAATCCAAAACAGAAATAAAATTCTCATTAAAAAGAATTAAAAATAATGGTTTGGTTGGTACTGCATTGCTTGAAGTGACACCCAAGTTCTTCTTGATATTTACCCATTTCAAATGTTTTTTACCAGCTACAAAACATTAACCTTAAACACATAACATATACAACTAACATGGGGGACTGGCAGAAGAAACTTGGGACCTACACACAGAAAATTAATGTGTCAGAGTGAGGTCAGTTCACCAGAGATCTGGTCTGCAACAGATACCTCTTGCTTATTCACTAATTCTCTCCTCACCTGACCTTCCATCAAAGGATCTGTTTTTCTTTCCAGTGTTGAGAACACAACAGAGAAATTGTAGTTTTATTTAAAGCTGTAGGTAAATTCCAGTCTTTAACTTCACTGGTGTTTAACAAAGAGCACTTGAGAATATTTTGAGATGAAGGTTAAACCCCAGGAAGATAGTCACCTCTATTAGTTTTTGTCTAATGCAAATGATAGAGTTTCAGAGAGTTTTCCCATGGTGAAAATGTAATTAATTATCCCATCATTCTTTTCTTCTTCTTCTTTTTTTTAATGCCAGAGGGGTATAGTCTTTGTTCACTCTTGAGTCAGTCTAGATTGGCAACTCAACACATGCTGTATAATCTGCATCCGAGTTGTACCACTGGCACCATTAATTTTATTCAAGTAACCATTGAGCAATGACTTCCAAGCTGGGGGAGGAGAAAACCTATTAGTCTCTCCCCCATCACATGCACAGGCAATATTTGATAATATTTGGAGACATTTTTAATTGTTATAACTGGAGCAATGTCAATGCATCTAGAAGGTAGAAACCAGAAATGCTGATAAACATCTTACATCTTACAATGCAAAAAATAATCTTCCTCCACAAAAAAATAAAACAAAACAGAAAAACCATTGAGATGCAAAATGTCAGTAATGACACATAGAATAATGGTAAAGACCAAGGACTCTGGAGTCACGCTGTTTATGTGCCCACTCTGTCTACACTTTGTATGATTTATTTTGTTTATTTAAGTTTTTTCTTTTGAGAGAGAATGCAAGCAGAGGAGTGGCACAGAGAGAGGGAGACAGAATCCCAAGCAGGATCCACACTGCCAGCAGAAGAGCCTGTCTCAGGCTTGAACCCACAAACCATGAGATCATGACCCGAGCCAAAACCAAGAGTCGGATGCTTAACCAACTGAGGCACCCAGGTACCCTAGACAAATTTTTTTCAACTTTTCTCAGCTTTACTTTCAACATCTATAAAATAAGGATAAGAACATCTAAAGGTTTGTTTCGGTAATTAAATTTCATATTTAATTTAGTACTTAAACCATGTAAATATAGTTCCTGAAACATAATGGAGGCTTAATCATGCCCTCTTAAAGTTACTATGTTCTAATATTAATATTTTTAAATTTTTAAATTTATTTTTGAGAGACAGCGTGAGCAGGGGAGGGTCAGAGAGAGAGGGAGACACAGAATCCGAAGAAGGCTCCAGACTCTGATCTAGATGTCAGCACAGAGCCCGATGCTGGGCTTGAACCCATGAACTGTGAAATCATGACCTGAGCGAAGCCGGACACTTAACTGACTAAGCCACACAGGCGCCCTTCTAATATTATTTTAATATTTATGGTGAGATTCCAATAAATGTCCCAGCCTGATTTGCAATTCTTGAAATGCAATAGTCTTCAGTTTGTTTGAACATTGCAACTCCTGTCTGTCAGAAAAGGAGGATTCTTTTTGATCTATTCTTCTATGTGACAAATTTGGTTCTGTCTATCTCCTTCTATTGGTATTGGTTTTTGATGATCTTTGTGACTGATAGAATGGTGAAATCAAGCAATTTCCAATGCACCAATAATAACAAAGCAGTAGAAGACCTATATTTTGGTCCTCAATGGAGAGAATTGTAACTTACATTAGATTCTTTGTTCTCAAAATCAGACTTTCCTTACTAACCTTAAACTCAGGGATTACTGGTTTCTGAATTATCTCAATACGTATACATTCATGGGATCACTTTAAATACATGTGACTTAGTCTTAATTTTGTCCAATCTGACTCCTATACTATCTGGTTCTAGATTTCAACTTGAGAATTCTAAGAAAGTTAGATGCATCCTCTTTTTTTAAAAAAAATAAATTTGTGAAATATAACTTTTGATTTTCAAGATCTAAAGTTTAAAAAGACAGAGGTGGTATAGCTACATGTAGCAACGTTCCTGAGCCTTCCAAAGCAGCTCCAAATTAAAATATATATTCTCTAATAATGCACATCTCTCTGACTTCCTTTTCTTCTACTACATTGATACAAAGTATCATTTAGCCAATGAGTGGCCTTGGCAGCAAGAGATCACAACTAGTGCCAAAGTCTTTCTTTATCTCCCAGGACAGAATCTAGGACACCTCTAAAGTTGTCTCCCTTCAAATTTCATCCTGTCATCATTGAGCTGTCTACATTGCGTTTTTCTTTAGAAGAATTTACTCATCTAGGCTAACTTGAGAAACTACTCCTCACTTGTAGGTTATTTCTCTTTTTGTCATTATATAGGAGGTGATAGTTCTTAACCAAAGTTCCATCACATTCTTCAACCAAGACATCATTAGTAACACTCCCCTATTCTGGCTTTCAATAGATATTTAACCTTGACACAACACAGGTGAAATCACCTATTATTTGAAATCATATGGTTAAATATTTAGTGTTTTTAAACTGTTCTTAGAAAGAAAAGTTACCAACTGTATGCTCATATTCACAATATATACAGAGCACTCAGCCAGTATTGGGGTTGGAGGTTAAAAAATAAGATGGAATTTTGCACCCTGCTTTTGAACTCCAAAGATTTGAATGGAGGTGATAGGAAATGTAAATCAATTTAAACTGAATATCAAGGTTATGTGGTTGGCCCTTTGTGGTAGGGAGAAGGTGGTTTCAAACTTGGGAGCTGCTATCACAAGTATAATAATCTAGAAAATAATATAAGAATTCAAAATATGAAATCATATTTTCATAGGTAGATGAGAGCTCCCATGAGGATTTCTAGGATAACTAAGGTCACCAATGTCAAAGATCATGGATTAATCAGAGAAGAAGTCACAGAGGAAGTTAGCCTTAGCAGAGCTAGTTATACCTATGACAAGTGACGTGTTTGAGGTGACAAAGTGTGGTGCTGGGGAGGTCCTGCCCATGGTTGGATTAGTGTTCTGGAACCTCCCTCTGCCACCTGCTTGGGTTAGTGGAACATGCAAAGCACAAAATTAGGATCTGAGCCTTGAGGAATACTGGTACAAATGGAGAAACAAGTAATTTTGTAGTATTTGAAGTCCAAAGTATGACTGGAGGTAGAACAGAAACTAAAAAAGCTATTAGTTGAACGATGAAGAAATAGACTATTGGAAAAGTGATGACCAGGATTACTGATTGTGAAGTTATATTTATACTATGCCTGGTAATGTAGATTGGGAAGCTACTTATTTAAGGTGATATTTGAGCTACAGACCTTAATTCATATAATTCCTCAGGGTGGGACTTGTGGAAAGTAGACCTCTGGCAAATCATATGTTCTAACACTTCATTAGGAAGGGCAATCCCAGGGAAGTTGTTGAAGGAGAAGGAGAATGAGCCAGGGAAGGGGGGCAAATGAATAGAAAGATTTGTTCTTGATCCATCTACCATTTATAATCAAGCACTTCAAGGGGTTTGCTCTCCCAGAACTATCTTTCAAGACGCTCCTGTACCATAGCACTCATGGGCTCTCCACTGGGAAGACGAGAGAGGAAGGTATTTACCTATTGGTTCAGTCTCCCTTGTGAAAGTTACACCCTGTGGGGTGTTAATTTCCCAGCACTGATGGGCTGCTCATGCATAGGTTCAAAGCTGGTCCCATAGTTTCTCATGATCTACCTACCAGAGAAGCCAGGGTGGATGGTGAGAGGGGAGCACATGGGGTCACGTGTGAAACAACTCACTGTGGATTGTGCCCCTGTGAGGTGGAGAGGAGAACTGTCAGTGTTTTTGGCCTCAATGGTGCAGAGACGCCATGTGGCAAAAGTCAAAAAACAGCTGAGGTTGAAACAATTGGATTCAATGCACAAGAGGGCAGCACTGATCTTATTCCATGAGCACAAATTTTTTTTTAATTTATTTATTTTTGAGAGACAGAGAGAGAGAGTGTGAGCAGGGGAGGGTAAGAGAGGGAGGGAGACACAGAATCTGAAGCAGGCTCCAGGCTCTGAGCTAGCTGTCAGCACAGAGCCTGATGCGGGGCTCAAACCCACAAACTGTGAGATCATGACCTGAGCCGGAGCCAGATACTCAGCCTACAGAGCCACCCAGGCGCCCCGTCAAAAATTTTTTTCCTTAAGTTTATTTATTTTTGAGAGAGACAGACAGAGCACGAGCAGGAGAGAGGTAGAGAGAGAGACACAGAATCCAAAGCAGACTCCAGGCTCTGAGCAGTCAGCACAGAGCCCAATGTGGGGCTCCAAGTCTTGAACCATGAGATCATGATCTGAGCTGAAGTTGAACACTTAACTGAATGAGCCACCCAGGTGCCCTGAGCACAAATCACTTTTAATTTTTTAATGGTGGAAAAATTCTCTTAAATCATTTAATAGTTCTATGAATCATGATTTCCAATATTGTTCCATTTATCACAGTATTCCTCAATCTTAACTAAATTCCAAATTAGTGGCCTCTAAAATTTATGACTGATGATCATTGGGAAAAAACCAAGGAGTGGACGAGGAAAAGTGTGTAAACATGAACACCTAGCACAGAAGTGTAATTGTATTTTCTTTGAATATTCTTGAAAAACTAAGAAGACTTTTACCTGAATAAATTTTCTCATACATCATTTTGGCTCCATCAAATTAAAAAAAATTGAATTTAAAGTTTTGAACTAATTGAATGGCACATCTTTACATCACCATTAAAAATACCTATTTCCCCCTGCATGTTGAGACAGAAGAAGGACATAGTGCACAAGAGGTTTAAATATCTTTATTCTTTATTATGAACAATTTGAACTGTATATGTTTGGGTGTTTCAGTTCTAAGCACCAGTTATCTGAAGCAAGATAGACAGGGCAGACTTTACTTCAACACGTCAGTGTGAAATTTCACAGCCGTCATACAGAGGACAGAAGAACAATTGGAGAGGCTCTGTTTTCTTCTCAATGTCTCTTCTGTGTGTGGGTATTGTTCATTTGAGTGAAGTCATTCCAAAACACTTAGCCAAATGTCTCCAATTTCACCCTTTTCTTGAGGGCAATTTAATTCACATGAAATATATGCATGTATATGAGTGCATGTGTATTTAAGATGAAGAGCTTTTCACAATTCTGTGTACAACTAGGTTTTGCTTAGAATATTAAGCTTGCTTGTAAAGCAGTCTATTTTCTTTTCTTGAGATTGGAGAACTGTATTTTAAAAATACTTTTTTTCATTATGGATCAGATAAAATAGTTGCAAATAAGACTGGATTTTTTTTTTGATGGACTGTCTATGAAAGTATATGCTGAACTTGTCTCTTTTATTATTGTCTCACAATAAATGTGTGACTCAATCCCAAAGTGATTTCTCCTCTTGTTTGCACTGAGAACTTCTGCACAGCAAAGAGAAATCAACACCTCTGCAAAAATAAAACAAAGGATGCCAACAGTATTTTGGCCTCCATTTTAATTGTTGACTAAATATGATTCAGACCTCTTTCCTAAATTCTGTCTCCCAAGCAAGATGGAATGATGCATCTTTCTGTTCAACACCGTTTTCCATCCCTGAGCAGAGAAGCAAGAGATAAAATATCACCTAAAAGATTGTGATATTTCATCTCATAGAACGATGCTTCCTCAGGACAGACCTGTAGGTGATAAAGGCAAATTTTCCAGTAAATTTTAAAGAAAAAAACTTTCCTGAAGGTCTGTATGTACTTCTGTTTTGAAAACTACTAGCTAAAATCAAATGTGCTGGTCTTTTA
Source organism: Suricata suricatta (assembly GCF_006229205.1). Taxonomy (NCBI): domain Eukaryota; kingdom Metazoa; phylum Chordata; class Mammalia; order Carnivora; family Herpestidae; genus Suricata; species Suricata suricatta. The sequence goes on along the minus strand of NC_043704.1, from coordinate 18,506,395 downwards.
TCTAGTCACTTCAATAAAATCAATAATGTTTCGACAATAAAATTAGAAAGAGAGTAAAATTTGGGGACAGCAAAATTCATTTATTTCTTCTTGTCTTAGTATTGACTGACCTCGTTATATCCACTCAGTAAGCTACTGGTAATGTAAATAAAAACAACATTGGTGTCATAAAATTATTTGAAGATTTATTCAGTTCTACCCACTGAATTCTGTGTGATTTTAATGTTGGTCATAAGCAGTTTCTTAAAACTCTTAGGCTTGAGTTATAGAAATGATCAGCATCTTCTCATGAAAAAACTGGCATCAGTTCCACTTGTCAAATCCCCACAATATTCATCATGTCTGGTAGATTCTGTTTCATAAATATCTCATGCTGCTGTTTTTTTCCTTTTCATAGCACTGTCTTCATATAACAGATGACCATTTTTCTTCTATGGCCTCCTAACTGATAATATATCCACAATATGACCAATGTAGATTTGTCCAAAGCAGGTTTGTGGATTTCAATGGCTCACTATTGCATATAATAGGGGCCAGAATGCCTTTATGGCTTTTTCATTCATCCTAACCTCTCCCGTGTCCACATACCATCAGGGAAGGCACACATTTTTATCTCCTGAACACTCATACTCTTTTCCTCTTTTCCTTAGCTTTGTTTCTTCTTTTGAAAATACTCTTCCTCTGATGTTTTTGTCTTCCAGTCTTCTTGTTTTTTGGTGTGTGTGTGTGTGTGTGTGTGTGTGTGTGTGTGTGTACCTCACAGGCTTCTGTGACTCTCTTCTGCACACCCCAAACGATCTGTTACGTCCTTCTATGTGCTTCTATATAATTTTCTCTCTTTCCTTCTTTCTGGTGTACAGGTTATGTAAACTACTTGAGGCTGTCAGCAGCTCATTCATTTGCTCAACTCATAATTAACAAGAGCCTACTTTGTTCCAGACACTCCATGTCATGCTGAGCATATAGCAGTGAACACCAGACACAATCTGTACATTTTTGAGGATTAGTGGATCTCCAACCTCAGAAGGCATATTAATCACTAGAAGCACTTTACCAAAATGCAGATCCCTGAGATACAGAATCTTATATTCTGACCTGAAAGCTTGGGCTATGGTCCAGGATGTGCTTTTTGTTACCCACTCTAGGAGACTCTAGTGTATGTGGCTCACTTACTCAGTGTGAGAGGTATGGCAATAGACTTTTGGGTCTGTTAGGCATCATAAATATCTTGGCTTATTTCATTTAATTTTATTATTTTATTTTTACTACTCTATTTCCATGAAGCAAGTTAATAACTGGTACTTTGTACATACTCAATAAATATTTCTGACTAAATGACACATGTGGAATTGACAATCTAGTGAGAAATGTAGATTGTATAGTCTGCTCAACACTCAGTAGTTAGGGAGAAAGTGCCCACCGGAAAGGATAAGGTAAAGAGTCTAGCACACAACAGTCACAATAAATGTGTGCTGAGTGAACAAATAAACTTTGAACATCATTGGACTTTATGCTAAATACTTAACACAATAGCTGGCAGATAGGGGATGCCAAACGTACTAAGTAAGTTTTTACTAAGCGAGTAAACAGTTTCCTCAAGTCATACAAGTCATCATTAACTGTAGATAACTATCTTTTAATAAATCATAAATTTTAAGTTGGGTTGTGACTCTTATTTTGTAAAAAGAAAAACAATGGTTATTTCTTAAGTTTTTCTAGGCTTTCTACAGTCTAAAATCCATGTGTCCTGTTGCATATTTAAATGCTTTCGAGACCACGATCATTTCTACAAAGCAATTTTTACAATCAAAAGATGTAAACTTAATAATATTTCAATTCTGGGCAACTTGTTTATGTCATTTTTCTAAAGTAGGCAATTTTCCACATTATTAATTTCTCATAAAATTCCATTTGAATCACTATGTATTTTAATCAGAAAAGATAGTTTTTAATCCTTTTTATGCATTAAATAATTGAAGACATGATCTAATCTAGATGACAAGATACTTGTACCTTGTACATGCTGTAGGGAACTTTCTAATAACTGCCTTCCATCAAATGTTGTTATTTTAAAGTGTGCAACACTATACAATCAGTTATCAAATTATAATTTAAAGTCCATTTCCTGGAGCTTCTGGATATTTTACTAGGCAGAGGGGAATCTTGACAGTGACTTTCCTGAGTCAGTTCCTGTTTGCTGCCCAGCAATGCAAAGCACTTACTTCCTCTAGTGGCTGATTCTGTTGCCTACAAAAGAAGGTTTATTTTTCTCCTGGGTCATTTGATATGAACTAAAGATAAACATGATAGATAATACTTGGCTTTTAACCGGAAGGATTGTCTTCTTATGAAAGGAATTCTTTGAACTCTAGTAGAAAAGACTATAAAACTATAAAAGAAAAGGTGTTAATGTTATTTTTGAAAGTAAGGTAAGATATGAGAGCCTATCCTACGTGTGTAAAATCCACGAGGCAAAGACTTTATAAGGTCTACACAGTCCTTGATGCTTGGTTGTTGTGTGTAATTTACTCCCTGACTTAGTGGCTTATATGGAGATGAGTTTCAAATATTTATTAAAACTGTATTTGGTGATGGGGCGCATATCTTACCAGCATTAATGACAACAGCTACCACAATGTAGTACCATGACACATAGAGCTCAAAGGAAGTCAATTAAGAATTCAGAAAAATACAACCATGTGCATAAGAATTAATGAGTTATCCAAGTAGCATTTTAGAAATAAGGAAACCATGGGATTGTTCAATAAATGGGGTGATGAGAATTAGTTGGACCCTTGGGCTGGGAGGAAATGACATGGAAGTTGTACCCCTGTTTCATAATTTTTACAAAAAATAAATTACAATTGTATTAACCATCTAAACATAAAAACTGAAACCATATGCAAACTAGCGGGGCTTGCTTAATTTAATAATGATACTAAACACCAAGATGAGAAAGGATTGTAGTTTAACAGACTGAAATGTTTAAAAATTTCTGCTCTTAAAGCATATTAAATCAAGTAAGGAAGCAAAAGTAAAGAAGGGTTTTACAATAAGTACAAATAAAATGGAAATATCTTTAATATGGATAAATACCTTTATAAATTATTAAGATGCAAATCATCAGTAAAACAGGTAAAGAACATGAACAGAAAAAGTTACACAGAAAAGAAGAGAAATAATCAATATATTTTTATAAATTATCAATACTAGTAATAATCCAAAGATTTCACATTGTGAGTTATTTTTCAACAAGATCAAGGATTAAAATAAGAAGAATTTTTCTATTGTTTTTAAGAGTAAGGAAAAGTGGTGAGGTGCCTGGGTGGCTCATTGGTAAGCGTCTGACCTTGGTGTAGGTCATGATCTCACCATGATCTCACAGATCAGTTTGTGAGTTTGAGCCCTGCATGGGCTCTGCATGACAGTGTGGATCCTGCTTGGGATTCTCTCTCTCTCCCCCCTCCTCTCTGTCTCCCACACTTGCTTATTCTCTCTCTCTCAAAATAAAAGAAAAGAACTTTAAAGAGTAAGAATAAATGTATATTCAAGTATAATGTTAATGAGGGAAAAATTGTTTCAATTTTTTAGGAGAGCCATTCAAAAATACTTATGGTACATTTTAACTATCAATATACCTTTCTCTAGCAATTCAACTTGAAATCTAGATTGGCAGATTTTTAATGATTATAATAAATTATAGTAACTTCTATAATAGGGATTACAAACACTGTTATTGGTATCCCCAACAAGAGAGTATTGCATTTTATTTTTGGGAACTGAAACATGGAAAATTATTTATTTGGAGGTGGATAAAAAGCTTGGCATGGGTGCATTTTGGTATTTAGCTAAATAAATCAAAAACACACAAAAACCTCTATACAGATGTTTATAGCAGTTTTATTCACAATTGTAAAACTTGGAAACAACCAAGATGTCCTTCAGTAGGTGAATGGTTACATTTTGGTGAATCCAGACAATGGAATATTATCTAGAACTAAAAAAGGTTATCAAGCCATAAAAAGACATGGAGGAAATGTAACTGCATATTACAAAATGAAAGAGGTCCACCTGAGAAGATCACTTACTGTATGATTCCAATATCATGACATTCTGCAAAAGGCAAAACTATGGAGACAAAAACAACTGGGGGTTGCCTGGTGTTTGGGAGAAGGTGGGGTGTGTAGCCAGAGCACAGAGAGTGTTTAGGGCAGTGAAACTACTCTGTATGATACCGTCATGGTGGATACATGTCATTACACTTTGTTCAAACCCATAAAAGGGACAGCCAAATATAAGTATTAATGCAAACTTTGGACTTTGAGTTACTATGATAGGTCAGTGTAAAGTTACCAATTATAACAAATGTACCGTGTGGTGGCAGATGATTATAATGGGGGAGGCTATCTATGTATGGGAGAAGGGATATATGGGCAATCTCGACCTTCCTCACAAGTTTGCTGAAAACCTAAAAAAACTGCTTTAAAAATAAACTCTCTTTTTAAAAAATATAATGTGGTATTTAGGACTATGTGAATTTGCTTTTTACATGGGCAGGGTTCTGGAGGGCTAGAGAAAAGATAGAGAGAAGGAGAATAGTTTGAGACTGGGACAGACACCAGGAAGTGTTTAAAGGAAGAGGCAGATGATGGCATGGTGGAGATAGATAAACGGAGGGCACTGACAAAATCAGGATGATGTGTCCATTTAAATAGTCTTTAGAAGTAGACCAGACACTCTTTCCTGATAGAATCCAAATCCAACATAGAAAGAAGTTCTAGTGGTTATTACATGGCATCTGGCATATTTCTGCCTCTTGTTCTATAGAAAATGATGTATGTGGTTTGTGTCTGTTGGTGGCATAGGGAACATAAACTTGATATCCATAATTCTTTATATTGGGAGAAACAAATGAGAAAGAAGGAGATGAGGCACCCTAAGCAAAGCTGAGTGCCATTTTGTTGACAGTTTTGGGGTCCATTCAGGAGATTTATTCTAACAACTGATGGTAGAATGATTATATCATTAATGATCCTTAATGTGGACTAGGGGTTGGCAGCTGTTGGTACCGGTTGGATGAGTAGAATTACTCAAAAACACTACATTGGCTGAACAGAATGACTCAAATAATATGATAACCTCAACACATGAGCACAATGCTATCATAGGACAACCACACACACACACACGAATATAAGGTAAACCTTATACTATTTGAAAGCATTATTGTGTTTTATAAATCCTAGCTAGTTACACAACACATTTCAATCAACACATACTATAGTCAAAATAGCATGCTTCAAAATGCTTCAAAATAGGATGTTTGTTGAATAAATGTGGGTGACCTCCTAAATCAGTGATGTGCAGGAAATATATGCATTATTATTTGATTTTCAAAACTGAAAATTATTATAGTCCATATAGGCATGCTAGAAAAGCAATAATACAAAAGAAATCAAGGAAGTATATTTGATAAAATGTAATGTCATAGAATGAAATCAGCAATGATGAGACACCAGTAAATGCAAGTTAGGTATCCTATATTTTATTCGTTCAGCAATAAAAAGATTGTTATGCTGCGATACACATTCTGACATTAAGGAAAATATCTTGAAAAGAAAGAGAAATTATTGCTTTTCAAAAATAGTATATAGCTTATTTCTAAAAATAGAGATTCCAAAGAAACATTTAATTTTTTAAAGAATAAATGGAATAATTAGCAAGGGAGAGAATAATGAGAATAATAAGAAAAACCACATAGAGGAACAAATATAGCAGGGAAATGTTTCATTTATAAGTTGTTAAAATAATTTGTTTTTATTTATTTATTTGTATTTATGTCCCTAGATTTTCAATAGTGGGATATTTGCTTTTCAAGAAAGAAAAGAGGAGAAATGTGTCACAACTTTTTACTTGTTTCATCACTTATTTGAAACACTCTCATTTTCTTCATTTTCTGCTTTGACTTTCAGTGCTCTGTGTGTGTACATATACAATTTATCATAGACACATGTATATATTTACATATCTCATGGCCTCACAGATTATTCTTTCTTAAATCTAACTTTAGTTTCAAAGATGTAGAATTTAAAGATAGATGTTTTTATTAGTCAATAGTACTTGGAAAAATAGTAAAATCTTAATTTTCACGATATTATAAGTTTGACAAATGTAATTTTCTCTAAAAATTCAAAGGAGCTATAAATAATTCTCAAATCACATCGGTTATTCTTCATTTATTCACAGAATATTTTTTCTCCAATAGAGAAAAACAGTTTATAGATTCTTATCCTGTAATTTGCTGTTTGAAGCTTAAAATTGTTGGTGGTTATTTAATTTGTGTAGACTACAATGTAGTTAGTTACTCTTTACTCTCCCAACACATATTTATTAGAATTTGACATTATAAACTTTGCAGAAAGTCTATTTTACATTCCAGCTGAGCACCTTCCAGTTTCTAGGTTTTAGCTGGGTATCATAGAGTTAAGGGAAAATAACATCTAATTATTTTATGCTAAATAATTAAATCAAATGCTCCCTAAAAAAATTAAGAGCCAAGCAGCATAAAAGTGATAATCCTGCAGTTCATTAACTTTGTCATAAATAATCATAATTAACATTTTTCTCAATGACTATGCCTTTAATGAAAAATTAAAACTAAACAATTCATTACCTGTTATTACCATCTCATTGACTATATTTCCCAAGCTGTGCCTTTTATTCTCATGACTTATTCATTCCATAATTGAAAGCCTGTATCTGCCTTTTCTCTTCATGCATTTAGCACGTTCTTTTCTCCTCTGGCAAACATCAGTTTGTTCTCTGAACTCATAGGTCTGAATCTGCTTTATGTTTGTTTATTCATTTCTTTGGTTTTTGTAGATTTTATATATGAGTGAAACTGTATGATATTTGTCTTTCTCTGTCTGACGTATTTCAGTTAGCACAGTACCCTCAGGGCCATCCATCTTGTCATAAATGGCAATCTCATCCTTTTTTATGGATGTATGTGTAATATTCCATTGTGTGTATATGTCACATCTCCTTTATCCATTCATCTACTGATGGACACTTAGGTTGCTTCCATATCTTGACTACTGTAAATCATACTGCTATAAACATAAGGGTGCATAATTCTTTTGATTAGTGTTTCCTTTTTTTGGAGGGGCATAAATACCTGATAGTGCAATTATTGGATTATATGGGATTTGTATTTTTAATTTTAGGGGGAAAGTCCATACTGTTTTCCACAGTGGAAGTACCAATTTACATTCCCCCAACAATGAATAAAAACTTTTTTTTTAATGTTTTTATTTATTTTTGATACAGAGAGAGACAGAGCATGAGAGAGGGAGGGGCAGAGAGAGAAGGAGACACAGAACCGGAAGCAGGCTCCAGATTCTGAGCTAGCTGGCAGCACAGAGCCTGACTCGGGGCTCCAACCCACGAACGTGAGATCTGACCTGAGCCAAAGCCAGACGCTTAACCGACTGAGCCACCCAGGCGCCACTAAAAACTTTTTAAAAGAAATAAAAAAGATAACTGTGTAAGGTAATGACTGTGTTAATTATTCTGATTGTGGTAATCATTTTACAAAGTATAGATATATCAAATCATCATACCGTATGCTTTAAATATATACATGTAATTTTGTTAATTATACCTCAATAAAACTGGAAAAAATAAGTTAAATAAGATAAATAAACTGTGCCTGGGTGGTTCAGTCGGATAAGCATCTGACTTCGGCTCAGGTCATGATCTCGCAGTCTGTGGGTTTGAACCTCACCTTGGGCTCTGGGCTGACAGCTCAGAGCCTAGAGCCTGATTCATATTCTGAATCTCCCTCTTTCTCTGTGACTCCCCCACTCATGCTCTTTCTTTATCTCTCAAAAATGAATAAACATTTAAAAAAATTATAAAAATAAATAAATAAAAATAAAGGTTTAATTTTCTTCACTTTCAAAAATTCATTATTTCTAATTTTGCCATAAAGAATAATTAATTTTCTTCTCAATTGCTATGCCTCTAGAGAAAACAAAAAATTACTTCTTGACATTGTGCATATTAAATAAATATGTAATTTTAATATTTTTAATCAGTTTAGATTTGTAGATATATTTTCCAACAGAAAAGATGGAGAATATAAACACTGTTGTAACATATAAGTACTCAAACCTTATTCATTATTCCTTACATTTCTGTGTTTAAATTGCTAAATCCATTCATATTTTCTTGCAAGATCTATAGTTGATTTTGGCACATTTTCTTCAATCATATTTTTTCCCTAATGTCTGCAAAACCCATCTGAAAAACTAGAAACCCACAGACTTGTGGGCCTTTTTGGTTTATGAAATTAAGAATGTCCACAGAGAAAAATTTTAAGTCAACTTTCTAAGTCAAAAGTTCAACCCTCAGCCAATTTTCTGAATTTTTATTCCTCTGTAAGCCAACTAACCATTAGATATATTTCTCATTTCGATTATCTAAATGTGTTAGAATTGATACAGTGAAACTTAATGTATCATAAAGGTGAAAATAAGTAAATTATTCATATAATAATGTTTTATTTCTTCATAGAAACACTCTAGGTAACCAACACCTCCATTAGGTTTTTCTAACAATACTTGAAAACTGAATTTTTCATCTTTCTACTCACACAATTGCTTTTTCCTATATTATTAATTGTATTCCATCCCCAAAAGAACATCCAACTTTCACTTTGTATTTTTCTTGCTGTCTAAATCCAACCATTAGCTAGGTCCTATCAGATCTACATTCAAACACTCAAATAATCTCATTTCTCTTTCTGTCTCATCTAATCTTAGACACTCATGATAGATGACTTGTCATTATTATAAAAATAGGTTCCTAACTCTTCTCTCCCTATCTCCATATCTTGCCCTTGAAATCCACCCTGCCTTACTAGGATCATTCTTCTCCAGACCACTTTTCTTTGCAACACTCAAACACCTCAATGACAATCAGAAGCCAGACTTACAAGCGACTACATATTTGGCCCTAGCCCATCTCTTTATAAGTAAGCAGGATATTTTAAGGAAGCCTAAGGCACCAAAATCACCACATAAACTACATTCAGACAAATTGGTTTACTTTTCCTGGCGTCAATCTTCAAATACTCACTGCCACGTTTCTATTGGAATCATAATTCTTAACCTCAGATTTATCTTAGATTTACACACGAAGTTTTGAAAACATGTGTCTCTACGTCAAGCCCTAGATGCTATGAATCTGCCAGTATTGGGGGTACCCAGATTTAAATGTTTATGAGTAAACACCATGAATGTTCATGTTTCTTTTTATATGCAATATTCTTCCTGTTATCACCAGATGTTCAATTTCTACTCCTCAAGCCGTATCTCAAATTCTAAATGGTATAATTTCTTCTATTATAAATCTTCTCACCCCAATTAGGAAAGAGCACTTGGTCTTCTGGAATTCTACAGTACCTGATATGGTATGCACAACTCTCACAGAGCATGATTCTTTCCACTTTATATGCCATGTGCCTTAGTTCATTTTCTCACTACCCAGTGTTTTAGGACAAATTTGGCTCTGTTTGATTTATTTATTTATTTTTTTTATCTAAAGATGCTTACTATTAGAAAACTTGAAATGATTACTTTATGGGGTGAATATATCCCAAGAAGCACAATGTGTTGCTGGCAAATATTTTCCTAGCTGAGGTAAAAAAAAAAATGTGGCTTAGACTGAATCAATCAAATTTAATATATAGATTAGATAAAAAATAATGTACCATATCGTGCTCCACGATGCCTGTGCTCGATTCAGTGTCAGCATTATATCAACTAGAAAATTAGTTAGCTATCCTTGCATGTGGAGAGAGCTACCTCATTTTGGTGAAGCAGCAGATTTTCTCTAAATGGTTTTCCCCTTGAACTTCTGTACCCCCACTCAGTTCCTAGAAAACATAAGAAAATAATTATCTTTGCTACTGACTAATGAAATTAAATGATTCTTCCTCAGACTACTATATATCTATACCACCAATTTAATGAAAACCTAATAAACCTGACAAGCCAGGAGGTTTATTATATGTATTGTGTCCTTCTTGATATCGATAATTTCTTCTTTGTAGTTGAGCTGTAAAGTCTCAGGCCTGAAGTCTGAAGGTGAGCACTAAAAATTAGAGTCCTCCTTGACTCTAACGCAATGCTAAGGAAGATTACTTCTTTCCAAAAGCTCTGGAAATGTATGTTGATAATTACTTCTCAATTATGATCTCTCTCTATCTGAACACAGCAGTTCATTCTACCTTACTCTGACCCCTCCTCATGACTCTGCCCCTTGCTTTTGAATCACAGAAAATGTAAGGGAAGCTTTTTCTCCGTTTTGATTGTGAAGAAATGTGCCATTTCCCATGCCACCCTGAACTTGGAAAGTCTCCGATTTTGTATTATTTATTTATTTTTGTCCACCATCATACAGTTTACTCAGAGGTAAATTGATGGTGTGGACAAAAAGTTTAAACAAACATCGGAGAAGAAGTCATGGTGAAGGCAAGGAGAAAGTTCCATGCCCAAGGAGTTTGACAATGTAGAGGTAAAACTTACTCCCTGTGGTGCAAGAATCATGTGGCTTAATGTAAAAGAACAGCGATTGCCAAGATACACCTAAAACTCATCTGGTGGTTCTCTGGTTCTGCAGAATGATTCCTAATTCAACAGGGGAAATTTACAGAATGTTAAAATAACCTCGTCCAAACCCTCTAAGCATACCTATGTCACATAATTGTGTATTTTTTAAATAAAATGAGTGAAATGTTCAAACATCCTTCAAAAATAAATCTCTCTTTAATTTTTAGTCATTAACATCTCATTTCCAAAGAAGTCGTTCACATTTTTAAAAAATCAGGGTTATATCCTGAATCCTTTGTTTTGGTAACACCCATTTAAATATAACCTTTGACATTTTACTTGAAGATTGAATAAATACTTTTTACTGAATAAAATTTGTTTTGCAGAATAGATTACAACAACACAGTATTAATTTACTTGGAACAGGCTTTAAAAACTGTAAATAATATGAAACAAAAGCAAATCCAGAAATAATTGAGCCCATTGTCTCCATAATTCTCTCTTAGAGTCACTTTATATAACCAAGGCATTTCTCTAGAAAATAGACACGGGTGACCACTCAAGGCATGCACACTCAGGGTATCCACAGCCGATCTTCTCACACATTTTAGGATTAACATGCTACTAAAAAGTAAGGGTAATTCAACACAACTTTATTTCTTTTATGTTGCTAGGATTGTTATGGGCTGAATCTTTGTGTCCCCCCAGACTTCATATCCTGAAAATCCAAACCCTCAAAGTGATGGTTGTAGGAAGTGAGAGTTTTGGGAGGTAATCAGGTCATGAGGATCGAACCCACATAAATAGGATTAGCGTGCTGTTTAAAAAAAATTTCTTAATGTTTATTCATTTTTGAGAGAGAAAGACAAAGAGAGCAACGGAGGGGCAGAGAGAGATGGAAACACAGATTGTGAAAGCAGGCTCCAGGCTTTGAGCTGTCAGTGCAGAACTTGATGCGGGGCTCAAACCCATGATCCATGACATGAGATTATGACCTGAGCTGAAGTCGGACACTTAGCCGGCTGAGCCACCCAGGCGTCCCAGCATCCTTATAAGATACAAAAGAACTTGCTGCTCTCTCTCACTGCTCTCTACCACGGAAGGATACAGCTAGAAGACAGCCATCTGTAAGCCAGGAAGTGGGTACTCATCAAGACCAACCAGCACTGAGGCCAAGGGCTGGCTCAGTTGATGGAGCATCCGACTTCGGCTCAGGTGGTGTGCTATCTGCGCAGAGCCCTGCTTGGGCTCCTCTGCCCCTCCCCCACCAGTCCTCTCTCAGGTCCTCTACGTCTTTCAAAATAAATAAATGAACTTAAAAAAACAAAAACAAAAGCCAAACAAACAACACCAAAAACACCAACCAGTACACCAATCTTGGACTTCTAGCCTCTGGAACTGTGAGAAATAACTTGTTCACACCACCTAGCATGTGGTTTTTTGTTTTAGCAGCCCACATAGACCGAGACAAGCGTGTGCATGTTATTTGCCAATTTTCTTGTTCAGTCCTTCCACTCTGTATTGTTTATTGATAACAGTTCTTTACAATAGTAAATAATTTAATGTAGGCATTAGAGAGATAAATCTAGGTATTAACATATCTCTAACCTATCATTCAATTTTATGCTTTTCCAATCTGCCAACCGGTACGGATTCCTGTGCAACTTAGTTTAACATAGAAGAGGGGAGAGGAGGAGGGGTAAGGGGGAGAAAAAATCTCACTGCACAGGCACACTTGAAATCTGACTTTCTTACTCTGAATGCAGTAGCTATCTAAATGCTAAGTTGTTCTGTCAGAGAAAATCTCAATTAGGCATTTCTTTTCTTTCTTTTTTGGGGAGGTTCATTTATTTATTTTGAGAAAGAGAGAGAGAGAGAGAGAGCGCAAGCAGGGGAGTGGCAGAGAGAGAGAGAGAGAGAGAGGGAGACAGGGGATCTAAAGTAGGCTCTGAGCTCACAAACCGAACCATGACATCAACCTGACCCAAAGTCAGATGCTTAATTGACTGAGCCACCCAGGTGCCCCTCTAATGGCACTTCTAATAGCTTTTGTCCAGAATGGTTGATGCTACCTCTCACTGATGACTCTCTACCTTGGTTTATACATTTAACACTTAATGTCCTGTGCATTTCATGTAAAGGGAACTGTCACTGTATGGAGTTTATTATATAATAGCTTAGAGCCAAATACCTCCCAGTGGATCCACACTGACCTATAGGACCCATAGATTTTTCTGGAAGTGTTATTCACTCCCCTAGAAGTGTACTATTTACTTTGCCAGAGAGCAATAATTCAGACAATCCCTACCTTCTTTAAATCCATGAAGTTAGGATTTAAAGTTACTTATTCTTCCACAGCAAACTATTCCAAACTTAATGGTATGAAACAACAATCTTCTTATGTTCCTGTATTCTGTGGGTAAGAAGTTCGAAAAGGCCACAGTGAAGGTGGTGTCTCTCTGTTCCACAGTATTTGAGGCCCCCAAAGGCAATGAATTGAATGGCTGGGGTCACTGGAATCACCTAAGAGGACTTTAAAACTCCCAATGCCCAGGCCATACCTAACCCAAACCAATAAATCAAAAGTACAGGAGCCTGGCACCAGTATTTTTTGAAGTTCACCAGATGATTCTAAGGAGCAGCCAAGATTGACAGCCAGTCCATTCTTATCGCTGTCCTTGGTAATAATTCTCCTGGTTTTATTCTTATGTCTTCTGAGACTCCGAGCCTCTCATCTCATTCAGTTTCAAAAAGACAAATCTTTGGAGTGTTGATTAGAACACTTTAAATATATTGACTGTTCTGCAGGAGAACTATCATTTTTATAATATTAAGATGTTGTATCCAAGGACATCTTATTTTTCTTAGATTATTTTCATATCTTTTAATGTTATTTTACTATAATTTGAGTCTCTATTTACTTAAATAATGTTTATTAAGTTTATTCCTACATATTTCATTTTAACAGTTTTTCATATTATTAATGAGATTTTCCTTCATTTATGTTTTTAGCTGCTTATTTGGGATACATATTTAGACTATAGATTTTTAAATATTTCTGTAACTGAAAAACATTGTGAATTTTGTTAAAGTTGATATTTCATGATATGGCTTTTTTAGTAAAAAAAATTATGTCATCTGTAAGTAAAAAAATGTTTTACTTTGTTTCCAATATTTACACTTCCTTTTATGTTCTTACCTTATTTCACTGGTTCAACATATAGAAAATATTAAATAAAGTCACCTGGGTGGGCTCGGTCAGTTAAGCTTCTGACTCCTTTTTTCGGCACAGGTCATGATCTCAGTTCATGAGTTCAAGCCCTGCACTGGGTTCTCTGCTGACAGAGTGACGCCTGCTTGGGATTCTTGCTCTCCCTCTCTCTCTGCCCCTTCCCCACTTACACACCCATGTGCATGTGCTGTCACTCTCTCAAAATAAATAAATAAAATTTAAAAAAGAAAATATTAAATAGTCATTTCCAAAATTGGTAACACTTGATCACTTAATGTGATGGATTTTGTCCTGCTGTTTTAGAAAATATCTAAAAGGATGTGGCTTAAGATAAGTTTAATACTTGTATCTTCTTGAAAGTTCTGTAATTAGTGGTTAACCATTAGCCTGATTGTTGGGAGCTATTTGAACGCAACTGTAGAGTGAAAATTTCTGGCGAGGGTACGGCAAATTTGCACGGTCTCTTGCCCCCAGACAGCTCCCAAAATCTACCCTCGTGAAACTTTCATTTCTGCTTAAGTGTCAGGAGCTGCCTGTCCCCCTGCCCTGTCCCTGAGACGTGACCGTACCTGGTCAGGGAAAAGATAAGTAAACTAGATACACCCTAATGCAACACATAATTTTCCCCTAAGCTATACGGATAACTGAATACCTTCTGGGCCTGAATGCCTTTGTGATAGTCACTACTGCGATAAAATGTATCGATCATCTTTGGGACTATGAGAGCAAGCATATCTCCCGAGAATCTGTTTTTCTGGGAACTTTCTCTTAGAGTTATAAACAGCCTAATGACTTACTCATAAAAAACTGACCTTTACTAAAGAATGCTGTTTGCCTCCTGGTTAAAGGACGCTTCCTTGAGGCTAGACCTGAGGTTTTGTAAAAATACCTATGACACCATGAGGGCCTGTGGCTAAAATTGTAAAACTTATCTATGGGAAATCATTTACTGCCCTTTCTTGTCCTTGTACCTTTTGCCCTAAATAAACCTTGAGAACCAGACAAGATGGAAACGCCTGCCAGATGGGCAGGGATGCTTGTCTGGGGATCAGAACGAAACACAAGGCTCTCTCCCTCTCTCTTTGGCCTATACCGTCATCCTTCGGGGGAACCCTGGACCTGCAGGAGCTGGACTCCGGCACCCGATAAAGACATTGGAGACAGGGAGACATGAGACTCTCAAAGATATCCCTATCAGAAGATAAAAGGCATGAAAGCTTGGAAAATACTCAATGATAAAATAAATGATATTCAGGATATGTCTTCTAGAAACCTATTCCAAAGCAATTAAGATGTAATACAGACAAGGATGGGATAGAACAGTATCTACAACATTTTTAATCCAAGCATGCAAGTTGCTTTCTGCCTTTACAAAAACAGTTTCCTCAAAATAGTAATTTTTGAACTTGACCCCATGCCAGAAGCACATGGAGGTCTTCCTGACATGTAGATTCCTGAGTCCCATCCTTACAGTTTCTGCTTCAGTCAGTCTGAACATGCCTCCTGTACAGATCTCCCCAGAGCCTTTGGGAGAGAATGGTGATTTTTTCCCCACGATTCAGCAAGTGATTGAGGGAGGCTCTGCTGTCACACTGAAAATGTGTTGTTCTCCTCTAGGGTCTGACTCCTTGTCCCAGGTCTTACATACCTTCCCACATCTGTTTCCACTTCCTGTGTCTGTTACGTTAGAATTAAACAATATTTAATGACATGGTAGTTTACAATGAAGACATATATTTAGGGACACAAATGGTGAAGAGGAGGGGATTAATTTAAAGAGAACATGATTAGCAAATAACCACTACCAAAAGGTGTGTGTGTGCGTGTGTGTGCACAGGTGTGTGCATGTGTGTGTGTATTAACATCATCGTTACTAAAACTTCTTACTTTTCCATTCACAAGATGTACCTAGATTGAAAGTCTAATTTAAATGTTTTCACTGGAGGGGGGACGTTTGCTTATCTATAAATCTAAATTGGCAATTCAAACTGAGCAACGAACTGTGATTTAGAACGAGCGGAAAGTGCACTGATATTATTTTCATTGGAACACTACTATCAGGTTCCAAATTTTAATATATGTTCTTCAGTCTGTTACTGTTTCCACATCTTTTTTCCTTAATCAGCTATATAGTATCACCTGGTTTCCATTCAACTAAGGACGACTTTTTAAATATGTCACAGCTGTGTTGGAACAACCAATGAAAAATTACACTTACAATTTGATTTGGGCTGTGACTTAAGCAGAGTTTACAAATATTTTTGAAGACAGCCTCCATGCTTTACTTCTTAGTATTTTGTTTCCTGATATTTATCAACAACAGCATTCTATCATATGTCCCCCAGTGGCATACTTAGGAGCTAAGTGATTGGTAGATGAGAGTTATACTAGCATCATGGAAAAAGAAAAGCCAAACACCTTGAACTTGTTTCCTACGAATTTCAACAACAAAAGGAATATTCACTTGGCAAATCTTCCAGTTTATGTTGTTGAAATGCTCCTTTCTTTACCTTCTCCCACAGGAGGGCACTCCTAGATTCCTGCTACAAGCATATGTCTGGCAATTCATTTTAACAGTGATATTAATAACAGATTAAAAGAACATTCAAGTTAAAAGTTCATAAATGTCACTCCAGAATTCATTCTTCTTTAATCCTTCCAATGGGTGACATTTGAGCTTTGCTTTTTAAAAAGAAGGGACTTTTAACTGTGACTACCATGATTGGTAGAGGATGGATATGTGTACTATGCATTTTGCATGAATATACATACATATACATACATGTAATTGAGTTAGTTCTCTTTTTGTTCTTCCCAAATAAAAAAAGACAGAAGACAGAGAATAGGTGGAATTTTACATCAAACAATTAGGTGCAATTATGTAAACCACAGTTGCACACGTTCAATAATATTACATATGCTTAAATGTTTGATATTTTAAAAAGCAAACATAGGGAAGTAAATAAATAAATAATTTAAAAATGGCCTGTAAGGTGCTTTAAGTATATTTTATTTGCTGTTTGGATACAGGCCATTTAAGATTTTCTTTTTCTCTCCTGATGTTATTTTTGGCAAAGTAACCTGTGTTGAATTATTTCC
Source organism: Suricata suricatta (assembly GCF_006229205.1). NCBI lineage: Eukaryota > Metazoa > Chordata > Mammalia > Carnivora > Herpestidae > Suricata > Suricata suricatta. The sequence continues at coordinate 18,489,448 of NC_043704.1, read as the reverse complement.
TTTATTCATGTACAGAGAAGAAACAGCATATGTGTGGGTGAGAGATTGATTTCTTGGTGCTATGGATTGTTTTACAATTGCTTTGGTTTCATTTATCTCTCTTTAAATATGTTACTTTTGACAATAAATGAATACAACTGCTATTTCCTTCCTTCTCTAAAAGCAACTATCCTCTCTTGCTCATAAAAAATAAATAAGAAAACACTCAACTTGCATTTCCCAAGCTCTGAATGTTTCATCAATATAAATTGAAGAGTAGCTTTGTAAATGTGCCTTCTGCTGTTGGTTTCAATAAGTATCTACTTGAAACTTTTTGATTTTTCTTTCTTTTTGACATATTGCCATAAATTTCATTTGCCCACTCAAACTTTAGGACCACTTAGCTACTTGGCATGCCATGTTTTGAAGCTATGTCCTGGTGAGTATATGTGGGTTTCCCGGTACCGTACCTCCACATTCCAAATTCAAGGCAGGTTCAGCTTGGCTAAACACTCCTGAATGGCTGTCCCACGGACCTACAAATGCACACTCCCACTCACCGTTCCAACTTCCTTTTTTCCCTACCTCCTCTCATTCTGTGATATTAACAGATGGCAGTGATTTCAAAAATACAGAGCAGGTCAATATATCATAATGACTTCAGAAAATGTCCTGGATATACTTTATTTTGGAAGAAAAAAAAAGTAAAAAGCAAATATCAATTCAGAATGTGTAATATGACCTAATTTGGGTCAAAATATATAATAAACATGTGTAGTAACAAACTGCAAGATCTACGCTGATGCATACATATCAAATGGCTAGCATCATGTAAAACTGTTACCTCAGGAGCATGTAAAAAGGGAACGACTAAACTTTTACCTGTGATATTTTGTATTCCTAGACTTATTATGATCTGCAAGTAGTGCTTGGTGATTACAAAGTGAAGTTATTGGATTTTGTGAGTTAAAAAAATAAAGAGAACACAAATAACACTCTGAAGTCCTTGTACATAAAATATTCCCAGGGGTATCCCTGTTAATTTCGAGAATAATCAGGCTTCTAAAAGAATGGGGGGGGGTCACCAGGGTCACCCTGCCGAGCTGTGCAATTTGTGCACTGCACTATTCCAGGGACATCACTCATACAGACTATTTGGATGATACCTCAGAGCTATGTCACGTGTCACCAGAAAAGTGGTGAGTGACAGAAAAAAAAGATTCTGGAATCTCTGAGAAATTACTTTATTCACTATAGATCCAAATGGAAAAATAGACTCAACTGGAGTTTCTGAGTCACGAGATCTTTGTTCAGATGACATGAAAACTAGAGATGATAGTGCTGAAAAAGAGCAAGTCACCACTCGCCCTTGGGTTAGTCACCTGGACCCCTCAGATTCCCATCTTGGCTACGTATTCTCAGGTCACTCAGTTCCAAGGCCCTCGATTTCTGGGCAACCACTATCTTCTAACATGTTATGGAGTTGGGAGTCCATAGAGACTAAAATTCAATTGTCAGAGCTGCAGCAGATGCAGAAGGTGATGCTTTGATGGACAAACTACATCCGCTCTCATCTAGGGGCTGTGATGCAGATGGTTGTTGGCCAGGCTGTTGCACCCGGAGAGGCAGCTGCACTTAGATTTGCTGTGAGGCCGTCATATATTTTCTCACAGGCTTTAATTTTTAAAAATTAACTAGATTTTGATTGAAATAATGTCACTTTGATTCTGGGATTTAGTATTGAATCTGTTAATAAAATCTACCTTAGGAAGGGGTATTCTTAATTTCAAAGCATAAGGCATAATCCTGTCATGTTAACCCATGCATAGAATGTACTTTTTAACCTGAAAATGTATTGGTTCTTTGCAAAAAACCAAACTTCCTTTTTGTTTTTAAAAGTGGTCGTGGGGTATTGGCACAGATTGTCTTCTCGGTGTTGGTATCTAAGAATTCTTTATTCACTATAGAAGCTTAAATCATTAACATTGATAAATAAAAGATTTGCTTTTAAACTGTATGTGTATGTTGTATTAATATTCAGCATCACAGTCTTGCTAGATTTTAAAACTTGAGAGAGCTCACAAATATATTCATGCCATGTATTTTGATTTTGACTTGAATATTTATCTTGGCCTTAATTTTGGCAGAAATAATCAGTGAACAGTTAACTATAAGTATTGTGGTGTTTATATAGTTGATTCTAATATATATGGATTTCATATGGGGAGAATAAAGAAAATATATAGGAATCTGCCTTTATTACATAATTGCATTTGCATAGTTTACAATGTTATTCACCAACTTCATACTGGTCACAGGAGGAGTTTTCTTCCTATAAAATTTGTCACAACATATGATATATCACTTTTTTTTAAACCAGGAAAACTATTACCAAAAAGATGGAAAAGAAAACCTTTTTAAAGTGAATTTCTTAAATTGTCAATTTAGAAATCCAGAAGCAATGACCTTTTCCAGCAATATATTAGCTTTTGAATCTATTATGAGAGTAGGAGTGTAATACCAATGTGTGGGTATAAATTTAATATAGATATGCTCATGATCAATTTTACTATTTATGCAGGGTTTTCTGTTTGAAAGTTGTTCAAGAGGAAATTTAAATAAATATGTTTATGTATCTACATATATATTTAATACTTATTTGCTAGTGTTTTGCAGTTTTTTCATCCATTTTAATGTAAATTTTGGAATTTTAAACATGCTTACAGCTCTTAGTTGCTTACAATGCATAATATACTGACTTTCTGACCTGTGCAGTAACACTTACTCTCCTGAACTATGGGAGAAACTTTTTGAAAAGTTCACTATGAAGAAAACTTGACCTGGACTTGACTGGTTCTCTGAAGACGGTAGAATGCAGAATGGAAGGAAGAATGGTATTTGATAGTGAGAAAAAAGAAGGAGGGTTGATAGTGATATAGAGCCTAATCTTATCAAAGAGAAGGGAGTGGGTCTTAAATTTGACATCAAGGGGACTTAATATGACGTGGAAAGGAAGTCAAAACCACTGATGTGACATTGGAATGATAAAACGTGGGAAAAGGAAATGCTTTCCTTAGAGTCCTGCAGATGATTCTTTAAATGGGTCATTAAATTGGGATTAGCTTCTCACAAAAACGTCTCCATTACTGCCCCACCCTGTCTGATCTGGTCACTGCTATCCCTTGGTTATTTTTCTCTCACTAAATTTCAAAACATTCGCATATGTCTGCATTTGCCACCCTTAGACTCCTCCCAATAAATGCACGTTCCCATGAAAAGTAACTCAGAAGGAATTAAGAGACAAAGCATTGACAGTTCTTTATAAAACCAGTTGTTTGGATTTCGTAGACCCCCTAGATTGTTCTTAAGTCCTGGAAAGAAGGAGTGTTGCTTATTTTCCTGGATAGAGTACATTGTAGTTAGCCTGTTATCACATGATTCTCCTTGATTAAAAATGGTTAAATTTATTTGGAAAAAATGTGAGATGAAATTTCCTTTCACCTAAGTCAATTTATCTTCTTACAACACCAAAATAAATGGTTCTCTGGTAAAGTCTCAAAAGTGGTATGCTAATGTGTCATTTTCTGCTTTGCAGCTGTAATTAATTCAAACCAGAAGGAACTACTATAGTGTTTATATTATAAGTGATGTCTCTCTGTGTTATCCCCATTTTTGTAAGAAAAATTATTAAATCCATTTTAGTTGATCGGATAACTTTCTCTTTTCTAAGACTCTGAAGCTCCTGATGAATTGCTGATTTAAATTATACTTCATAAATTAAGTCATCTCAATCCAAATTTTCTTCCCCCACACAATTTATCCAATTTGGTATTAAGTTAAATTTTGCTGTTTTTTCTATTTCATTTAAGCTAACAGATTTAGTAGGGAATGTCATTTAAGGACACTTTTCTGTTTATATTAATTAATCCAATGTGTTACATAATTCTGTGTGGCTGTACATCATATATTTCTGAACACTTTTCTTAATAGTGTTGGAAATGTTAAGTTCCACAATGCTTTTCCTCTAAAGAAATATTTTCTCCTGGGAGATTTTAATTGCTTTCAGAAATATCCCAGAGATTAAAAATGTTGCAAGCCCAAAGCAAATTATTCTCTGATATGAAATAGTCTGAAATACATAACTTATATGTAGGAAGGGGGTCAATCACTATATTATAAAATTAAATTAGAAATTTTAGTCAATTTCTATTAATACTTTGTGCAAGTCCTTGTCAGTGGTACCTGTTTATCCAGGACCATTATCTGTGCTTATAGTCTTTACATTGTTCAGCCAGGGAATCTCAACTATTATGATTCAGAATTCTGTGGGGCTTGCAAAATGCATTATTTCCACCACCTTCTCATAAATTCGAAGTCAGTAGCTCCAGGGAAAGGTTTGGAAATGCATCATTTTAATGAATATTGTGGATGACTTTAACATAAGTTGTCTGCAGATTACACATGAAGATACACTAATAAAGGACCGTATGTTTTAGAGCATCTCTTAGGTAAAACTATACCTAAATGTATTTTCTATCTATCACCTCACTCAAATGTAAGCTCCATGGGTGTGTGGTAAAGGAGACTTTATTGTGTTCACTGCTCTATCCTCAAAACCTAAGACCTGATCTATTTTATTTTACTATTTTATTTTTTGAAGGGTTTTTTGTTTGTTTAATACATCTGAAAAGAACGAATATACAAAGAATTGAGACATGTGAAAGCATTGGTTCAACATTAATGAATCTACAAGAATTAGGATTTAGGGAAGGTGGAGAATATTACCTAAACATTTTTAAAAACTGGGAACTGCAACCAAAATAAGCGGATAAAATCTCTATTAACACTTATGAAGAGTCTTCATAAGACTCCATGATTTTTTTTTAAATTAAACTAGAGAGCCTTAACTAGCTACTCTAGGGTTCCTCATATGCAAAACAGAAATATGGGGATTCCCTTGACTGGTCCCCACGTTGTTAAATGTTCTCCCCACCCCCACCCCCACCCCAGCTTCTTCATGAAGCAGGTCTCCATCCTCCCAACTTCCAGGAGGACGCGCAGCGTTCCACAACACCTGTCTTCCAGCACCTCCCTCACATCTCCTCGGTTCACCGGGTCTCCGGCTGTGTTCCAGAACACCGTATCACAAGCTATTAGGCTGGACATCTATGCTAAGCATATAAGACAATGACTGACAGGGAAAAAATGTTTTTTAATTACGTACTCAATCCATTTGGTGTATTTCATAAGGTGCAATACTTTTCTTCATTTATCAGTGAAAGAAGTTAGAAATTAACTTCAAAAAAAAATCAGCAAATGGCAAACAGATTTCCTTGAAAGTCACAGTCACATCTAGAGTGCGTCCCAGAAAAGAGGAGGGGCGAGACAGGTCCCACCCGCTGTCATGAGTTTCAGCAAGTACTAGACCTACTCAAGGGTGGAGAGAAAAGGCAACTTTCAAAAAGGAGTATGTTATTCAGTGAGGCACTTACTATACTCCTTCCTAAGAGCACCAGGTGGGGGACAAGGGTTCTAAACTAGATCTAGGAAGTGGAATGTGGAATCAATCCGTCCTCCTCCCCTTAAGGGCTGTCCAATGGTTACTGAATTTAAAAAACATGACTAAATAAAAACAACTCCCCCACACCCCCCAAAAAAAAACAAAACCAAAAAAAACCCCTAAAACAAAAACAAAACCCTAAATATCCCAGATTATTCTCCAGAGCGGATGGAGCCCCGGGAGCAGCTTCAACAACCCACATTAGTCTGTTACAGAGTCATCACAAGCATGCCTTGCTTTTAAACAAAAACAAAACAAAGGAAAAAAAAATTTTTTGAAATGACAAAACAAAAACTAGTACTAACCACCTTTCTGACAATTCACGATTACTCAAGTTAACGAGTACTGAGAGGGAGAAGGGGCTGTCTCACATGAGTGCATGTGGCTAGGTGCAGCGCATTTGTCATTATTGCAAAAATGAATTTTAATTTTTAATCTTTAATTTGATTTAACATTGCTTTTAGTGCTTTCAGCTGTGCGGAATGGGCTCTGGCGACGTTCATAGCAGCACACACCTGCGGGTCTTCTTCGGTTCTGGAGGCTCCAGGGCAGCCAATATTGCTTCGTCAAATACATTCTTCAGGCCTTTCTGTGTGAGTGCAGAGCACTCCACGTTCTTGACCGCCAGAGGGTCACGGGCCAGCTTCTCGGCCGTCTCTGGAGTGATGGGCTTCTGTGTGTTCTTGGCAAGTTTCTCAATTGTAGAGGGGTCATCTCGGAGATCAATTTGGGTCCCAACAAGCAAGAAAGGAGTCCTTGGACAGTGGTGAGTTATCTCAGGCACCCACTTCTTCACATTTTCAAATGAGGATGGAGAGACCACTGAAAAACAGACTAGAAATACATCTGTTTGTGGATAACTCAGTGGTCGTAATCTGTCATAATCCTCTTGCCCTGCAGTATCAAAAAGTCCAAGAGTATATGGCTCTCCACCAATCATAACTGTGACTGCATAGTTGTCAAAAACAGTCAGTACATACTCCGATGGAAATTTGTTTGTTGTGTAGGATATCAGGAGACATGTTTTACCAACTGCACTGTCGCCCACAACAACACACTTAATTGTCTGCATTGCTGAAACAGTTTTGTATCCACTTTAAATATTTCAAGTTCAATGATGACCTCAGCTTCTCCGCAGGGGCGTTGGCAGCACTGCCCCTGATCTATTTTAGGTGCTTAATAAATTATTGCTCCAAACAAAACAAAATAAAACAAATAAACAAAAAACCCCCCACAATGTGAATGATAAAAAAAAAGTTACTGTTTCTATTTCTCTGTTATTGACTACTGTTAGTGGTATGAATTCTATGGACCACAGAAACTTATTTGGAAAAAATTTCTCAAAATAGTTGCTTGATTTGTTAATGTGCTTTAAACCATTGGATCACCATCTAAACAGTTATTACCATTAGTGTCCTGAGACCACTGTGATAGACTTACAAATATTCTCTGTAGTTCAAGGGATCATGGATGGTGTTCCATGGGGAACAGAATCCCAGATGTGATTTTCTCCAGCGTGTACTTCATTCACAGAATCTGTGGAGGAGGTAGAACACATAAGGAGAGAAAGTAAAAGACTGCATTGAGAAAGCCTTGTCGATAAATAGCCTTTTTAGGAGATTACAAGCTCTTCCTCTTGTTTGTGTGCAAAAAACCCACCCAGAGAGACAGAAAGAAACAGTAAAGGTAAAGTGTGTGGGTTGGGGCTCTAAGCCCTCAAGTGCAAGCTTCATTGTCAGTTAGACTTATTTACAAATCACAGGTTCAAAAATAAAATTATTGGGGCGCCTGGGTGGTTCAGTTGGTTAAGCATCCAACTTTGGTCATGATCTCACTGCTGAATTCGAGCCCCACACAGGGCTCTGTGCTGACAGCTCTGAGCCTGGAGCCTGCTTCGGATTCTGTCTCCCTCTCCCTCTGCCCGTCCCCTGCCCTCCCCCCCTCACAAATAAGTAAACATTAAAACATTTTTCAAAGATAAAATCATTAAGAATTTATCTGATATATGCAACTACAGGGCAATAAACCCCAAGAACACAGATCTTGTTAGCACACGGATCTCTGTGCCAGCCATGCTCACACACCCCTGAGGGTTAACGTTTCCTACATCCGATTGTGTGTGCCTACGGGTGTCTTTTAAACTTTCAAAAAATATTTCTACGCGAGCTTGTGTACAGCAGCGACATGCACCACTCTATGGGCAACCTACAGACGATAAACAGACGGCTGTTAATGTGAGGTCCATACTCCACATACTCCACAGGGAACAGCTAATAGGGCTCATCTAGGTTTCCTCGAAAGGAGGTGAAAGATCTGTAGATACTGTTGGATTACCCCGGATGCTGACCAAGCTGTCACAGAGCTGCTTGCCCCTGGGCAAGAGACTAGCCAACATTTTCTGCAGACTGACCTTCCTCTGTTCGTGAACCCCACCTCCTGTAAGATCCCGTCAGCCCCGCTTGCAGGGACACGCAGCATGGGATTGTCACATTCTTCTTCTCTTCTGTTTCCAGCTCCTTGTTACAGCATAGATTTTCTATTTTGCCCTTTCTTCTCATATGCTTGTTTCACAAGTAATATGAAAAAAAATTGAACAGTGTTTGTTCTCTTGTTATTCCTGTTGTAACAAGCCTAGATTTCCTTGAGGTAGTGTTGTTTCTTCTGAAGGAGAGGGGAAAAGACATCTAAAAGGAGGTTGGAAGAATAGGCAAAAATCAATATATTGAGAGGTAATCATATTAAAGATATATGGCACATGAGGTATATTCTCTAAATAAGATTTTGTTATATGAAACAAAAAGAAGCGTTTTGGACCAAAGTATATTTCCTTTGTTGGGACGCAGTTAGATAAATTTTCAGGATAACGAACAACACGGGAATCATAATATTTGGGGCCTTTACTTAGAAAAAGCAATTAAAAAGGACTCAAATGTATGAGGAGATATTAAAGCAAATTCATAATGTGATAAACTCAAATTACACTTTACGTTTAAATTCAAAAATTTGAAACCATACATTGATGGGAAATTGTTTTTATTATTTTATTTCTTTTATTTTTTAAATTATGTTTATTTTCAGAGAGAGAGACAGGCAGAGTGTGAGTGAGGAAGGGAAGAGAGTGAGAGGGAGACACAGACTCCAAAGCAGGCTCCAGGCTCTGAGCTGTCAGCACAGAGCTCAATGGGAGGCTCAAACTCATGAGTGTGAGATCATAACCTGAGCTGAAGCCAGACGCTCAACTGACTGAGACACCCAGGCACCCCTATAATTTTATATGATATATATTTAATTTATGTATGTATAAATTTAATTTATATATTTAAAATAAATCTAAACCACATTTAATTTAATCAATTATTAATTTAACACTTAATTAAATTAATTAATATTATATTTAATTAATATTTGATTATCTTACCATAAATATATATTTAATTTATATATTTATAAAATTATATGCATTATAATTATATACACATATATATTATATATATGTAATGGTTGTTATGTATAAATTGTATTTGCATCTTGGTCCACATAAACTATCTTTAAAAAGAATATACAGGTTCTCCCTTAACAATTATTTTATATTCTTTGCTCCAAATGCTGTTGTAACTCACACTCATTGTCACTGGATCCTCTGGGTCATCTGTGACTGAGCCTGAAAATCCATCAGCTCCTTCCAAATCTCTGACTTGTGGGCCTGAACTAGCACATGACATAGAAACAATGGTTACACATATGTTGTGTAAGCAGCTCCCACAATTACATAAAGGCAAATTATTATTTTTAAAAAATCTCATAAGCTGTATCATTCTTAGAAGTTCTATTTTCCAATACAATCCTGATTGATGCAAGCCTAGATGAATCTATAAAATTCACCTAATTCAGTATCCAATTCAAGTCACATCCTACCCAAACAATCTCGAGGAAATGAACTATAAAACAGAGTTTTAAAGACCTTGCAAAAGATGTATGTATGTATGCATGCGTGTTTTGGTGTTAACGTGTTTTTTGATGGAAATTATTGCATGTTAATGATAATATAGATTTCCACCAGCTGTTATGACATTTTCCCCATGATTTTGTGACTTTGAATTTGACCACCTTTCACCTATTTAAAAAATTTCCCCAACATGTGTTTAAACTCTTTCAATATTATCAAATTCATTTTATGAAGCTAGACTTATTCTGAAACTGAAGCCAGATGAAGACAGAAAACCAAAACAATCTTTATAGGTTGTAACTTACACAAAGAAACATGAAAAAGTCCTTTCTAAGATATTGGAAAATTGATTTTAGCAATATATAAAAATAATTATATAGCATGGCCAAGTGGGATTTACTGAAGGGATGAAAGTCAGGTTCACTATTCAAAAATCAATCAACAGAATAGAATAAGGAACCCAGAACCAGACCTATTCAAATATGCACAACTGATTTTTCATAAATGTGCAAAAGCAGTTCAATGAAGAAGAAATGGTTCTTGGAGCAATTGGATACCAGCAGCTCTGGGAACATGTTGGAAGCTTCTTTATAAAACAAAACATGAAACTACCATTCAACCTCGCATTTGGGCTCCTGGATATGTCTTTGAGGGAAGTTAAAGCTCATGTACTCACACAAACCTAAACACGGATGTTTATCGCAGTTTTAGGTATGACAAACAGAAACTGGAAAGGCCAACTGAGATGCATCCATCCTATGGGACACAACTCAGGAAAATAATGCGAATGGATTAGTGATACACACAGCAACCTGCATGTATCTCCAGAGATTTACGCTGTGTGGAAAAGAAATCACAAAGAGTTACATGTTTTATAATTCCATTTACATAATATCCTTGAAGTGACAAAATTCTAGAAGTGGAGATCTGATTCATGATTGCCAGAGGGAAGAAAGGCGGGTGTGATGGAAGTGAGTGTGAATATAAAAAGGCAAGAAAAACATCTTCTAAACATGAAAACGATCTGTATATTGACTACACCTATATCAGTATCAATATTCTAGTAGTAATATTGTATTACAGTTTTGCAAAATGTTATCCTTGGGGAAAAGGGTATATATAGTAGCTAATAATGACTCTTTGTATGATTTCTTACAACTGAATATGAATCTACAATTATCTCGAATGTTTGATAAAAAATCATGCTGTCTTACATGGAAAAAAATAACATGATGGTAGATAATACACTGTAGCTTATATTTTAAAAAAACATGATGAAATGGAACTTACAGAGATTTGACAATTACCGTTAGTGTACCACATGTCTAGAGGAGCCTGCTACACTGTGCAGGTATTTTCCATTTTAAGGAAGAAGAATGTGTTTCTTTCATCATTTTTCTTACAGTCAGACCATTTTTATTTTAAACCTCTATTAAGCTGTATTTCTTTGGATAGTATTTGGATTTAACATGAGAGCTATTTTAGGATTACTTATATACAGCCAAACAACAACTGATTTTGAGAGAAAGTTTTGTAATCCTTCAACTCTAAAATGGTACTTGTCTGTTTCAAAACTGACTGCACATCAGAAAGAAAAGTTTAAAACACTTCAGCCAAGTTGAGGATGAAGACTGATTTTCTTGTAATTATTCAGTGTATTTTTTTTTTTAATTTTTGAGGGGAGAGTGTTGGGAGGAAGCAGGGGGAAAGAAAGAGGAGGGAGAGGGGGAGAGAGAGAGAGAGAGAGAGAGACAGAGAGAGAGAGAAAGAGAGAGAGTATCTCAAGCAGGCTCCATGGTCAGGATGGAGCCAGATGCTGGACATGGAGCATAATCTTGGGATCATGACCCAAGCCAAAATCAAGAGCTGGACACTCAACCAAATGAACCACACAAGCACCCCTGCAGTGTCGTTTTTAACTGCGCTTAGCTTTCTGCTTCCTCATCACCATTGCAGTGTGATGAAGACATCTTCCAAAGCAAGTGGGTTTGGAATCCCTAGCTTTAACAGACTTTTTTTTCTTTGAAAGAGAGCAAGAGCATGAGTAAGTGAAGGGGGAGGGACAGAGAGAGAAAGAGAGAGAGAGTCTTAAGCAGACAGCAGACTCCACCCTGGGCATTGAGACCGACATGGGGGCTCGATCCCACAACCCTGGGATCAGGACCTGAGACAAAATCAAGAGTAGGTCCCTCAACCCAGAGTAGCAGCCCAACAAACTTATTACTAAGAGTAACTGGCTGGTTCCTGTTTTGTATACTCAGGACCATTTTGCACATCTTATTGTCACTCCTCCATCAGGCTTTACCTAATAAAATTCATTATAACAAAAAGAGTAAAAAACCCAAAGAAACAGGGGAAATATTTCACAGTAAGAGCATGCATAAAATGACAAAGCTCACTTAATTTCTCATTGATGTAATGGAAGCCCAATGCATTACATAGATTAATGGTCATTTTTACAGGATTTGAATTAGGACCAGGAATATCCTAGGACTATGTGTGCTACTTTTGTACATGAAAAACTGCAATCAACGAATATTATGAAATGCTAGATTTTTTTAGCACAGTTTTTGTTGATTGAAAAATTTTGAAGAGTGCAAATGAATTTTCCAAACAATGTGTGTGCCTCCAAACTAGTATCTTAGGGCACATCAATGTATCTAAATGAAGACATGACATTAGATTTTTTTTTTATTTAATGAAATTAGAGTTTCTGAAATAGCTATGCTTTCTATTAACATATCTTCCACGTGGTTCCTTTGTTTCAAGATGTGTCAGTAATTTCTGTAAGTGTGTGTTAACTGACTTTAAATAATAAAAGTATATGTTTCCTTACTCCAAAAAATTGACCCTATTATTGTACCCTTGAGGGGCTGAAATGTGTAATTAAATTTTCAAAATTAATTTTTAAATATATTAGTGTTTTAATGCAGAGATATTTATGAATGCAGAAATAAGTACTGAGGCCTCAAATCAGAGCTCTCTAGAAATATCTTGAATAACTTGAATATCTTGAGCTACATGTTCTATTAAATACAGAGCTGATGGTCAAAATAGAGAATATTGGCATCATCTCATTAAGTGAAAAGAGTTTTAAGACCTTAAAAGAAGTCAATATATTCTGTAGCATAAATTACAGGTTTTAGTGTCAGAATCCCACTCCTAAACATATCACCACTGTAACTTGGGAGAGATTACTTAACATCTCTAAGCCCTGAGTTCTTCAGTTATAAATTTATAGTAGTGACCTCACTGAGTTACTAGAAGATAAAATAAGTGAGTTTACTTAAAACACTTATGACTGGCTAGCACTGACTAGTCTCTCAAAAAGAAATGTGTAAGAATAAGTCTTTCCGCCTGAAAAGTCTGTTTGCCTCTTGACCATTGGTTGGCATAGACATTAGTCATTTCATTTCTGATTCATTATTAGAACCACTTTTTGTTGCTGGTTAAGAAGCAGAATCTCTGTAAGAAATCCCCCTTAAGTTTAGAAGTAGAGAAAGAGGCAAAGAAGAATACGTTAAGGGATAGGTATAAAAATATACACTGAAATTCAACATCAAAATCCTAAGGGCATATTTTCCATTGCTTGCAATGATGCTAACATGGAGTTAATAATAGGGATATAACACATGTGCTAGAGTCAATCTCTTCATTAAACATAATTTTGTCAATTTACCACCACCTGCTAAACCCTTTACTATGGAGTTGGTTCAGGGAGATCACTTGGAAAGTACAGAAAATTGGGTTCTTTTTATAACTGCTCTCCATGAATAAAACACCTTTAAATTCTGGAATCCCTTCCTTCCTGCCAATTAGTGCCAGCTCTAGTTAGAACCGCCTCCACACAGAATCATTAGCTAGCTATGCATAGCACTTTGCCCTTAGCCATCAAAAAGATCAAGCGTCTGAACAAATGAGTAGAGGCCTTACCTTGAGAGCCAGTTATTGAAACTTGGATGTCAACCAAACCCCAAGTATGCCAGCTATGGATTCTGCTTTATTTACCAAGAATGTATCATCTTGATCCAATCATTTTCCAAAGGGATTCTGGGGTGAAACTCAGAGGCAGGAAAATATTTTCCTCATAAAATAAAAAAAATAGATTTGACACTGAGGGAGAGACGCAAGCTGAATCCTTTCCCAAGTAACAAGGCACAGTTCGGAGAAGAGAATTTGCTATCCATTCTGTGCTGTTTAATGCTGGAGGATGACACAGTGACATATTTTAGCTGCCACCTTCCCAAAATAAGTGCAGAGAGTTACTGTAAAAGGAAGACTTGGACCACTGTCATCAGGCCTCCTGTGAAGCCCATCAAACCTCATTCTAACTTACAATTTGTATAAACTCCAATATTTTGAGATGTGGAAATATAAATAAGCTATAAACATAAGTAACATGCCTGATAGCCATTACTAAGAGAAAAAGGAGTAGACATACTTCTGAAGCATTTTTTAACTAATTAATTAATTTTTAGAGAGAGAAACAGAGAGAGAGAGAGATCAGGGAGGGGCAGAGGAAGAAGGAGGGAGAATTTTAAGCAGGCTCCATGCTCAGCACAGAGTCCCATGTGGGGCCCACTCCCACAACCAACCTTGGGATCATGACCTGAGCTGAAATCAAGAATCAGGCACTCATCCAAATAAGCCAACCAGGTGCCACCCCTTTTTATTTTTATTTTTTTTTTTGAAAGAGAAAGCAGAAGCACATTTATTCATGTATTTATTTTTATTAATGTTTATTATTTATTTTTGAGAGAGAGAGAGACAGCATGAAGGGAGGGACTAAGAGAGAGAGAGACACATAGAATCTGAAGCAGGTTCCAGGCTCTGAGCTGTCAGCACAGAGCCTGACATAGGGCTTGAACTCACGGTGCTAACCGACTGAGCCATTCAGGTGCCCCGGAAGCATTTTTAGCTTCTTTCCATTTGATAGAGTGTATCCAATCTTGAAAAATCTGTGAGCAGGTCAATTCTATGCATTAATGGGAAGTAAGAAGACCAAAGTTGGAGATAGGCTAGAAACAAAAATAGTTGTGAGGATTAAAAAGTCTTTTGTCAGGAGAGAAAGTGGGAAGGAAAAAGATGAGCCTGAAAGTAGAAAAGTTGAACCAGTCAATAAATAAAGGACTACTCGAAAGTTACTTTTGAGTTTTAGAATTTTCCAAGAAATTTAATGGTAGCTGCATTGGGAGCACAACAAAAACACTTAAGCTAACGTGGTTCAAGAACATGAATGCCAAGATAGTTCATTCAATGCTTACAAAGACACAAATTAGGGATCAAGTATATTTTGGTAAAACTGCCTAGGGTTATATGTTTAACATTTTAATATTGATGTTATCAGTCAACAAAATCAATAAATGAAAATAGATCTTGGGGGCACCTGGGTGGCTCAGTTGGTTAAGCCTCTGACTTCAGCTCAGGTCAGATCTCACGTTCATGGGTTCGAGCCAACTCTCAGGCTCTGTGCTGACAGCTAGCTCAGAGCCTGGAGCCTGCTTCCGGTTCTGTGTCTCCTTCTCTCTCTGCCCCTCCCCCTCATATGCTCTGTCTCCCTCTGTATCAAAAATAAATAAAACATTAAAAAAATTAAAAAAAAGAAAATAGATCTTGGAAATAATTCAATAATTCTCTTCACATAAAATTATTTATGATGAAGTTTATTTATGTGATATTTTATCATATAAACAGGTTGATATGAAAACCCAATACTACAAATACATTTAAAAATGCTTTATCATGGTATTGCTATTGAATAGGTCAATGAACAAATGATCTTCCAAAGCCTATGGAAAGGAAATTCCTGATTTCCAGCTTGCAAGGTATTTTTCACTGACAAATAGATGTTTTTCACCACCATTATCTCACTAAGGTTGATAATATGGTCTGATACGTTCTTCTGTCTGTTCAAGGACCATTTTAGAAACTTCTCCACTGGTGTCTGAAAATCTATCTGCTCAAAATAAAATAGACACAGATTTAAGTAGGCTGCCATGTTATTTTGGTTCTTATTTATTTTCTTAGATAATTTTTTACTCTCTCCTCAATACCATTTGTTTCCCAAAAGGCTTTTACAACTTCATGACAGCCTTCATTCTGTCCTGTCTTCCCCATGGGACACCAAGTGTCCTCAGCTGTATGTTAGATCCCGATTGAATAGACAGAAAACAAGACTTGCTTCAGACACCAAGATTAACAAGATGCTGCAGACCTTGAGGTGAAGCCTAATCAAACGCCTCTCAGGCAATCTAAATGTACATTAACTATTACTATCTGTTGTTAGTTACTAATCTTGGAAAATTGTTGGAGGATTTAAAACATAAAGTCTTGACCTGTTCAAATTAGAACTGCATGATGAACTCTAATTGGCAATCTCTTTCAATAAACACTTTTTTCTTTTTTTAATTTGAAAGAGGGAGTGTCATGAACTACTAAATATAAATTAAAGTGTCTTAAGGATCCTATTATTAAATGGTTTGTTACAAGGATTATTTTAGGAATTTGTTCCCTGAAAAATACTAGATAAATAACAGTGACATGAAACAAAGAAAAATTAGATCTAATAGTTCTGTTGTTAAGAATTTATGAAAGATCTTTGTACATCTTCTTTCAAAGACTTTCAACCAATCTTGGTATTGACAAGTGTTTGGCATATTCATTTTTCTGATCTTTATTCTTGGTTGTTTATGGAGGTGGTGCTGTTTTTATCAGCCTTCACCTGGAGTCTGAAATAAACATAAACTGTTCTAATTGATAATGAATGAAATAGGTGATTGGTGGAAAAAGTGTTGATCATATCTAAAGCACTTTTCCCTGGCCCAGCTTGCAGAGTTGGGTGTCAATTAATAATATGGTAAAATCTATTTTAATTTAAAATAGAAAAATTAAAGGAGACATGGTTTGGTGTTGGGACTGTCATATCTGAGACAGGTAAGGGGACACTGATGTGTTGAGGGTTTCCTGATGGAAGTTTCCTGAAACCAGTGGAGGAGTGGCAAACATAAGGTACTTCCAGGATGCCCGACTTCACTCTAAGCATTTCGACAGGACTTCATTCTTCTGCCTAACCGCCACCAAGCCGCCATCTCAAAATGCCTTAAATTTACAGTGTGGTTTATTGGATTCTTTTGAAAAGAACCATAGCTTCTGAATCTTTCAGAAAAAGATTCCTGATGAAGTGATAATATAATTGCAAAACCAGTTTTACCAATTCACTGCTTTCATACATAAATTTAATTTTTCCAAGGTTCAAATGAACTAAGAAAATTGCTTTGCTTGTGTAACTACTGAATAAATATAAAATCTTTATCTTCTTTTGCAAGACAGATGTTAACTATAGAAGATATTAAACCCTATTATATTTAAGTGGTGATCATTTCTGATCTCATGCACTTTTTTCTCATGGAAACAGGGCACAAAAGCCTAGAAAGAAGGATTTCATTATATTACAATGTAAGAAAGCAGTAGTACATACGTCCACACTCTTCCCGATTTGCTATTCTGGCATCCAAGAGACAAAATGAAGTAGAAAAAAGCAAAGGAAAAGGCATGAGAGAAATTCCACAGAGAGCTACTTGTCTGTCAATAGTCATTTCACACACACACACACACACACACACACACACACACACACACACAGTCTATACCTAATCCCAGCCAGTGGAAGAAAAAGAGATAAATCCTGTAGTGTAGTGTAAATACTATTGATCTTAAAAGAATATATATACTATTGGTCTTAATCCTTAAATGCCTGAACTGCCTGTGTCATTAACTAGTACTATGATGTTGGTCATACTTTGTTTCTCTGAGCCCTGGATTTCTCATATGGGAAGTAAGAAACTGGATCCATGGGATATCCTGCATTTTGCTCACTTATATGATCCAATAATGACCAGTGGCGTATGCCACACATGCTCTTAGAAAAGAACTAAACTTCACAGTGAAACACTGATGCAGGACTCTATTTAGGATTTGAGAGGCATATATTTTTTCACAACTATATAAAAGCTTTAAGAATTATTGTGCTTTAGAATACTCACCTAAGTAAGCATTTTCTCAGTGACTGAAGGAGTAATGTTTACTTGATAGAACAGTTGCAATGAACTTGCCATTCCATTCATTTCACCTTGCTTTGTGATTCAATGTTAGGACGCTGAATCAGAGGCTGAGATGACCTTAGCGTAGCTACCCAGTTGATGCATCAGGCATAGTGGGGAATGGAAACTAAATAATGGAGTCTATGGGATGATAGGTGAACAGTTTTAGAGTGACATAAATACTTGAATTTGTATTTCTAGAAGAAATAGTGACTTATTTCCAAATCCCTATGTTACATTGAAATCCTCCATTTCCAAAAGATACCTGCTTTAGAAATGCATCAGTGCATCCCACAAACCTATAGAGAATTTACACAGTTACCTTTCTGGAATAGGAGATAGATAATTTTAATTTCAAGATGAGTGTATTCAAACCTTTCATTTAAAGTACTCACATATCTTAGTCCACTCAGACTGCTGGAACAAAATACCGTAGACTGGGTGGTGTAGAACACAGATTGACTTTCTTACAGTTCTGGGGGGCTGGAAAGTCCAAGATCAAGGTACCAGTTGATTTGGTTTCTGATAAGACCCTATTCCTGGCTTGTAGATGGCTGCCTTCTCATTGTGCCTCAGTTGTTGTGGGAGGGAGAGACGGAGTGAGCTCTCTGTGTCTTTTTTATAAGGACTCTAATCATACAGGATCAGGATCCTTACCTTATGACTTATTTAACATTAATGACTTTTTAAAAATTCCAATATAGTCATATGGGGGGTAAGGGCTTCGATTTATGAATTCTGGAGAGGCACAATTTAACTCACAGCATCTTGCTCTCTCTTTTATTTCAGTACATGACCTTAATGTTTATTTGTGGCTTGTAGGTAAGCACATTGTGGTCCTTATCGCTACCATTTGGAGTTACAAGTTGTTCAAGCTCACATGGAACTCTGATGCATAGCTCCGAAGCATCTGAGCTGGGAGAAGACAGGGGGAAACATTCATCTATTGACTCCCCTCCCCCTTTAACAGGAGCCTTGCTGCAGTAGGTTAACGCTCCTACACGTCCACGTTCAACGCGGGTTTCCGCTCACTGGGTTGCCATGGGCCTTCCACAAAATAGTTCCAGAAAGACCCCTGGCAGGAAGTGAGAGATACACAGTGAGATGCTGTCAGGTTGTGCCTGTGCAAACTCGTCGGAGCTTGTGTGAAATAGCAGTGGCTGGAATGGCAGCGAATGGGGGCGTCTCTGCATTTCTGATTTTTAAAAAACGTGCGATTTGGGCTGTTGCAAATTAGAAATGTCCACAGATCCTTTTACCTTCCTCCAGTTGAGAGGAATCTCTTGAATCTGAGAAGTTCCTTAAAAAAAGAAAGGAATATAAGAGTGGGGATGCTGTTCCAGTCCCGGCCATAAGAGACTGGGGGCTGCCAGTGGAAGCTCCTGGAATAGTGGCTCTTAGAAACTAGCTATCACGGTGTGAGAAGTCTGTGTGATGGAGAGAAACCACAGGTACAATTGGGTCGATAGTTCCAGCTCACCTCTTAGCCAAAGCCCACACGAACTGCCGACCAGGTGAACGTGCCATCCGCTCACCCCAGCTCCAGGTGTCACCTGGTATCAGCCACATGACAGAATGCCCTTGGCAGGGGGAATGCCCAACTCAATCCACCCAACCCACAGGTTGTGTGAGACAAAAATAAATGATCATCTTCAGTCACAAGATAAGGGCCGAAAATTGACACGGCATTAATAATCTTACTTACCATTTAATATGTGGAAGTTTATTGATAACCATTTTCAAAATATTTACTTATGATTAAAATCTTTCTTACTGTTGTTGCAGCAAGTTTTACCAAAAAAAAAAAATGTTTATTTTTGAGAGAGCGAGCGAGCCAGGGCACTAATGGGAGAGAAAGAGACACACACAGAATCCGAACCAGGCTCCAGGCTCTGAGTGGTCATCCCAGAGTCTGAAGTGGGGCTCGAATTCACAAACCACAAGATTGTGACCCACACCAAAGCTGGACACTTAACGGACTGAGCCACCCAGGCACCCCATGTTGCAGCAAGTTTTGAGAGAAATGCCAGTGAATTCTGAGCTCTGGATGTCAGAGTTTTGCCTAGTCTTTTATTTTTATGTCCTTATTGCCTCTCACCAATACTGGCACATGTTAGACATTTAAGGCATACTGGTGAAAAACAATGAAAGTTCACCACTATAGAGCAGTGCTCAAAATGAAAGTGCAGAAGACCAGTAAGTAGGAAAGCCATGGAAAAATACAAGCTCTGACTATCCACACATTTTTTATAAGATGTTGGTGAAATTTTTTTCTGCTAAATTTTCCTATGATTTGAACTAATCTTTGTAATTTCCTGATCATAATCAGTAATTAAAAATCTCCTCTGTGAATTACAGATTGTTCAAGAAAACTATTTGATTTGCCCACATTTCTCTAGACATGACTAAATTAGGGGGCATTCCCATTACAAACCAGTTTTGTCCAAACTACCGATAATATGACCATTGTTTTGCTAGTAGCTTTAACAATAAGATGCATTATACAAATATTTTTATATTTTTATTATGCAACCCATTATAATTGCTTTGAGCTACATTTAAATAATGTGGGTAGGGAACTAAGATATGGTCTACAAAATGACCTAAAGCATTAGAATTGTTGTCAATTAATGCTGCTCTCCAAACTGAGCAATAAAATATTTGTGAGATTTGTACCTTTTCCCTGAATAAGCTTCTGATGAATGGAGTTGTTTATATAGAAGAATTCCTCTGTTTTGTTAAATGTTTGTTTTGTTATTATTAAGCACCACCATATTTTTATGTTCTATTTCTGGATGGTACACAAAGGGAATTATATTGTTACGTACAAATAATGTTGCTGTCAATGTTTTATTCTAAACTCTTTTTTTTAAATGTTTGTTTATTTTTGAGAAACGGAGAGAGACAGAGTGTGAGTGGGGGAGGAGCAGAGAGAGAGAGAGACAGAGAGAGACAGAGAGAGACCCAGAATCTGAAGTAGGCTCCAGGCTCTGAGTTCAGCACAGACCCCAACATGGGCTTAAACTCATGAACTGGAAGATCATGACCTGAGCAAAAGCCCAACCAACTGAGCCACCCAGGCGCCCCTACTGTCCGTGATTTATTCTAAAGAATAACAAATAACCATAGATAGAGGAACAAGTACTACTTTCAGACCAAAGGGCTCCATAAAATTATTTCTGTTTTAGGAGTTATAGGCAAGGGGATATAGCATCCTCGTAAAGCAAAAGTTACATTTCAGAGTGTGCATTACTATTGCATTATTTATGTTATTTATAATGATTTGTATTATATTCCAT
The DNA here is from genome assembly GCF_006229205.1 of Suricata suricatta. Taxonomy (NCBI): domain Eukaryota; kingdom Metazoa; phylum Chordata; class Mammalia; order Carnivora; family Herpestidae; genus Suricata; species Suricata suricatta. The sequence goes on along the minus strand of NC_043704.1, from coordinate 18,468,565 downwards.
GGATGCTTTTACCTCTGATTTCATAATTAAAGCCTCTTCACTATCATTTACTCTGCCAATCTTTTATTTACTAAGATTTTTTTATTTAGTAGTAATTTTTATTTACTATATATTTCTACTTAACTAATCATTCATTTCCTAAGACACTAGGGCACTCTAGAATCCAGTTTTTTTAAAAAATCACATGCTTGCACGTGCACACAAATGTGCACAGACTCTGTAGTCGCTGACCGGATGACACGGCGACTGTTCCTCTTCCTGATTCTGGAGAAGCAGTTGAGCCAGAGAATACACACTTCTAATCAAGAACCAAGGGCCCTTCCCTAGCCGCCCTCCCCTCCCCAGGACTTGTCAGGGCCTTAGAAATGACCACTTCACAGAGCATTTCCGCCCTCTGCGGCAAACCTCTGCTAGATGACCAATGTCTGTGTTTAGAGAGGATATACAGTTGCTTCCTCAGACCCTAAGATTGGTAGATGAAACCTATAACTGTGAAAAGAAATTATAAAATACTTGCCATCCTGTAATTGTTGAATTTTGCATGTTGTGATGACTAATAATATTTTTCTATAATGTTGTAGTAAAACTAGAAATCTTCTTTGTCCAAGAATATTTTGCTGCTGCATCTTTATTACTGGGGAAAAGTAAAGAGATAATCACAATTATTAAGGGGAGAAACTCTGTAGGTGGGGATCTAGGCATAATTAAGAATTATAGTCATAATGAATACACGGCCAGCCTTCCAGCAAAGGTTTCACGATATACACGTTGGAGAAAAATATCTTTGCCCATTATAATACCTGGTACATCATGTTATAATTAAGATTGTGTCACTCTTTCCATTATAAATCACTATTTTAAAGACTCATAAAACAGCTGTAAAAATGAGCTCCAGGCTCTACTTAGCATGTAAAATATCAGCACAAGAGAATTTATGTTTTTTATTTTATTTTATTTTTTTACAAAACCGTCTTTCAGTCTTTTTAAAAAGAAGCACAATTTCAAGAGGATTTTTTTTTTCAGGTGCCTTTTTGCACTTCATAAATAAAAACCAGTCTTGCTTGTTAAAAGTCAAATCTTGCAAGTGCTTGGTGAAGTAGGAGAGGTAATCATTTGGAGTGCTTCAAATAGCTCCTTTAAAAGTGCCTTGAATATTTGAAACATTACATGTAATCACTAAATATCTTAAGAGTTTTATAAGCCACCTACTAGGAAACCTTTCACTCCTTTCCTTTCCAGATGGTATTAAAGACTTTAATGATGCCAAAGAATAGTGTAAGTCACTTTGTGATTATAGGTGTGATTCACTACTTCAAAAATTCAAGTTCCATAAGACAGCTCCCTATGGCAAGCCCTGCCAGCCCATTTGTGGACTCTTTTCCACCTGTGCCCACCAGGCATGCACGGCCTCAACATGGCTGATTTACACTTGATAAATGCACCCTGTGAACTACAACCAATTGAATATTCGGACTGAAGACTTTACAATAGTCTAGCTCCTTTGTCTCTAATGCACAGAGTCCAAATGTAAATTAAGAGCCCATTTGGCTTAAAAAGACTCAACCACAGAGGCAAATGAAAAGTGAACATGTGAAAATCACACTTTAAGTAGAGCCAGTAGCTAAGACAGTCTATGAGTCCAGACTTCGTTCTCAATGATACTGGAATGCATTTCATTTTAAGGAAAAGTCTAATTGACTTTCAGGATGAGAAAATGGATTTTTCAGTGGGCTCCTGTCTGTATGGATATCTTTATTTGAAATCTGAAGAGAGAATGTGCAAAGTTGGCTGAATTTAGGTCATAGTCTGTGCTCATTAATAGAATTCCTTTTGCTAGGGGAATCCTATTTCCTAAACTAAGGAAATATTCTCTTCTCAAATACAAGGTACTTTATATACTAAGTACGTCTATTTATACTATCACATTAGATTTTTGCAACAACCCTGTATGTGGGATTAATTTGTTCTCCTATTTAATGGTTAGGAAATTGAAGAACAAAAAGTTAAATAACTTTTCCAAGTTATTTTCCAAGTGGATACTTAAACTCAAAGAGTTTGACCACAAATAAATAGCCACTACACTATAGTAATTCCATTTTTGTAGACAGCTCCCCAAACACCTTTAGCCAGGTGAACTGATGCAGATTTAATTAATCTAGCTGTTTATTTTTGCTGCACAAATGCCAAAGAGGCCAAGAGAAAGTAAAATATTTTTCAGCTTTCACAATAATAGCTCATGCACAGACATATGTTATATATAAAATATGATTAATAACTATAATTTAATATAGATGGATCTATATTAAATATAATCTATATAATTATATAATATATAATATCAATATATATTATATATATAATTTAATTTCAGCTCTAGAGGGCTAATCCATTTCACAAATGGTATTTTCTGTAAGTGTTGCATAGACACGGTGTGCATATTTTACATCATGGCCAGAAATTGACACCCTTCTTGTCTAAAAGAGGTGGGAATTTATACCCTCTTTTCTTGAATCTGGCTTGTAAAACACCAATCAATAAAGCATGGCAGAAGTGACATTCCAAGGCTGGGTAAAGGCCATTCAGCTGTCTTATTTATTGGTACACTTGCTCTTTAACCCTGAGACCATTATATAAAAAATCTAAGTACCTGAAGTTGAGAGGAAGTCCATATGGGGAGACAGTGTCAGAGAGTCCCAGTTGAGGCCAACGTTCAAAGAGTTCCAGCTCAGGAAGCTGGCATGCGAGTGAAAAACCTCTAGGTCATTCTGCCTCCTGTTTTTTGAGCCATACCCAGGCATTCGAGTCTTCATTCGAGGCCCCAATCATGTAACAAATGAAACCATATTTTGTCTCCCTTGTGTCAGAGGACCCACACGATCTATAAAACATGCCAGTTAATTTTGTTTCATATCACATAGTTATGGGGTAAGAATAATAGATAACTAGAACAATTTTTCAACCCTTCATAAACCAAAAGAATTCCAAAGTATTGTATTGTAAATGATGGAAAATAATTGCATATGTTAAAAAAATAGTGTTATATTCTAATACCAATAAAATTAAAAAGTGCCCATCTAGGAAGAAATATACAGAACAATTTAAGGTAATGATCATTCATTGTTGAAATCATAGATGCATGGATTTTTTTAACTTAAGATTTCTGAATGAAAATGCATTTCTCACATGAAATCCATCTAGGGGCAATAAATGCAGAGAGGAGGAACATTTGCACAATTTCAAATATAACAAACTACTTTCAAATATACTCAATCAGAAAATGAAATATTTTAATGGTGCAACAAAACTACTACAAACAAGTGAAAAGATTTTAAAAAATATTTGTTGCTGTTCAAAACCAAAACTTTTTATAATCAAAACAATATAATATCAAAATTAATCCTTACTCACATAAACTTTTATCCTACTTTTTTATTTAATAATAAAGATCAATTGTTTCAGTTATTGACAGTTTAGCTCATTCATATTTATTAAGTTCTTTGAAAATGGCTTGTACATTGTGCTATCATTAAATTTTTTTAATGTTTATTTTTGAAGGAGAGAGTGAGCATGAACAGGGGAAAGGCCAAGAGAGAGGAAGACACAGAATCAGAAGCAGGCTCCAGGCTCTGAGCTGTCAGCACAGAGCCTAACGTGAGGCTCAAACTCACAAGCTGTAAGATCATGACCTAAGCTGAAGTTGGATGCTTAACTGACTGAGCCACCAAAGCAGCCTACAGTGCTTTCATTAAAAGAATGGAATATGGACCTATTGTTCCTGGCCATTATTTTTCTTATTAATAACAGTCTCTCTGGAAATTTCTAGTAGTTCCTGCCTTGTTTACTAAAGCTTTCCAAATCTTCAACATAAAGCTCATTAGTCTCAAGATGCTCTCAGCAAGATTTCCAAGATAAACAAAATTTAACAGACATGAAATATCTCCTACCAATTCATTCTTGTGCTATGAGGACCTGTATTGGTTGATCCTATTATCCATTAATCCAGAGGTTTTAACATAGTAGGTTAATTTATCTAAGTCCGTTGGTTTCTACACATCTCTGAGGTTTTATTTAGAAGATAATAATAGCCTCCAAAGACTTTGGAGATTAGAGAGGTAGAAATTGTTATGGCTTTGTTACAAAGTTATAGAGAAAGAAGATTTAAGACCATATTCTGCCCTATGAAAAGACCAATACACAAACTAGTTCAGGATGCTTCTTCTGTGAGCTCTGCAAAGTTGTAGGTCTTTGTCTTTCTGTTGACCTTAATTTCATTCTTAACACCAAAGGTTTACTTGAGGCAATATTTTGTTAACCTTATTCTCTACATCAGGCATCCACAAATCCTCCTAAATCAATGGTGTGAGCCACAAGGACTCAGAGATGTAACTATAATGCTGCAGTTCTACGCCTCACTGGAGTATGGTACTCTTCATATGAGTAGAAAGTGCCTTTAAAATATCTTAGCCAAAACACATAGCTTGATTTTTTTCTAATTATCAATAAGAGCATATTTTTAAATGTTCTACCTGCTAATCAGTAAAACATGAAATATTAATGTGGATATGACAACTGAAGCTTCATGTGTGTTGAGTTTTTGATATAATATTTACTGACCATTCTTGGATTGAGAATTCCCAATTAGACAACTGATTATTCCAGCATTAAAGTTTAAATTAATGAGTGCAGATAGAAATCACTCTGTCTATGCCAAAGCATTTTGAAAGAAAGACATCACAACCAATTAGTGTTTGAGTTGCAGTCATCCATAGCTTAGTGATTTTGTCAGGTAGTCCTGGATATAGTTCCTGGTTCCACTACTTACTAGCTATTAACCTTGGGTGAGTCATTTGGAATCCCAAAACCTAATATTCTTTATGCACATTGACTCTATAAATTTTTATTAGCTGCTTTATATATGACAGTCAATGTGCTTGGTACTTGGGATACAGAACTTAGTGAAGATCAGAGCTCCAACCTCCATGAAGCTACAGCTCATTGAGATGACGAGATCTTTAACAATAACTTCAAAAAAAAAAAAAAAAGAAATTACAACTGTGATAAGTGACATGAAGGTAAAAATTAATGGCACAAAATGAATAGGCCTGACTTAATCTAATGGGTCAGAAAGAGATTTCTTGGATAAGAACCAAAGTTTAAAGATTTAATACAAATGAACTGTGGAAGATCATGGAGTAGAGAACAGTATCCTGGAAATTTAGAGATGAAGATAAAGTGTGTGCTAATTTAAAGCTAGAGATTTGGACAAGAATCTGGAGATGCATGGAATGTCTTATTGAAATGTCAACTTTTGGGATCCTTGGATGGCTCAGTTGGTTGGGCATCTGACACTTGATTTCGGCTTCGACTGTGATCCTAGAGTCGTGGGATGGAGTCCCACGTCAGTCTTTATGTAGGGCATCGAGCCTGCTTGAGATTCTCTCTCTCCTTCTCTCTTTACCCTCCACCCCCCACTTATAAACACACTCTCTCACTCTATAAAAAAGGTGGGGGGAAGTCTGGTGGCTCAGTTGGTTAAAAGTCCAACTCTTGGTTTCCACTTGAGTCATGATATAACAGTTCATGAATTTGAGCCCCACATTTGGCTCTGCGCTGATGGTGTAGAACCTGCTTGGGATTCTCTCTCTTTACTCTCTCTGCTTCTCCCCTGCTTGCTTGTGCATATTATTTTTTTTTTCAAAATAAATAAACTTTTAAAAATATTAACTTTTATCCTGGAAGTCATGAAGAGACATAAAAAAAAAGTTTGCTAGCATTTTCACATGATCATATTTCCCCTTTAAAAATAGTACCCACACAGCATGAGAAAATATGGCCAAATTGCAAGAATAGATAATGGATATCCATTTATGAGGAAGTAGTCCAGGCAAAAGAGAGACATGTATGAGATCCTAGGGGAGAATTTTTTTTTACCCTAGTGAGTCCTTTAAAAATGTTTAGTATCATTCATACAATTGGAAATGATGAAATAGTAGCTGGTCATTCATAAAAAATCATAAGAATGTTAAAAAATGGTAAACAATATCCTCCCTATTGTTTAGATATATTTGACTAATGTGCACACACAGATTATGCAAAAAAAAAACCCTTTTAAGTTAGTGAATACATTCTGTGGCTCAGTTAAAAGCTCCATGATAACAGAGAAATGACCAATAAGTATAAGATTGTTAAGTTATACACTTAGAATGAATCTTAGGGTCAGTTGATCCACATCCTGTTTTATTAAATTCTATATGCTCAGTCCACCATTTCAGTAAAAGAAATTCTGGCTTTTGATTATTTGTTTACTGGGCAATTCCTATGATTCATTCTGAAAATCCACCTTGTTTTAAATTAAGAAAATTGTATATTCATTGACTTTAATATATTTAATTATCTAATTTCCATCTGTCACCAAAATGCAGAATGAAAGAAAATGAATGAAACAATTTTTTACTGCATGTTACTAGTTTGCCCTTGGACAAAGTTCTCCTTACTTATATTGTCTGTATCATTGAACAAAAACAAATGAGTCAGTTGTGTCCATTTCAACACACTCCAAGTCTATGATGTCTATACAATGCCACATGGGAATAAAAGAAGCTCTGCTATCAGACTCTAACCACAGATGAACTTGACTCTCAGAAAATGTAAAATCAAACTTGGGAAGCCCAGCCCACTCAATCTGTATCTGGCTTGACAAGGTGTTTTTAATTGGGAAGAGATAACATACAGCTTTTGGGATCTTTGAAGGTGATATCACTGGGTTTTCTCCCTGCCAGCATCTCCCATGTCATTGTACTAGAAGAGTAAAGAAAGTAAATGCACTGCATTAACCAAAGCAAATGAAACATACGTCTAGATTCTCCTAGTTGTGAGTTGAAATACTTCTCCAGAAAAGGATGTGAAATTGAAAAAAAATCTAGATTTAGAAGGTCTAGTTGGAAGACATTGAGCATCTAGCACATAGTAGAACAGAGATAAAAGAAGAAAAGCAACACATTATCATATTCAGTGAACATTATATGCAACTGAATATAGAACCATCTTTGACGTTTTGCCTTCCTTTATAGAAAGGCAGATTGCATTACTGGCAATGTCAGTTATCCCTAAGAGAAGAAATAAATTATGGTTAGCTCTTTATCCTCACATTAAACAGTAAGAACACACGGATTTAAATCTACAAATAATGGAAAATTTCCTTTGTTTTGGCAAGAGTATATAACTTTTAGGAGATAAAGCTAAGAAATGGAGACTGATAATGTGCCAACCCTCTGCAACCTCTCACTGATGTTTATCTTGATTTTATTTTTTTCCACTGCATTTTGAAAGTTTCCTTGTACTTTTAAATTTTGATATCACTTGAAAATTCCGGAGTTGGGATGGGAGATAGCATAGGTAAAAAGGGAGATGCTGATCAAAGGCTTCAAAAGTATAGAAATTCCAGTTGTAAGATGAATAAGTTGTGGAGACCAAATGTATAATGACCAAGATTATATTGTGTACCAGAAAAGTGCTTAGGGAGTAAATATTAAGTGTTACATAAGTGATAATTATGTGAGGTGTTGGATTTGTTAACTAACTTTTTGTGGTAATAAATTTGCAGTTTTGCCTACATTAAAACATCATGTTGTACATGTTAAATTTACAATGTTATATGTCAATTATATTACAATAGATCTTGAGGGCAGGGGGTGGGGGGAAGAAGGTACTATCAACTCTTACCCGAAGTTCAAGATTTCCAGCCTGCTGACTTGCCTTACAGAGTTTGGACTTGGAACCTGACAAATCCCATAATCATGTGAGCCAGCACCCTTAAAGTAAATAATATCTCTCTCCCTCTCGCTCTCTCTCTCTCTCTCTCTCTCTCTCTCTCTCTCTCCTCCCCTCCCTTCCCCACTGGGGTAATTATTTTAATATTAGATTATTTTGGTCTTTGTGGACAGATCTAATCATTTTCCCATTCAGATTTAAGGATGAGGTGGTGTAAAGGGTAACCTGGGTTCTGACTTAGTGGCAGAAACTTGTAAACTGTCAAATTTCATATTTTGGACAAGGAGCACATGATATGGGGCATGACAAATGCTATATGATGGTTGGCTTTGTTCTGGGACTCTGACATCTGCAGAAGTTAGCTGTCCTTGTGTTTTCTAGTGAATTCATCTACTTCCTTTGGAGAAAAAAAACTTCATTTTTTTTTTCCTGTCAATAGCATCATTATCTCCCCCAAGCACTTCATTGTGGAGTCCTAGGGTCTTTTGTGAACTTTCCTGTTCTTTCATTTTTCCATACATAATTTTTGTTTACACCCTCTTTATACTCTCTCACTATCACCACTATTGGTGAATTTAATATTGCAATGTTTCCCCCTTATCTTAAGCCTGCATTTCTTGATACAAGAGCATCATTAGTGAATCTAACATCTTCTTTTATATTCTCTTCAATTCTTTTTCCAACCTATATCCCACTACCAAATTAACCTTAAAACATTGTTGTCCCAAATCACTGCCTTGTTCCAAAACTTTCACTAGTTTTTCATTAACCATGGATTACATTGTGCCCTGTGCTCACCAGGACTTTCTAACCCTTTCTTGATCTGACCTCCAATAATCCATGAACCTTAACATCCTTGAGTAAAGTTGCTGCCTTCAACAGCAGCCAGGAATCTACCCATTGGTCCCCACACGTATTTTCTTGTTCATCTTCTTCTGTCCATTTGGTCATTCAGGTTAATTGACCAAAATGTACCTGTTTCTCTTTTCTGTCACATAGAATTCAAAAATCCTTCACTACTTCTTCTATAAAAACACATCCAGACACTGCAGCCCACAATGATCTCTCTCTTCTCTGAAAGCTCAAGGTATAGACTGAATCATTGCTCCACCATGAGGACCGCCAGTGATTTCCTCACATTGACTTCTAATGTAGTCAAGATCCTACCTTGCATTCACTTTTATAAACTAGATACAAATGACTGAGTACTTGATTCCTTCAATACAATTCGTAAAGCCTTAAAAAGGAAAAAAATCAAATATGATATATCATCATGCAGTGTATTTGATTTGAAGATAAAGGCTTACAGAAGCTTTATTTGTATTTAAATGGATGGATCATAGTTCTCAAATGGATGTGGCAACAGTATACTTGCTGTCCAGGCCATAAATATGTGACTAAAAGACACAAACTGGATGGCTCAGTTGGTTAAGCATCTGACTTCGGCTCAGGTCATGAGCTCACTGTTCAGGAATCTGAGCCCCGAATAGATCAAATCCTCTGTCTTCCTCTCTTTCTGCTATTCCCTAGCTCAAACACTCACTCACACACTCAATTTTTCTCCCTAAAATAAATAAACATTTAAAAAATAAACAAAATAAAAAGACACAATCCATCTTATTGGTAAGAAGACAGGCTATGAGTGAGGATACAACAGAAAAAAATAAACCCCCCAGGTCCTACCTTTTTAGCTGGAAGATCATATCTGTTGTTACATACATTTTAATTACCAGCTACTCACTTTCCCAGTCTCTTGGTCTCTCTCTGCCTCTTTAGGTTCTTTAGCTAAGTCATGGGCTACGAATCAAATGGCAACTTCATCATCTTAATTTTTTCAGATTCAAATTTGTGGAATTATTGTTATCCTTTTTTTCTCATGTCTTGTATCAAATCCACTGTGCATCCTGTTGGCTCTCTTGTCACAGTGTCATCCCATTTGCATCCTATCAACCTATTATCTACAACCAGAACACCTCACCTGAGCCATTCCAAACAAGACCCTAACTGATTTATCTGCTTCTACACATGACCATGGAAGCTTACATCCCCAGCCCACAGGCTAACACACCACACACAAGCCTGAGTGAATCTTTGAAAATGTTGGCCAAGTTCACCTTGTTTCCCAAACTCAACATTGACTTCACATCTCACTCAGAATAAAATTTAGATTATTTTACTACTGCCCAAGGGCTACATATGAACTAGTTCTGTGCTCTCTGACACTTTTTCTATTCTCTTCCCCTCACAGACTCTCCTCCTTCTCAGTGCATCCTTGCTAGGTTCCAGGATGTTTGCACTTGCTATTCATTCTACCAAGAATATTTTTTTTCAAATACCTCTAAATTTTACTCCCTTACTTTCCTCATAACAAAACTCAAATGTAATTTGATCAAAGAGACCTCTTTGGCCACCTTATCCATGTTTGTTTATTTCTCTTTCACATGCTTTCCCTTTTTATAACTTATCACAACCTGACATATACATGTATTTTGTTATTGTGTAGTGGCTTTCTTCCCTAACTAGAATGCAAGCCTCAAACCCAGAGAGCATCTGTTTTGTTCATGCTGGATCCCCCCACTTGTAACAGTGCTTAATACATAGTAAAATGAAAGAAATACATGTAAAATAAAGAGTTGGCCTAGTCAATACTAGCCAAAAGAATATCTTGAGAGATCTGAGAAGGAGAATTTCATAATAAAAAGTAAGAAATATGCAAGAGTCGGTTTCCTTCCCACTTTTGGACACAAGTGTTTGAAGGCCAGGTGCTTGGAGACTCTGGAGTCTCCTGGGAGTCACTGCACAGGCATCACTGATACCCTAAGAACGGGAGTACAGAAAGCTCCAAAGAAACTTGGACACTTGATGTTGTTGTTCAGTTAAATGACCCTAATTTCTTGATTAGTTAGCAAATAAGGGTCCATACAACTCTTATTTTAGTAAAATGTTACCTGAAGCCAAATCATCCTGGGTATGATTAAGGCACACTAGATGCTAATGTCTGCTAGGACAAGATGAGAAACAACCTTGATGGAGCCAAAATGAGTAAGAGTACGCATCCATTTGTGAAGATCAAGAATGGGAGAGGTTGCTAGCATTTTACTAGTGGGAGAAAAAAATAGCGTGAATAAAGGCACAAAAGCTCAGTCTGGTGAAACCAAATCAAACAGCACCTGAGCTCTAAGCTGGCTCTGTCTTCGGTAGTTTTATTATCACCTAAATGTCTTAGCCCATTTGGGCCTGAGATTCCTGAAAAGTGGAAACAATAAGAGTACCTGCCTTAGAATGTTGCTGTAAGATTGAATGTCGTGATGATTGTAAGGTGCTTGCTGCCCTGCTTCTTCTTGTGGCTTTTATAGTTTAGGACCTTAAATGCCAAGTTGGTGGGGGGATGGGTTTTCATTTAATTTAAATTTAAACCAAAGAGGCATCATAAAAATGCAGTGTAGAATCAGAGCAATGAGCCTCCTTCCCTCCCTCCCTCTTCTTCAACGGAGACTAAGTAACAATATAATGAAAACAATGGTTCAACAATGATACTACTTGAAGTCATGAGGTGGTCTTCCTTGATTTGAGCTCAGGCAATTCTCAAAAGAAAGAAGTTTGGGAGGGAGGGATGAGAGGGCTCTTTGTTTTCCAGCCAAAGTAAATAATTCCTCACACAAGATCTCATGCCAGAATAGTCACAAGTTTAAAAGATAAGGGAAATGATTGTGGTAGTTATACTTCCTTGTGTTTATAAACTTGATTTGTATCTCTCAATGCACCACATCTATAACGACATTTGTGGTAAAACTAAATTATCCATAAAATTTTGAATATGGAAATATATAATCTGTTGCAAATGTTCCAGAGCATTTTATTGCTATTTATCTTCTGCAATCTAGGATAACTCATAGCTCATTCAGTGTCTACACTGGGAATAGCTAATGTAGCTACTACTATGCTCATCTCTTCCTAAAATCATTTGCTGGCTGAATACTTCCAGGTTTTCTCAAAATTGTACAGAGGGATTTTTTTTGGATCAAACTGTCAGAAAGCGATTGATTTATTGACTTTTCTGAACTTGGAAAAGTTAAATTTAACATGTCAACATTATTTGGTTTTCCCTTCCACGTGAAAATATCTGGCTCTAAGAAATTCATACACCTTTTGGAAACTGTTTATATAAAAATAAAACTTCACAATGCTTTGTTACCTTGGGTTTGATATAACTGATTCTTAGGCAATCTAGAAACTAAGGAGTCATGAATTTCCATAGATATTGATGTATATAATCCTCTAAAATTTATAATACATGAATGCAATGATGAAATGAGATTATAGAGTCTAAAATTTTTCTTTGCCTTCCATATTATAAAAGTTTGATTCTACTGAATATATATTTATATCCCTTTTCTATAGTCTGAAGAACTTCAAAACTTGATCAACATCAGTATGGTTTTGGGGTTGTTGCTGTTCTAATTAAATATGGACAGTTCACCTATGGAAGGGTAATTTCTGAATAGTTCAAGGGAAATACTAACATATTTTATAAATTCAGAACACAATCACAGAGAATTTTTATGACACTTAGTAAGTTCTCACCATTCCTTCCAATGTGTAATGAGCTAGGGGATGGGACCAGTATTGTGTGGCTACTTTACGTTGTTAGCAGATTACCATATAATCACTAACTTTAGGGAGCTGAGACTAAAATGGTGTTAAATTTCAAATGCTGTCTACATTCCTTTGGAATAATATAAACTTATTCACTGAGGAAGTTAACAGTTATTACAAAGCAGGCCAAGCTTACTTATGATAAAAATTTGTAGGTCATTTGTGGTATATTTTTTATTAAAGAAAGAGAAAAGGGGGGAAAAGGAAACATCCACTTAACAAGGATTATGGAAAAGGTCTCCCCTGAAAAATATTTTAAATTCTAAGTAATAGTTACAGAAATTCCTCTTTGCTTATTATAACTCTGCCTTCTGGTTTCATTTCCTACCCTCAATCACCCTCAGCTTCTGTTCAGGTGCCTTTAGGGCAGAGATCCTCAGAGAGAAGATGTCCAATCTTTAAAAAGACTACAAAATCACTTAAAGAAATACTGCACCCCCGCAATTCTGTCCGGATTCATCCAACTGCCTATTTCTGACGTTCTCATGCATCTCAGTATTAAGAATTATTGGCTTATGGGGCACCTGAGTGGCTAGTTGTTTTGATCATCTGACTTCACCTTAGGTCATGATCTTATGGTTCACGAGTTTGAGCCCAACATCAGGCTTTGCACTGACAGTGCAGAGCCTGCTTTGGATTCTCCATCTCCCTCTCTCTGTGCCCCTCCCCACTAGTTCTCTCTCTATCTTTCAAAAATTAATAAACATTAAAAATTTAAAAAGAAGAATTACTGGCTAAGTAAATATCTAGAACTGATGGAAGGCCTGTTTGTTTTGTCCCTCAAAAGTTTCAAGGTATAAAAGTATTGAAAACTATAGAGTTTTTAAAGTCATTCTCTACCATCCTATCATTCTTCTGCCAGATTGTTTTGGACAAAATATCTTTTGGACACATACTACAACTCATGTATTGACTTTCTGTCATCTATAATTGACAGTCTTTCTTTGGTGTATAGCCCACAGTGTATAACTCAACTCTAACAAGAAATTTTTATGATTTTTGAGAAATTCATAGATTTCCATACATCTTTATCTTATTGAGTTCAATATCTCTTAGTAGTTTCTCCTTGTTTAAATGTAGCTTCTGTATCTAATGGATAGTTGATACCTGTCACAATACGGCATTTTATATACTGTTAAGTGAAATTGCAATACAATCTAAGTTTATTTTGGGAGTGTTTGCTGTATAATTGGACTTAATGAAATGTTTAGAGGTGCAGTAGGCATGACTT
>NC_043704.1:18376505-18454808 GCF_006229205.1 Suricata suricatta | reverse complement strand
GTGGTGGGGGTGGTTATGTTTAAATGAAGTTGCTTTTACAACACCAAAGACTTAATCATCCATTTCCTATATAAAAGGTAGCTACTTTTTTGCATGGACCTCAAGTATATTGTAGTATAGAGGTGGAATTTAAGGAAAGGTATTAAGCAGGCTGTGTTTTAGCTTATGGGCAAGTAATAAATTGTATCATTTATCTTGAGTATATCATAGATAAGCTGCTATATAATGATTTCCACTTCAGATAACTGTGAAATTAGGTGATTAACTAGTTGTTACCTAACCTTCTAATTTCTGTATAAATCTAATTACATGAAATAGAAATTGGGGTTTCGATTTTTTACTTTGCTTTTCTGTTTGGAGTGTCATTGTAATACTGTATTGTAAATGATGGAAAATAATTGCATATGTTAAAAAAATAAACTGTGTTATTTAAAATTATTTCAAAGAAAAAAATAAAAATAAAAAAATAAATGTATCTTCTGTGACTTTCCTCTAGAGCTTTTGTATTGTTGTTTAAAGCCATTGGGCAGTTGTTAGTTCAGTAGAATAGAGTGTATATATAACAACAGAGAGAATAGAAACAATCAGAAAACATGGCATATGGCCAAAGAATTATTACTGCTTTGTAAAGTGTGTATACATACACATGTATAAAACATGGGTATATATAAGTGTGTGGTGTCTGTTGTGGAATGTTTATATATGCAATGGATCAAGATGTATAAAAGAGATTTCTTACAATGAATTTTGGTCTGAAAGATATGAAAGCATCCACTCTAGGAAAAATTACATTATTAAATTTCATGATTTTTAGATTTCTATTTTCATGGGCGAAACCGTGTTGTTGTTATGTATGTATATACGTGTCTGTTTATATATGGATGGGATATTTTCCTAATATAATTCACTCCTGACCTATTCCTGGCTCCATCTGTCTCACCTGAAAACTGACATGGATGGGAGAGTGTCATGTCCCACCTCGTAGGTTCTTTTCCTGAGGGAGGGAGAGAAAAAGGGGCAACGGGAGAGGGAGATGCAGAGAGTAAAGACACAACTCACGGTTTCCGATCAGGCGAAAGAGAGAGATTTATTTAGAAAACTGTCTCTTATAAAGGTTTCAAGGCGGGAAAACAAGGCAGCTGACCCAGGTCAGTTGCTAGGAAACAGGGTCAAGGGATTAAGACTGGAGCAAAAGGAGAACCAGACCAAAGTGTTCTAGCACAGTGCCTGAGGGGCTGAAGCTACCCTGCCTGCAGGCGGTTGATCTTTGATCTTCTGGCTTCTCCTCTGACAAGGAGTGACGCTCCCCTGCCTATTTTGCAACTCCCCTCAGGGAGTGACAAATCCGGCTAGCAAATGGCCAAGCAGCTGAGATCTTTGCCGCTCCCCACAGGAGAGGACATCCCTGTTCTCACCACAGCATTTCTCTCATATGCCCTGATATGGTTTTCTTCCTTCCTCCCTCCCTCCCTCCCTTTCTTTCTTTCTTCCTTCCTTCCTTCCTTCCTTCCTTCCTTCCTTCCTTCCTTCCTTCCTTTCTTCCTTCCTTCCTTCCTTCCTTCCTTCCTTCCTTCCTTCCTTCCTTCTTTCCCTCCTTCCCTCCTTCCTTCCTTCCTTCCTTCTTTCCTTCCTTTTGTCCTTCCTTCCTTTCTTTCCTTCTTTCTTTCTTTCCTCCTTTCTTTCTACTGTCCTGATAGTTTTCACTTCAAGGATGTTTAATTTCATATTATTACTTTGTTATCCATTATCTCCTTCCGGTGAAGCCTACACTATTGTGGACATGCTTCCCTTTAGGCTGGAATTTATCCTTTTCTGTCTTCTAGGGCTATAAAATGTGCATTCTCTGAGCATGTTGTAAGCAGAGAAAGGACACAAAGTACACTGTTTAAGAACACACAAATCACACCAGTCAACCTAGCTTCAAAATCTGTCCTTCCCAGTTAGAAAGTGCATAAGCCATGGACTGTTAATTAAATCCTCTGTGCCTTACTTTTCTTACCTGTAAAATGGGGTAACAGTAACATTCTGAGTATGAAAAGGAAATGAATTAATAGATATGGAACCTTTAGTACAGGGAGTAGTACACAATAATTATTTAGTGGATTTTAACTATTATTAGAATTTATTGTAGTGACATTTTTTTCTTTGAGAGAGCCATCTAAACTACTTTTGTAGTAATAAAGGACTGAATTATGATGACCTACTTAGTTTGCCTGTGTTAAACATATGCCAAGAAAACATCTGGAAATGAGCTTGAATCTCAATAAAAGAAATTGTGGACAGCAGACAGTAGAAACCCAGTATTATGTACAAACACAAAATTATCCAACAAGATGATTCAGATGATCCAATAAGAAACATTTAATGTCAACATTAAAAATAAAAATAAAACAAAGCAAACAGACACATACACACACATGCATATACAACCAATACTAATATAACCTCAGAATAGAAAGAAAGAAGGAAGGAAGGAGAAAGAGAAAGAGGAAAAAGAGATAAAGTAGGAAAAGAGAAAGAAAGGAAGGAAAAATGAGACAAAGAAAGATTGAGAGAAAGAAAAGGAAAAGAAAAGGAAGGAAGGAAGGAAGGAAGGAAGGAAGGAAGGAAGGAAGAAAGAAAAGAGGAAGGCAGGCAGGCAGGCAGGCAGGCAAACAGGAAGGAAGAAAGACTTGAGACTATGTAAGATCAATATATTTCAGTGTCTTCAGATGAAAAGATTTAATATTAAAAACACTTCCCAAAATAGGTTAAATACAATTAAGGCTATATAGTAAACATTACTTGAATAACAACATTAAGTATTAAAGAATATATTAAAATAACAATAAATAAAATTATGTGTGCATTGAATCATAGTCCTATCATGGGAACAGAGGAAATAGTCCTGAAATCTTATGAAGCCTACATAAGAACTTAATTAAATACTGGGGACAACACAATTTGAGGGGGGATAGATTCTATTTTCATAAATGCTGTCATCAAAATGATCAGCTATGAAGGAGAAAATTTTAAAGCTTTCCTCTGCAGCAAACTGTAGGAAGAATTTTAAAAATCAAAACAAAATAGCAATAATTGTTTGAATTAAAAGAAAATACAGATAAGTGTGATCTGACTTTCAGATAGAAGGTTTTCTTTAGAAATATAAAGACTCAGGTCACCTGAGTGGCTCAGTCAGTTAAGTGTCCAATTCTTGGTTTCAGCTCAGGTCATGATCTCATGGTTCAGAAGTTTGAGCCCTCATCCTGCACTATGCTGATAGCACAGAGCCTGTTTAGGATTCTCTCTCTTTTTCTTTCTCTGCTCTTCCCTGCTCGATCTCTCTCTCTTTCTCTCTCAAAATAAATAAATAAATAAATAAATAAATAAATAAACTTTTAAAAATTAGAAAGGAAATATAAAGCATGAGAAGGTTAAATTAATCAAAAGGGAAAGACTAAAAGATTTGGCAACATAAAAATATCCAACTAAAAAATATTGAAAACACAGAGAGATACGACTACACACTCGCGGAATAGTGAAAGATGTGGAGCAACTGTCCTCTTATCCACTGTCAAGGACGTATAATTGACACAGTCATTTAGAAAAACATTCTGATGTTCTCTGCTAAGATGAAGATACAAAGTCCACAGAATACAATGATTCCACAACGCCACCAGAGATGTGGGCAAGATGTGTACTGAGTCATTGTCTTGATTTTTCATAGCGATTTTTTCCGTGATACTAGCTTACAGCAACCAGCTCATGAACATGATGAAATCTCCCAACACAGAGGAGTCCATACCTGATGACACTATACAAAGTCCCATTACAGCTAATAAAAACCGCAAGGTTGGAAATCAGGATAGAGGGTAAGGATAAAAGAATCGTGCTTGAAAGGGGACACACGAAACTTCTAAGGTGCTGGCAAAGGTCTAATTCTTGAATTGGGCAGTGCAAGGCATTCCTTTTCTGATTATTCATTGAGCTGCATCTTTGGTTGTATTCACTTTTTAAAAATATATATATCTATTTTGAGAGAGCGGGAAAGAGAGAGAGCATGAGTGGCAGAGAGAGAGAGAGAGAGAGAGAGAGAGAGAGAGAGAGAGAGAGAACCGTAAGCAGGCTCCATGCTGTCAGTGAAAAGCTTGACCTAAGGCTCAACCCCACAAATGGTGAGATCACAACTAGAGCTGAAATCAAGAATCTGACACTTAACCAACTGAGCCACCCAGGCACCCCTGAATTCACGTTTGTGTATGGAAGTGTGGCAGCCATGCAAGTGCGCTGCTCAGATCTTTAAGTAAAAACTACACTGTGAGGAGTATGGTTAGGTGATGGCTTTTGGATTCCCCCACCTTGCTGCATTCAGAGTCCACATTCTGTCTGGGCTGCTCCAGCCAACGACGGAGCACAATAAGGAACCAGAACCTGGCCATTTCTGCCCCACTGAGGATTCCTCAAATGTGTAATATTACTGGTGGGCTGCTCAGCAGCCTTTCCAAGACTTTCTCAGAGGCTTCATCGTAGTCTGAAGCTCTCACTACCCTTACCTCTGTTTTCTCTTTCTTTCTTCTATCAAAAGCCTCAGGCCTGCATCAAGATCTGAGTTCTCCCTGTCTCCTCTTGCTCCCTCTTTCTTGGACCTTTCATATATGTCTCTCTGATAAATCCCTCACATTTTTAATTCTATCTTGGATGGGGCGCCTGTGGGGCTCAGTCGGTTGACTGAAGCGTCCGGCTTCGGCTCAGGTCATGATCTCATGGCTCATGAGTTCGAGTCCCACATCAGGCTCTGTGCTGACAGCTCAGAGCCTGGAGCCTGCTTCAGATTCTGTGTCTTCCTCTCTCTCTCTTCCCCTCCCCCACTCACATTCTCTTCTTTCTCTCTCAAAAATAAATAAAAACATTTAAAAAATTAGTTCTACCTCGGAGTTTGCTTCCTGGGAGAGCTGCATTAATACTTCTGGAAGCAACAATGATGAGACAGACACTTTCAGGTAGTAAAACATTTTTATTTTCTGCAACTGAATTATATATCTTCCAGCTGGAAAGGAAAAAATACAACTTCTGTGACATGCAGGGGCAAGGGAAGCCCCTGGAAGAAGGTTCCCCCATTCCACAAAATTTGCTAAAGTATCACCTTGGGAAAATGTCTCCAGGGGCATTAAACCTCCTTCTTGACGCAACGATTCAGGCATTACCAAGGGAGCAAGTTATACTGAAACCGGCAGAAGAACAATGAAATATGGAGGACCATTAAACATTGAAAGATGAAGTGTGACATTCAGAGGGCCTCTTTGGTGGTGTACAAAGAGGACCATCTCTGACAATGGGAGACCAAACACAGCTGAGGATCAAGCACCCGTGAATAGAGTTCCAGAGTTCCAGATAATGCTGATTACCTAGGCAAGAGAGATCTCTCATGCTAAGGCTGGAGCCCAGGTTTGGAAACTCTGAGACCCTGAAATATAGAATAGACAGGTGCTCTCATGGACTGTGGTTGCAAGGACCTCTCTGGACCCTACAGAGTTAGGGCCTCCTACAGAGACCGTCTACAGTTAACAACTCCTAATTTTACATCTTTACCCTCACATCTACTCTTCAGCCCTTGCATCAAGACTCTAAATTCAGCACTAACATATAATTGGCCAGAATTTTTGTGTTAATAAGATTGAAATATGGAGAGAGAAAACCCATTTGGCTAGTGGAAAGACACAGGGAATTGTGAGTTGGAAGCAGGCAGGCAAATCAGAAGTCTATTATATCATTTAAAAGAATGGTGGGGGTGTGGTATGGGCAGATTTATGCACACTCAGGAGGATTGAAGCCTCACATTATAGAAAGCCAGGAAGAACACAAGGACCAGCCTGAGAGGAAGACAGTCCTGAAAGACTGCACCACTTGAATCTGGTCTTCAAAACATCATACCATTTCAATTGTCAACAAACAGAGAGAAAAAATTAAGTCTTGAGGAAATTAATAAGGACAGGTTAATATTCAATATATTTTTAAGGAAACGTTGAATCATCTATCATGGCAAGTATTACATAAGAGTTGAGAAAGCTAAAAATGCAGTCTGCGAATCCTATGAGAAGCCAAGTCACAAAGCATATTAAGAACCCTTTGTCGCTTGAAGTTATTCTGCAATCATGTATATAATGTCAACTACGACTAAGAAAAGCACTAGCTCTCTTTACTTTTCCTTCCTCATCAGTATTCAGTGCAAAAATATAATACTTATCATATCCCCTTGTAGAAATATACACGTTCTTAAGGGTATAATTGGGAACAGACTTAAAATACCGCTGTTTGAATTAGATGCAAAGGTGTGTTCCTTTTTAGCCCAAGGTAAGAACGTATGGTTTAGTTTAAAGAGCATGATGACATTGACTCAGCAGTTGGTTTCTGGTATTTCAGCCTTGCTGCATGTGTTTGGAGTATCTTTACTTGCTGAATTATGATACGTGATGTACATCTCTGATCAGATGAAAACAAATCACTGGGTCTCCTTTTTTGTTTCTCTGTTTTTAATCAGCTGTTTTCAGCTTCTTTTAGTGAAACCTCTGCGTGATTCTCCTAAAGCTGTATTTGCATGGCTAGTTGATATAAAGAGGTGACAAAATACAAAGAACGTGATTATATGGCCTTGTGAACTGTTTGTCACCATATTATTCTAGCCTTGTCAAGGAGAGGAATGTGGAATTTTCTTTCTTTTTTTTAAATTTTCTTTCTTTTTTTAATAAAACAAAAACACAACCAGATGTTTTGTTTCATTGAGGATCTTCCTATCTAGCCACGCTGGGAAGTCAGTTTTCTGAAGACAAATAAACAAATACTCTGGAACATATTATGAGAATGGAAAGTGAATTTATCTTTATTTTTAGGGCACCACGTAAACAGTTCTTTTAACGGAAAGCTCATAAAAATTTGGATGCATTTATATTTATGCTTGATACATAGTGTATTTCAAACTGACTCAGTTAAATATTTGAAGAGCAAGTAATCCCACAACTATATAAAGCCTTCCAGACTATAGAAATGTAGGAATGGTCCCAAAATTGTCTTATAAGGTTGATTTAGTCTTGATACTCAAACCAGAAAAGGACTATATGTCATAAAGGAATATTACAGGTCAATCTTACTTTTGAAAGAAAAATTTTAAATTCTTCACAAAAAAGACAATATTAACATAAAAATCCATCATAACCTATTTGGTCTTAACCTAAAAAGGCAAGGATGGTGTTGCAGGCAAGTTCTACGCCCACTTAATATCCATTTTTCTCTTCTTGCTTGCCAATACAAATTTTATTCACTCATTAATTTCTCTTTTAAATATCCCTTTCATATCCTCCTTTACAAGGATGCCATTGGACATAGTTATTTATGACCAGCAAGATATTATCTAATCTGCCAGACCATTTGAGTGGTAATCTTTTTCTCTCCCAATGAAAGGGGACAGAGTGTTCTAAAACAACCTTTTCCATCTCTGCATTTCCTGAATGATGACATGATGTCTGAAATTCTAGCAACTACCTTGGGACAATTCAGTAAGAATATGAGGAAGAAACCCAGTAAGTTAGAATGGCAGAAAGGCACAGTGAAAAATATAAAGAAAGGCTGAATCCCAGATTTCATGTTTGAGAAATGAATCAGCCCTTATCTACTAGCCATCTCTTAATGTATTCTTATGTGAGAGAAAAAATTGTTTCAGTTGCTTTAGATTTTGTTTTTCTATTGGTTTTTAATGGATAGCTCTCCAAAGTGTTGTTTTTTAAAGATATGTAAATGTTCCTCACTACATTAAGATAATAGATCCAATAGATAAAACCCAGCTGGTCATCTTAATAGATGCAAAAAAGATGTTTTAAAAAAGAACACCATTGGGGCGCCTGGGTGGCTTAGTCGGTTGAGTGTCTGGCTTCAGCTCAGATCATGATCTCCTCCTGGTTTGTGGGTTTGAGCCCCTTGTCAGGCTCTGTGCTGACAGCTATCTCAGAGTCTGGAGTCTGTCTCTGTCTTTCTCTGACCCTCCCCTGCTCATACTGTCTCTCTCTATCTCAAAAATAAATAAAAAAACATTTTAAAAAATTAATAAAAAGAACACCATTTTATAATTTAAAAAAATCAAAGTAGGAATCAAAAGAAACTTAAAACCTGATAAAGACCATCAGCTTGAGACTTGAAACAAATATCATAATTATCATAATTAGTAGCAGAATATTGAGGCTTTAGCGTTAAACTCATAATGTGGATATAACCACGACAAATGCACACAACAAGATTAGACTATGCCAAAATTGTAATGTTGACTTGTAAATGTTGATGAGTGCCGAATGGGGTATTTAGAATTTTTTCCAAAAAATAGTCCCAAAACAACAAAAATATTAGAGAACCATACCAATATGTGTGTAATATGCAGGACAGTAATATGCAGTGCTTGTTTAAATATACCTAAGTCTCTTTAAGTCCATTAAAAAACAATCTACCATCTTCCCTCATTCCATAGAAGAGACAGTCTAGATTATGTATGGATGTAACTATCAGTTCTTAGGTCTTCCTATGCTCAAGGTGGAAGATTTTCTGGAGCTCCCTGCAAGGATGGAAGTTGCTCACATTCCTAGTGTTTGTCATGGCAGGTGGCACCATTCTGCTGCACAGCTTCAGGGGTCATATCCTCAACTCGTTCAGTGTACATCCCATCCCACACATAATAAAACAAATGCACCTTGGAATGAATACATGTCAAGCAGGTCAAAGAGATATGATATATGACTGGCATCACTTAATGGGATCTCACCAAGGAGAACTAGCTACCTAAGGGATAAGTAGCTCTGGAGGGAGATCTCCTGAAGGCAGGAGTTACAGGTGGGTTAGATGAGATGACCAAAGAGTTAATAACAGGAAATTACAGCATGTGCATCCTCATGAGAGAAACTTTAAAGGATCCATCAACAAGCCCTTGGAAGAGAAAACATATATGGATGCTTGTCACACTTGGACACATTACCATTGAAAATCTGCAAATAATTCAAGCTAGATGCAAAGAATCTTGCCTTCTTCCTCTAAACGTTCTATTTATCCCTCAATTCAGGAGGATCCACGAGATCTCAGAGAAGTAGACAACACAACGCAACAAACATACACACAAATCCTCAGGTTTTAACCCTTTCTCCACAATGAGTTCACTAGCCATAAATTGGACCTCAACAAAACAGGAGGAAGGAAGTTTGAATTAGACATAAATTAGAAGTTTTTGTTAGAATGGAAATTTAAACCATTGAAAAAGTATGACAATTATCAAAAACAAACCTGTGATGGTAAATGAACATGACCCCAAAACCAGGACACTCTTGAGTCCTCATTATCCAAAAGCCGAGAAAAGAGATTTGACATAACACATAGGAATTAATGAAGGGAGGAAAAATAAAGCAAATATTGTTTGCATTCCATTGAGTTCAGAAATGTCAAAATCTGGAAAAATTTTAAGAAACTCCAAATATTTTTGGAGCCTTGAGACATTTGTTAATCTGTTTGGTGTGAATAAATAATGTTAGACTCATTTTATAAACAACAAAGCCAGAATCTAATTTTCCTACAGTCATCATCATAATGAGAGATAAAACAATACATATTTGTGTGACTTCCCATTTATTTTTATGTCTTCTAAATACTTTTGACAAGCCATACATTCTGTCTGGTTTCTTATCTCATGTCTTCTATTTGCATTGAAGGATTAAATCTACTTTGGGTTAGGACTTGGTGACTTAAGCCATCCACGCTTACCCTGAAATTTATCCATATCAGGAGTAAATGTGGGAGACATTTTATAGTAGTAGTAAGCATATGTCAGGGAATTGGTATTCTTTTTTGTATCTCATCTTTTTAGCCCCATGAGATTAGAGTTTTGAAGTCTTTCAGACCTGCACTGAATGAATAAAGATACATGAATGTAATTTCCTTTTCCTACACGTGTTTGGCTATTCCAGAGGGAGGAAAAAGAGCAAAAAAATCTCATTTTATAACAAATGTGGATTTTAGGACCGTTATGATTAAATAAGCAAGCTAAGTAGAGCCTCATGATACTCACCAATGACACTGAGACTAAAAATTTGGAAGCCATGTCTCCAATTTCCAGAGTAAACAAGAGCAAACAAAGAGAGGAAGAAGACAAGCAAGAAGGAAAAGAAGTGGAGAAAGGGATCGCAGACTGGCATCTTGATCATCCTAACTGCATGCTTATGATTGACACAACTGAGTTCATGCTATAAAGTCATAAATGCCTTACGAAAGAAATCATTTTCTTCTGGTTTCTGAGTGTCATATCTTCAACTGTTTTCATCAAGAGTCCATCCATGTTCACTAGATATAAGAAATGAATATTAACCAAGGGACAAGAACAAGCTTAAGTTGAGATGAGGACTCTGTAACAACAGTCTCACTCACTTACAGTGGCTGCTCAAATTTATGAGCTGAAATGTTTATATGTTGATATCAGCTTTGCCATGGTTGGTTTTTATCCTAGCATATTTGCAGGCTTTCCACATTCAAATTCATGTAGATAAACAATCCCTGTCAGGGCATCTGGCATCATCCTGTAAGTATTTCTTCACTGTCTTTGATTGCCAATGTATTCTTCTTTCTAGCTTGTTCAATTAAGAACAACCCTATCATGGTCTTTAATCTCTCTGTGCTATTCCTCCACCACGACAAACAATGTGATACACAATCCAAACTCTTCTAAGAAGATTGTAAAATAGGCAAATCGCCAAGGAGGGGAAATAGATGCTCTATTTTTATTAACATTTAGTGTTGATTTTCAAGGACAAATTCATATACTCCTTGGTAAATTAAGCATATCCTGTTGCTCTTATAAATCTTGAGTTTTTGAAAGTCCTTGGTTAACCAAAAAATGAACAATATTTCACTTAATAGAAATTTTGTTTCATGAGAAAAAAAAAGAGATTATGACATTTTCAATGGTCCGGAAGGAAAAATTGTCCATTGGAATGAACAATACATCTTCTGTCTCTTTGAATACGTTTATTTCCAATCCTTCTGTAACCCTTCATATTTGGAAGTTGTTCACTAGGTCTGTGAATAATGATATCATTCATCTCCTGTCTTATTCAGATTTAATAATTAGTGTGACTTACATTTATTAAAGAGCATTCTACTTCCATCACCAATTGCTGCTGCAGTTTCAATATTGTGCTATTAAAAAAAGACTCTAAAATGCTTTTGATCGTCTTCTTACAGTGGCCAAATGACTTCATACTTGGCTAGATCTACCACTTAAAATACAAACTACACATTCAAATTTGTCATCTAACATTTTATCTGAAAATGTGTATTCCATATACAGCAGCAGGTTGCTAGTGGATTTAAAATGCCAACTTACTCCAAAATGGAAGGCATGTGACTCATCTTTAATTAATCATTTTCAGAAGTCAAGAATAGAGATGTATCAGACCAACCTCAAGCTCATTATATTAAGTCAGGAGATTAATTAAAATAAAAAAAGTGTTTTATTTGTGAAAAATAAAGAAACAAAATAAATTCCTGGTTTTCAACTAGATAAAAGATTAAAATACTCAAGATATGGCCTTCACTGATTTAAAAATGAAACTCAAATGTTATATTGTCACATTTCAATATCTATAAAGATGACTGACAAAAAAATCAAGTTATTTTATTTCTTCAATTATTTATGACCATTTACCTATAAAATATAAGCTATGCTCTCTTGTGTACAAAGCACCACATTAAAAGATTATTCTTTTCAAAATTGAAAGAGTTTACTTATTGTGTTGCATTAATATAGGATGATTATTCCCATAGATTTTGCTATTGGTTTCTCAATCAAAACTATTCATGGTTACTTTTCATGGATGAATATTGCATTATTCATCAGTAGGGTTTAGGACCTAATAAATTTGTAGCTTATTTTAGAAGGGTAAAGTTGTGACATCGTATAGGGTCTGACATTAAGTAGACAGTTTTAATAATAATATTAAGCAAAGAAGTATTTGTTGTTCTCACCTAATGTGTTTGTGATATTCATATTAAAAATCCCCTTGAGGGCACCTGGGTGGCTCAGTCGGTTAAGCCTCCGACTTCGGCTCAGGTCACATCTCACATCCGTGGGTTCGAGCCCCGGGTCAAGTTCTGTGCTGACAGCTGGCTCAGAGCCTGGAGCCTGCTTCCAGTTCTGTGTCTTCTCTCTCTGCCCCTCCCCCTCTCATGCTCTGTCTCTCTCTGTATCAAAAATAAATAAAACATTAAAAAAATTTTTTTTAAATCCCCTTGGCCCCCAAGGAGAAAGTCACATATTTATCAGCTGCCTTCCTCAGGGCATAAAGCAAAACACAATTCCTGCCATGTCCCTAATCTAAGGAAAATCTGGTCATAAGCCAAATTATACAGAAGTGCCTGCTATATTTGGATCTTAAACTGTTTGCCAAACGTGTGACTTACTTTAACTGTATATGTTGTTCAGCCAAATGTCAACAATTATCATTTCATTATACTGAAAACTCTGGCTTTAAGCCTCCTCCTGCTATAGAACACATACACACTATCTAAAAACTCATGTAATTACGTGTTGGTGAGCATGGTTACTGTAATAAGTAAATATCACTCTATCACCAAACAGACCTTTGCACTCATCACATTTTATCTTTCAGTAATATTAGAGGTCAGTGTGGAAAAAGTCCTCCTTTTCTTTTAAATTTATTTTTGTTAACATTTATTTATTATTGCGAAACAGAGAGAGAGCGCATGAGCATGGGAGGAGCAGAGAGAGGGGGAAACACAGAATCAGAAGCAGGCTCCAGGCTCTGAGCTGTCAGCACAGGTATGGAGCTCGAACTCATAAACTGTGAGATCATGACCTGAGTTGAAGTCGGATGCTTAACTGACTGAGCCACCCAGGCCCCCCTCTGAATATCTTTTCAAAATAACAGGTTAACAATCCACCAAGGAAAACTGATGTGCAGAAATAAGCCATCCAGGCGCCCCAAAAATGTCCTCCTTTTAATGATGTGGGGATAAGTAGAAAACTGTGCAGAGCTCATAATACACCCATTATCTTTTTTCTCAAACTTGGAGTTAAAACATTCAGTGTTCAAGTACTGAGGATAAGGTTTTAGAAATACACTGCAAATCCCAAAGGCTGACATGGAGGACCCAGTGAGAGAACAAAAGCAAACATGTATGTTTGTCCAAAAGCTAATTCTATTTTTTTAGGAATGGCCAATCTCTGGTCAAGCACCAGCTTGGAAATGAGAACAATATAAAGATAAAGCATCTGTCTGGCCAGCCAGATGAGCTGACTCAACACTTTCGATTATTGGAGTAATATGTTAAATATAATACAACTCACAGCTTAAAATTTGATGCAAAACATCACCATGCTTTCTGTGGTCATAAAAAAAATGAGATCATTTTTTACAAAGTACTGCTTTACCATTTTAAAGCCATATTAACTTTCTTTATACCTGGCACTTTTCAGCCTAATTCCAAGTTTGAGGCTCACACTGTTTATAAACCTTTTCTGAATGTCTGCAAACTTTTGACAGGATAAGCTTGGGTATATTTGGAATGGGAGAGGGTGGGGGTTTTGATTAGAAAATATATACTTTTTTATTTTAGAGAGAAAGAGAAAGTGGGGGGATGCATGAGAAAGGGAGAGTGGCAGAGAAAGAGAGAGAGAATCTTAAGCAGGCTTCACACTCAGTGAGGAGCCCTACACAAGGCTCCATCCCATGACCTGAGATCATGACCTGAGCTGAAATCAAGAGTTGGAAATTCAATCAACTGAGCCACCCACGTGACACAGAAAATACATATTCTTTTTTTAAAAAAATTTAATGCTTTTATTTATTATTAAGAGACAGAGAGAGACAGAGCATGAGCATGGGAGGGAGGGGCAAAAGAGAGGGGGAGACAGAGAATCTGAAGGAGGCTCCAGGTTCTGAGCTGTGAGCACAGAGCCCAACGTGGGGCTTGAACTCACAAACCATGAGATCATGACCTGAGCTGAAGTCAGAAGCTTAACTGACTAAGCCACCCAGGTGCTCCCAGAAAATATATATTCTTTTTTTGTGTGTGTACACATTTAGTTTTATTGTAACAAGGCAACTTGTACACTTTTAACGTTTAAAACTGAGCATCTTTCCTTTCCAGTGAAACAAAAAGAAAATTTAAAAATAAACAGGAACAAAATTACAAGAGAATGTCAATTCCAAATAAGATCCTACAGGTTCTGCTGATTCTCCCATCAAGTGGCAGGGCTCAAGTCATCATTAGGAGAGAATTTTATTTTAAAAGTGTCATCTTCAACTGCAAGGATGTCCGTGAAACATCACAATTAAACATGCCAAAGGAGAAGCCATGGTGTCAAAATGCCCACTTAACCCACCCAAACATCTCAACCCACCCTTTGCTGACCTTCTATAACCCCAGGCCCCTGTGTGCATAGAATTCTAGCTTTTTTCCTCCTTTCTCTGTATACTGGGCTCAGAGATTACACTGTGTCTCTCTATGTGAATATGGACAGTTAGCATTTACCAACATGTATCTGTCTACTTTCTCTTGTTTAAAAAAAAGGAAAAAAAAAAGAAAATATATATTCTTAACTAGAGCTCTCAATGGATTGACCCATCTGAAGGCTAAGAAGACTGCTCTGTCCATCTGTTCTGTTACCTGGCTACCCTCTGTCATTGTACTCTTCCCTCATGGCCCTTCCTAGCATGGTTGACTGTGCTCTAGACACATATTCTGAATAGTTGAAATAAAAAGTTCCATTTTAATTCTTTTTGGCTCGTGACGTAATTTAATAGTGATCTGAGTAAATCCTTAAACACTATTTTTAACAGGGTAACACTCTAATTACACTTTCATGGTGCTTTGTTAAACGTGTCTGCAACACTATGCTACTTGTTTCTAAGCCGTTTTCTATTTTACATTACATGGATGTGAGAAAAATCGCCATTCTAATAATTACAATGAGTTCAAATGTCTCCAGTCTTCGAACAAAACTAGATGTAACTCATAGGTAAATTTTTTAAGACCCCTTAAAAATGGCTTGTTCCCCCCTCCCCCACTCCAACGTCACCCCGCAGGTCCGTTGTACTGTAAGCAACTTAAAGGGTGTTGATGTCTTGGGAGTAAAAAGTCCATGAAAGAAAGGTGAATTACGTATCATTTCTATGGTTAGTTGAATATATTACTAACTATAGAGTCTTAAAAATTGACATTACTCACGTATCACTTTATCATTGTTTTTGTTCCTCCTAACTAGAGGTTAGGTAAATTAAAAATATATTTTCAAAGGATACCTTAAAAACTCAGTTCATGCTTAGGACAGTTGTCAAAATATTCTACTACATTTCACATTATTACAGAGGTTTTGATAATACTTACTTTCTTAAAGAAACGAATTATAATACCAATAATTGGAAATTAGATTATTTTAGTTTTTTTAACATAATTTTGGATTTGAGGAAGAATTACAAAACCAGTACAAAGAAGTCTAGTAAACCCTTCACATCCTTCACCTAATAACATCTTTCACAATCATGCAATTGTTAAACCCAAGAACATAATTTTTATGTATTTATATTAATTAAACTATACATATATTTGAATTTTACCAGTTTTTTTCCCCACAAATTTCCCTTTTCTGTTCCTGGCTCCCCTCTAGCACTTCACATTGTATTTACTTGTCATGTCTCTTGTGTTCTTTTGTTTATTTATTTATTTATTTATTTATTTATTTTTGAGACAGAGAGAGACAGAGCATAAGTGCAGTATGGGCAGAGAGAGAGAGACTCAAACCCACAAACCATAAGATCATGACCTGAGCCGAAGCAGGATCCTCAACGGACTGAGCTACCCAGGCGCCCCTCCTGTGTCCTTTTAATCTGTGGCAGCCCCTTCTTCTTTCCTTGTCTTTCATGACTTTGGCACTTTTGATTAGTATTGGCCAGTTATTTTATAGAATATCTGTCAGTCTGTATCTGCCTGATATTTCCTTACAGTTGTACAGAGGTTCTAAATTACTGGGAAGGGAGCAGTGGAGGTAACATGCCTTTCTTTGTGCATCCTATCAGTGGCTGCATGATATTGATGTTCAAACAGACTCCCATATTTTCCCGATTGCGTGTTCGTTTCTTTGCTTTGAGCACTTCCTTAACTTCTACCACTGCAAGATACTTCATGCTTATCATATAATATCCTCGCCACAGCCCTGGAATCATCCATGTCTCTACCCAGTCCTGATTTCCTTTTTATCTTTTAAGATTTTATATTTATGTTTCGGTTAACATACAATGTAATGTTAGTTTCAGCTGTGCAATTCAGTGATTCAACACCTCCATACAACTCCCTGGGCTCATCACAAGTGTCGTCCTTAATCCCCATCACCTATTTCACCTCTCCCCTGCCAATCTCCCCTCCAGTAACCTTCAGTTTGTTCTTTATAGTTAAGAGTCTGATTTCTTTTATTAGAAAATGATATTTTCTATGACAAATGGGTGCTAACTATATTCGTTTCTAGGGAGTGTCACAGATGTTAGTAGCTCTCTCAGTGGTTAGAGACAGGAAATATGTGTCTGTATATTAATACTTGCATTTGCATCTACCTATCTATCTACCTACCTATCATCTATCTACTACCCTTTATCTATCACCTATCTATCATCTATTTGTATGTATACACACACATATACACAAATGTGCATGCACACACACACACACACACACACACACACACACACACTTCACTTCAGCACACACAGTTCATTCTAACCTTCCCTTCCATTTTTCCTAAGTTCTTGGGTTCTTGGGAAACCTGGCACTCATTATCACAGTGTACTTATTTATTTTTTAAACCATAATATGAAAATAAAATAATTTAGGAATTTTTAATCCATTACCCACTAGAATACAGTGTTTGTCTATAGTTCATACTGTTTTCTGTTTTCATGCAGCATTCAGACAAAATATTGTGCTCCAGGGGAGCCTGGGTGACTCAGTCAGTTAAGCATTCAACTCCTGATATCAGCTTAGATCATCATCATGTGGTTTGTGAGATAGAGCTCCTCATTGGGCTCTGCTCTATCAGTGCAGAGACTGCTTAGGATTCTCTCCCCGTCTCTTTCTGGCACTCTCCATTTGTGCTCACACTCTCTCTCAAAATAAATAAATAAACATAAAAAACATACAAAATATTGTGCTCCAAAGTTGTCATAAATAATTCCTCTCTTCCCTATCCCCCTTCAGTGTAGTTAGGTAATTCACTTGTAATACAGTTCAATCATTTATCAAAATTTACATTCCATCTCTTCATCATGGGCTGATTATTATGGTTTTAATATTTACACTCAGTAGTAATCACTCATTGTAGCATAGAGTCTGATTCGTTTTGACAAATAGAAAGAGCTTTGCATTCAATGACAGTTCCATACGGGACTTCCATCACCTCAAATGTCCTTATGATCCATTTCTATCATTCACCCTGCCACATAGTTCTCAAAACTGTGCCCCTGTTGGTCTATTTTTTCCCCTATATATTATCTTCTCTAGAGTCGTATGTAATGGAATCATGAAGTATATATTTTTGTTCTAGCTTTTTCTTTTCTTTTCTGTTCTTTTCTTTTGGGTGGGGGCAAAATGCATTTAAGATTCATCTGTGTTTTAGCATTAATCAATAAGTTTTGTTTTGTTTTGTTTTGTTTTATTTAATGTATGTATGTATGTATGTATGTATGTTTAAAAAAGGCAGAGAGCATGCGGGCTGAATCTCACGAACTGTGAGATCTGCTCATGACCCAAGCTGAAATCAAGAGCTGGACATTTAACTGACTCAGCCACCCAGGCACACCCTGAATAAATAGTTTATGTTTACTGAGAGAATTCAACTTGAAATAGTTAGGACTTGATATTATAAAAAAAATCCAGTTAATTTTTCAGCTTGAGACACTTACTTTGTTTCAAATGCATACAAAGAGGAGTTTCTCTGTTTCCATTTCACTTTCTGTCTCAGTTGTTAATAGACAGATATTTAATAATTAGCAGTTAAATTGACATTTAGTATCTGGTCTTTAGGAGTGTGTAGAGCTGAATGTAGGAATAAATATTTACTGAGATTTTCCTTAGTAACAATAAAATAATGTCCAAGAAATCTACAGAAATATGTGGGTGGTTAGAACAAATTTGAGAGTATCACTGACTGTAGAAATGCAGAGGGGACATCTAGGAAAAGTTAGATCTCACTAACAGCCACAGGATATATTCAAACCCTTACTTCCAGTGCTTGCCACCCTGTGACCTTGTGTCTCAGCTTCTTCATTTGTAAGATGGGATGACAGCAAAATCGACATCATGAAACTTATTTCAAATATTAAATGAGATGCGGGTTTCAAGGTGCCTAGTACAATGCGTGGCACCTGGTAAGTGTGTAATGAATGTTAAACATACGTCCATATTAATTTATCTCCTGAAAAAATTCCCGCTTCTGAAATATGTTTCCCGTCTGAATAACCAGAAATGGGTGATAGATCTCTGAGTAGGAGACCAGACGTCCACTAAAAGGGAAGAGAGAGGGCCCTGTCGGATGCCATCACTTGTCACATCATGGCCAAAGAAGATCCTCTAAAGAGTGATTTATGTAGATGTTCCTATTTTATCTGAAATTCCAAGAGTGGGGTCATAAGAGGGGTTCTCAATATTACTTGTTTGTGTTTATGTTTATAAATGATTTATTAAATAGTTATGGGTGAGTTGACAGAAGTAGAAAATACAGAGGAAAGACAAATCCATTTGTATTATAATTTCAGCTTTTTTAAAAGTTTATTTATTCAGTTTTGAAAGAGAGAGAGAAGGGGCACCTGGGTGGCTCAGTCGGTTAAGCATTCAAATTTGGTTCAGGTCATGATCTCAAGGTCCTTGGGTTGGGCCCTGAGTCGGGCTCGGTGCTGAGGCTCAGAGCCTGGAGCCTGCTTCAGATTCTGTGTTTTCCTCTCTCTGCCCCTCTCCCATGAGCTTTTTGTCCCTGTCTCACAAAATAAAAAAATAAAAGTATTAAAAAATAATAAAAAGAGAGAGAGAGAAATGAGTAGGGGTGGGCAGAGAGAGGAGGGGAGTGAGAGAGTATCATGCTCTAAATGTGAAACCTGATTGTAGGACTAAATCTCAGAAACCATGAAATCATGATATAAGCCGAAATCGAGAGTCAGACACTCAACCAACTGAACCAACCAGGTGCCCCATTTTGAACTTATTTTTATTATTGACAATCATATTTAATCTCTTGTGGGTTTTAGTAATTCCTCCTCTGCAACATATCTTCTTTCCATCTCCTGATTAGAAAAAGTAAGTGCACAAAATAAAAACCAACAACTGGCTGTTAATTAACCACCTACAAAACATTTTCACACTCATTATCTTATTTGATAACTTAACACACATCCATCTGGAACCACACAAACATACTCACACATACAAACCTTGTGAACTAACAATGGCATATCTTGTTATTTTCATTTGCTTTTTCTTTAGGCTATTGTGTTACCTTCCTAAAGGTTTTCCTAAGTTTATTCTCTCAGCCCTTTCATTCACCTTTATTGCCACTGCTGAATAATTATTATCAGTACCATTCAACTATCTGCTTACAAAGAATTTAATTATTACTACTCTTCTAAATACCAGGAATATTAAGAAAATAAATAAATGAAACATGTTCCCTATCTTTTCCTCTAGGAGGAAATGCCCTTATAAACCTATGCCAAAATTAAATGTGATAAGTACAAAGATAAAAAACATATAGAGGTTCTTGTAGAAGACTGAAGGGGGACCTGAAAGTCAGGCTGTGGCAGTCAGGGAAGATTTCCTGGAAGAAGAAATGCATAATCTGAATTTTGAAGGCCTAGTAGGAAGTAAAAAAGGTGGTAAAAGAAATAAGGGTATTTCACTTGGAAGAAACAGAAGCTGGAAAACACAAAAGCATGGATCACATGAGAGATTTTGGAGATGTAAGGTGTTTGGTTAGCTAAAGGGAAGGATTGGGATGGTAGGAGCTTATGTTGGAAATGTAGTGAGATACTAGATAACAAGATTTATGATAAGTGTCAAAACTTTGAACTAAATCTTTGGAGAAGTATGTGCAAATGTCAACCCTAGGAGTAACATGATCATAAATTTAGAAACATAATTTTGAAAATAATGTAGACAGTGGACTAGTCATGGGGATGGGAGCAGGTGAGGCCAACCAGAAAGATAAAAAACCTTTTCAGTGTTTCAGGATATAATCAGTGAGTCCCTTAAGCTAAGGATTTTTATGAGGCTGTAATGAACTAAGCTAACTTAGAGGTATAGATAGGAGGTGAAGATTAAAACCATAAATTTAGGAAAACATGGACATATCTGGTGTGGCTTATGGGGAAATGGATATCATGCATCTAAATGCCGATAAAAGTGAAAAACTAATGCAAAAAATAAATGCAGCACATTTTATTTGGAATATTCTGAGTTTAACAAAGACATTTGGTGGGAATATGAGTATATAGGCCAAGGGCTGAGCACAGAAGCATGAGACAGAAATAGGAAGTTGACATTCATTAATAGATACATAGAATGTGGAAAAACATTTGGATGAGTTTATTAGGAACGGTCATAGGGAGGACGGGATTCCTGGTAAGGGTGCATGTAAGAACAAAGAAAGGAAGGCCAGGCAGTGTAGGACAATAAAGGCCAGGTGTGTTGGAAGAAAATAAGAGGGAATAGGAGAAGAGCTGGATATCAAGGAAGAAAAGGGTTTCAGGAAGAAGGGAGGGCTGACACCTTGTATAACACCAAGAACGTCAGTCAGAAAGGATTGCACAATATTCCCTTATGTTGGCACTGTGACATCCTTGGTCTGAATGAAACTGAACCATTTTCTTATACCATAAACAAAGATAAATTTACAGTGGATTAAAGACCAAAATGTGAAATAGGAAATCATCCCAGAGGAGAACACAGGCAGCAACCTCTCTGACATTAGCCACAGAAACGTCTTACTAGACATGTCTCTGGAGGCAAGAGAGACAAATGAAAAAATGAATGACTGTAACTTCATTAAGATAAAAAGCTTCTGCGAAATAAACAATCAACAAAACTAAAAGGAAATCTATGGAATGGGAGAAGATGTTTGGAAATGATGTATCTAGTAAAGGATTAGTGTACAAAATCTATAAAGAACTTATCAAACTTAACACCCCCAAAAAACAATAATCCAGTTAAGAAATGGGCAGAAGACACAAACAGGCATTTTTCCAAAGAAGACATCCAAATGGCTAATAGACACATGAAAATATGCTCAGTATCACTTATGATCAGGGAAATACAAATCAAAACCACAATGAGATACCCCTTCATACCTGTCAGAATGGCTAAAATTAACAGGAAACACCAGACATAAGCGAGGATGCAGAGAAGGGGGAACCCTCTTGCACTGTTGGTGTGAATGCAAATTGTTGCACTTACTCTGGAAAACAATATGGAGGGTCCTCAAAAAGTTAAATAGAATTACCCTATGATTCAGTATTGGAAGCCATTCTCCGAACTCACTAAAGTTGAGAAAACTCCTTGTGAGGTAAGGCGGGTTTGTAGGGTTCCCGCCATAAGATGGTGACCCCTGACTCAATTATTTTTGCTTGAGCACTGACTCCCAAGGTGCATTTTTGACTGGTATCAGGAGTGACTTGTCTCCTTATGCTAAAAATATGCTAATTGCATCTTATGAAGAAAATTATAGGAATTTCTTCTTCTGTGTTTATTGGAGCAAATATCACATTTCATGAGAAACC
Organism: Suricata suricatta; assembly: GCF_006229205.1. NCBI lineage: Eukaryota > Metazoa > Chordata > Mammalia > Carnivora > Herpestidae > Suricata > Suricata suricatta. The sequence goes on along the minus strand of NC_043704.1, from coordinate 18,432,978 downwards.
TGTTTTTCTTCCCCTTGAGAAAACAGACTATTGACTCCTGTTCACAAAAATGAACTTTTGCCTTTACTTTGCTAAAAACATTGCCTTGTATTTGAATGCTGAATATCCCTTCCTTCCCCATATGATAAACATCTAGTCACCTACATCAATTGCTATTGATAGATTATGCATGAGTCTTCTACCAATCTATGTTCTGGGAAATTTTTAGACACCAAAGAATTTGTCATCAGAAATCATTGTCTATGGCAATTGCCACTTTTGTTTTGTATCCAATACATTTTTTTCAATAAATAAGGGTGACCCTCAGGTCAGTGCAGAGATGCCTGCCTGGTGATCAGAAAGAAGCTGAGGCTCTCTCACTCCCTTTCGTTGACACCATCCATCCTTAAAGGAGCCCTGGACCTGCTGGAGCTGGACTCCAGCAATTCAACAATTGTACTACTAGATATTTACCCCAAGGATTCAAAACAACTGATTCAAAGGATGCATGTACCCTGATGTTTATAGCAACATTGTCAACAATAGTCAAATTATGGAAAGAGCCCAAATGTCCATCAACTGATGAATGGATATAGAAAGATATGATCTATAAGTTTATATATATATATATAATATGATCTATATCTATATCTACCCACAATGGAATACTCCTCGGTGATGAAAAGGAATGAAATCTTGCCATTTGCAACAACAAAGGAATGGAACTAGAGGGCATTATGCTAAGTCAAATAAGTCAGTTAGAGAAAGACAGATACCATATGATTTTACTCTTTTGTGGAGTTTGAGAAACTCAACAGATGAAGAGGATAGGGGAAGATAGGGGAAGGGAAGGAAAAAATAAGATAAAAACAGATAGGGAGGCAAATCATAAGAAACTCTTTTTAAAGATTTAATTATTTTTTTTTTTTTGAGAGAGAGAAAGAGAGACGGAGCCCAAGCTGGAAAGGGGAGAGAGAGAGGGAGATACAGAATCTGAAGCAGGCTCCAGACTCTGAGCTCTCAAAACAGAGTCTGACATGGGGCTCAAACTCATGGACCATGAGGTCATGCCCTGAGCTGAAGTTTAATGCTGAACTGGTGGAGCCACCCAGGGACCCCACCATAAGTGACTCTTACATACAGAGAAGAGACAGAGGGTTGCTAGAGGGGAGGTGAGTAGAGATGGGTTATAAGAGTGGTAGGCATTAAGGAAGGCACTTTTCATGATGAGTACTGGGTGTCAAATATAAGAGATTCTTAAGAGTTCTACTTCTGAGACCAGACTACATTGTATGTTAACTAACTTGAATTTAAATTAAAAAAAAAGAATAAAATCTTGCCATTTGCAACAACATGGATGGAGCTAGAATATATTCTGTTAAACAAAATAAGTCAGAGAAAGACTAATACCATACAATTTCATTCATATGTGGAATTTAAGAAACAAATAGATTAACATAAAGAAAAAAAGAGAGAGGGAAACTATAAAACAGACTCTTAAATATAGTGAACAAACTGAGCATTGCTGGATGGGAGTTAGGTGGAGGGGAAGGGTTCAATGGGTGATGAGCATTAAGGAGGGCACTTGTGATGAGCACTGGGTATTATATGTAAGTGATGAATCACTAAATTCTACTCCTGACACTAATATTATATGTTAACTAACTAGAATTTAAATGCAAACTTATAAACAAATAATAGATAGAAGATAGATAGATAGATAGATAGATAGATAGATAGATAGATGATAGATAGATAGATAGATAGATAGATGATAGATAGGTAGATAGATAGATAGATAGATAGATAGATAGATAAAGTTGATAAAGAATTATAAACTTTTCAATAGCAGTTGTGTACCTGATTGGCCCAAACATGTATGATCAAGACTTGGGGGGGGAAAAAAACTCTTCAAAACTTGAGGACTTATTTTTCCTTCTTCTTTACCATAGGACTGAAAATACTGCTGTTGATCCTTTCTGAGATCTTAACTTTTCTTTAATAAGAGAAGGGATATTTTATTTTATTTTTTAAGTAGTTTATTATCAAATTAGTTTCCATACAACACCCAGTGCTCTTCCCAAGTGCCCTCCTCCATCACCACCTCTGCTTTTCCCCCTTGCCCCTTCAACCCTCAGTTCCTTTTCAGTATTCAATAGTCTCTCAAGTTTTGCAGCCCTCTCTCTCCCCAACTCTCTAACCCTCTTCCCCTCCCCCTGGTCCTCCATTAGGTTTCTCCTGTTCTCCTGTTAGACCTATGAGTGCAAACATATGGTATCTGTCTAGAAGGGATATTTTAATAGCCAGTTGATTAAACCAGGATTATTAAAGGTGCCTAAGTGTCTCAGTTGGTTAAATGTCCGATTCTTGATTTTGGCTCATGTCATGATTTCATGGTTGTGGGATGAGCCCTACATCAGGCTCTGCCCTGAGCAAAAAGCCTGTTTGGGATTCTCTCTCTCCTTCTTTCTCTGCCCCTCCCCAGTTCTTACTTTCTCTGTCTCTTTCAAAATAAATAAATAAAATAAAAACTTTTTTAAAAAGGTAAAAACGTATTAAATTCAGGATCAGCATATAGATATCCATCCGGAGTATATGGATGGCTTAGGGATATGGATTATCTTTTATAATCCTACATTAATGGGAAACCAGAAAATAGATTCCTTCTGCCATTTCTGCCATCTAAAACTTATTATAATGATTTTTCTGATCCGATTTTTGGGAAGGATGCTATAAGTTCTTCCAATTCTTCATCATTTCATCAATTTTCATAACAACCTGGGAACCTAGGTGTTACCTTCTCTTGCATGTGCTCTTGCTTGCCCAAAGTTAAAACAGCAGAGTTGGATTTGACCCCAAGGTTTTCTAATTCACAAGCTTATGATATTTTGCACTACTTTCAACTTTTTAGAAAAATGTGATTGTAGCTCTTTGATAGAGAAGTATTGCTTTTTCTATGACTCAGGTGATCTGTGAGAACAGGGCAATATTCTGTTTAGAAAATGGGTTTGACGGCCTCTCCCAGGGAAATCTGGGACTCGTGTATACTGCCACCAACATTTGTGTGTACGTGATTATGTGTTCCATTCACAAGTGGATGCACTCTGCCTTCATTCAGATGTGCACTGTCCACTGTCTCTCCAACTTTGTCTGGGTCCTCTCTCCACACGTTTTATCGGTCAATAAGTGCAGATGACTTGAAATTAGCCTTCAGCCTATTCAGGTTCATTTCTTCTGGATTGTAGGGTACTGGGAGGAATGCCACAGATGTAAAGGGCCTTTTTCATCACACATATCAAAAATACATACTATCAACACGATTTTTTGGTGACCTTGATCACCTAGCTAAGATAGTGTTTGTCAGCCATTCTTTTCACCTTCTTTCTGTACTTTCAGTATCCTTTGGAAGGAAGCCAGCATGCACAGCCCACACTTAAAGACTGGGGAATTATTTCAAATACTTGGGATTCTTCTACAAAGCAGCTTTGTCTCTACTCTTTATTAATTTATTCAACTGTGTATGGACACCCATATGAACTCAGATATTTATGTTTATACCTTGGATTGTAGTTCAATTCTAATTTATTCTATTTTATTTTATTTTTTATTTTTTGCCCAATTGATTCAGCTTTGTACGTGGGAAGTCTTTCAGTAGGTTTCTCTGTGCCTTTTCTTTCTTTCATTTCTTTCCTTTACTTCTTCTTTTCTTTGCTTTGCTTTTCTAGCACTTTCTGGCACTACAGATACAGCCTCAGGCTCAGATTTATTTTATTTAAAAATGTATTATTAAATAGTGCTCACTCAGTGATTCCATTTTTGGAAAATCCGTAGAAGTTATGTGCGTAAATAACTGGAATGTTATGTATCAAATATTAATAGTATTTTTGCTATCTCTGAATAATGGGGATATCAGTACTTTTCTCTTTGCATTTCTGCTTATTTTTGTGATATATTTCTTAAATTAAAAAATCAATAATCTTAGATTCTTAGAAAGGGAATAAAAATAGGCTGAAGGCAATAATAACATTTTGGTAATGAATGAAGTATGTGTCTCCTGATGGTCAGGACATGGAGCCAAATGTGGAAAATTGTCGCCGCCATCTGCTGGTCAACCCAGTGCACACTCTTAATGCCAGGACTCGGTGCTTTTATTTTTTATTTTATTTTATTTATTTATTTATTTATTTATTTATTTATTTATTTATTTATTTTGGAGTTTATATTCAAAATAATTTGTTAAAAGCATATTTTAAAGGTATTATTGTATTTATTTTTTACAATGGTGAGACATAGGCATTGTTATAGGAGCTTTTAGAAAGCAAGCCTGACACTTTCTGTGCAATGACAGTTCTGATACATCAGGAGTTAAGAGAAAAATAACAACAAATAAACGAAACAAAAACCTTTGAGCTTCTGCTACAGAATCTGCAGGCAGAGTGAGCTCAGCTACATATTTGAGGGGTCACAATGTGAACTTAAAAATCACCTCCCATAAATGTAAAGTTCATGCTGAGGAGTGGGAACAGAAATGGATACGTGTGAGAACAGTCCCAGAAAAATATCGCACATGCTGACTTGCCAATATTGTACCTCCTGAGTCTGATCTTAAGAAAATATCTTCTTGAATGAGAATATTTGGTCCGTGACCTCTGCCGAGAATATGATCCTGTCTGCTACAAAGTTTACTTCAATAACGCTAAGATTTTTCACTGGAAACACACAAAAGGAGAAAAAAAAAACACTAGTTTATGTACTACTCAATTAAGTTTAAACTGTCTAGTGTGAATCTGTGATAAAAGTCAAAAGTTTAACAGTGATTTAGCCAAGAGAGGAGTTCATGTCCTGAGTAAATAATTGTTGAGCACCTATTCTCCAATGTGCTAGGTGCTGCTCTAAGGAGCTGCTTGAAATAAAGCAGAAAACACTGAAAAGCTCTCTGCTCATTTGGAGTAGGGACAGATAACACACCATAAACATGATAAGTAGATGATTTTACTAGTAAGATACAGAATGAAACTGCAATGGAGTAAAGGTGTTAGGGAGGGTCAGCGGTGAAGGTGGGGACAGGTTTCTGTAGTGAACAGAGGAATATAGGTCGATTTGAGAAGGTGAGATTTGGGTAAATATGAATGAATGAATGAATGAATGAATGAATGAAGAAAGAGATAATAGATATCCTTTTTAAAATCTTGTTTGTCAGTGCGTGTTTTTTTTTAAACTTGCAGTTAATTCTAGTTGTTCCTAGAATATAATCTGTTTGGGAGAAGCTGTCACTGGGGTCAAAATCATCAAGCTAGAGACAAAGATCTTGAATTTCTAATGAACAGGAGTGACTCTGTGTCATTTGTAGATAATATAAATGGAAATAAGCATACATGTAATATTGGGAATCTTGTTTTAGTAAATATCTGTTTGACTTAATTTTATATTCTTATTTTTTAATTTTATTTACTTTGTGTGTGTGTGAGAGAGAGAGAGCATAAGCAGGGGAGGGGCAGAGGGAGGGAGAATCCCAAGCAGGCTCCCCACTGTCAGCACAGAGCCTGATGTGGGGCTCAATCCCACAAACTGTGAGATAGTGACCTGAGCTGAAACCAAGAGTCGTACACTTAACTGACTGAGCCACCCAGGTGCCTGTTAATTTTATATTCTTGACAGAGATTTTCATCAGTTTAGTTGACTTTATTAAGTGGTTGACTTTCACCTTAATGTATTTCTTACTTCTGATCTAGATTCTGACTAAAAATTATTTCCAAAAGAACATTTTCTATTAAGTACAAAATATTCAAATATTATTTCAGCCATGAAGCGTCCTATATATTATCTATATCAATAATTATAAGTGGGTAAAGAAAATTACAAACATGCTTAGTATATGAGAAATAAAGATGGTAATGCATCTTTCATATTCAGGATATAAACTTAAATTTTAGATTGTCTAACCACAGAGCATAACTTGTCATTTGGATGAATACGATTCAGTTCTGTTGTACTTGGCACTCTTGGGAGCACCTTCATTCAGCTCTTAATCTTGAGTAAATACATTGGTGGATAACAAATGATTTGTTTCTCATGTCAGTTCAACAGAGTTAAATCCAACTTTGGCTCTATGACTGCATTGAGGATAAGGCACAGCAAGGTCTCTTGGATGTCTTCTGTTACTAAAGGTTGTGTAAAAAGGGAACAATTATTGGAAAGATGAAATGGGCACAATAACCTAACTTTACATAAGTTAGACTTTCCAGTGTGTCCAAAGTATCTGGCTGCAGCAGCCAGACTGCCATAGGCCTGTCAAGGAGATGCTTCTAAATATGAGAAACAGAAGTGCTGTGTGATTTAGATCACAAATGGTGTTTCTTGCCCTCATTTTAAAGACTGAACTTTAAAGCTAGGAAATCAACCAGCTATACTAGAGGTACTCATTTTGATAGTAAAATGTTAAAATGAGCCAGAATTTGGACAAGAGGCTAATTGTATATTGAATTCTGAAGAAAAGTGGTTTCAAGACTTTTATTTTTTGGAAATCTCTGCCCATTTCTATATTTACTTATTTATTTCTGGCAGAAATAATGGAAAGGAGAAGGAAGACAGGAGAGTAGAAAAATTGTGTGTGTGTGTATGCATGCATATACCTTAGAAGGGAGAAAGATCAGGTGGCATAAATATTGTAATTGGTGAAATCCAATTTATGAGAGTTAAAGATCCTGGCTATGACAGGCATCAGGCAGCTCCTGCTGTGGATTATATTATGTTAGTAGACAAGACATGACCACAGAATTCTACATCTCATGCTTCAAGAGTATGTCCTTAAAGGAGATCTTGCACTGGGAATTGTACGAAGGCCCATCATTTCGGGTATATTAGAATCAGTGTTTAGGAAGTCCACATGAGAATTTCATTCCACTGTTTCAACCTTGACCATAAGTATACAAAGATTTCTGATCATTGTTGGTTAGGAAAAAACTGAAGCATTGCACAAATTCAAGGACATCATTAGAGTTTAATTTTGCCTAATTCTGTATGAGAGACTAGTTTCTCATTTTTGGGTTTTGTGTCAAGGGTTGCTCGGACCACCCTCAGACTTGATGTCCTGTTAGAAGGACTCACAGAACTCAGAAATTATTATATTCATGATTATGGTTTATTAAAAAGAATGGACAGGGAATAAAATCAGCAAAGGGAAAAGTCACTGGCAGAAATTCAGAAGAAATTATCTGGAAGCTTTTATTGACTGAGTTTAAATCTCCAATTTGATACATGTTTCAAATAATATTGGACAATTTACTTAAATTGTTTGTGTTTCAAATATCTCATTAGTAAACTGAAGGTAATAACAGTACCCACCTCATGGTGTTTTTATAAGGAGTAAATAATCTAATAAATATAAATCATTCTACTAATGTAATAATCTAACACATGAAATAATGAACTAGAGGAAAATATTCTTTTTTCCCCCCGATATTTATTTATTTTTGAGAGAGACAAATCGTGAGCAAGGGAGGGGTAGAGAGGGAGACACAGAATCCAAAGTAGTCTCCAGGCTCCGTGCAGTAAGCACAGAGCCCAACATGGGGCTCAGACTCATGAACTGTGAGTCAGACACTTAACTAACTAAGCCACCCAAGCACCCCGAAAACATTCTGATATTGAAGCAAATATACCCTACATTGATGGCCTTTACATCCTAAACTCAGTAGATGTGTGGAGAATTTTAACACAGCATTCAAATCAATTCCCTGCAGATCTCAAATCTAAAGAGCCTTGTCTTCCAAACACTGCATCACATGTCCCCACTTTGAGATAAAGTGCCCTAATACCAATGATTCCTCAGTGGTTGACCACCACTCCCAGCCCTCATACTTTGTCTGCCTCAGTAGGACTCCATTTCTCTTCCACCACACCCGATCCCTTGAAGTCATGGATTTTAACCTGTGGCTTCAGGAAATGACAATAATATTTCATTATCTTAAAGTTTTCTGTAATATCAATCCAGATATTTAATTCATTTAAATCCTTGTTGGCATCCACCACAAGTAACAAAAGAGATAATCTGGGTCACAGAGAGCTACCTTCTTGCTTGTATCTTCATGTGGCAGGGTGAGAAAGAGTGAGGAAACAAGCTCTCTGCTGCCTTTTATGAGGTCACTCATCCATCATGAGGGCTCCCCTTTCATTACCTCTTAAAGGTCCCATCTCTAAATATCATCACACTGGGGATTGGAGTTTCAACGTATGAACTTGGAGGGAAACACACACATTCATTTATAGCAGCAGGTTCTGGGTTCCATGCCTGCATTTTCTTTGATCTTCAATATCTCCTGGAACTACCACCACCACACCACACAGATTATCTCCATTTATTCTTTTCCCTTCTCTCTTTATTTCTTCCTCCTTCCCAATTCCCAACTATGGTGGACATATATTCTCATTGTCCAGATTCAATCATTTCCTGAGGGACCATTTGGACACTACACCTAGTCCCAGGAACATATTTTCAAAGGGCCATTTTATCCCAGGCAGGAGAGTAATTATAGAGATTATTTTAATAGGCAGATAACTATAGACACATTATTTTGTACTGATGTTTAATCTGTATATTGCCAATAATGAATGATTCCAATTTAATAAATTAAATTGGTTGTAAAGATGGTTTTTTTATGTGAAGCCTGAAGACACGCTTACCAAGAACTCAACCATGTTGGCACTCTGATCTTAGATATCCAGTCTCCCCGGACCATAAAGATAAGTGTTTGTTGTCTAAGCCCTCCAGTCTACAGAAATTTGTTATAGCAGCCCAAACTGATGAAGATGGATGTTCTCTGATGAAAGGATCCCCTTTTGTATTCTAGGAAAGAGATTTCTTGTTGGGTAAAGTCCTGCAACAGTAAGACCTAGTAAACAGTATACATATCCATTAAAATAATGATCTGGGCTGAGTTGGTAACTATAACTACTTGTTCATAGAGCATGAATCTAAAGAATTATCTTGCTAATGTCTGTAAGGATTGAATAGTTCACTAAAATTGTTCCTCATTAATACCATTGAGATATGATATTTCTTAAGGCATTTGCTCATTCCTAATTGTTTCCCTCAGGCCTCTGCTGCTTGTTAAAGGTACATGGACTACCACAGTGTCCATGGCTTATCTTATAATCCACTGTTCGGTCTCCCTGGGGCATGGGCTCCACAACAGCAGTCTTTTTCCCACCTGCTGTGATGGAAGCTGTATTAAGTCCAGTGCCCAGGGCAAAGATCCCTGAACTCAGGGTGAAGCTTGTCTCCCCAGCTACTGCCCAGGGGATTAGGTGACACAACACAAAAGTGTTGGGGATTTTAGATCATTTGGGATGAAATAATGTGCTCAATGAAAACCAGGAGAAGTGGAAGAGTCAGTATATGATTTCCTCACATTTACTGACCCTCTGAACCCCTCATTCACCTCAGAGAGGTGGTGAGGAAACTATTTCTATCAGCCTCCCCACAGACATCCCGGATCAAATCACCCAGGAAATAACTGTGTTTCTTGTGGCCAGCTGAGTAACATACCACCATGACTGTGAGTTTTTCCCCTCAACCTTGATGACCTGGTGTTGCATCCCTTCCTAAAATGTTCCCCCATGAACTTGGCTTCAGGTTCTATTTTTTAGGGGTGCTCTGACTCATCATCTTTCTGCCACAACCCAGACACAGATGGCTTCCCAAGTAGTATGTTTATTTTATTGATGTCAGCAAGAGCAGATGTTCATGTCCAACTATGTTGATTCCTTCCTTTCGTCTACCTTGGAAGCAGCTAAGAATTTCTGCTCTTGAACCTCTCTTTCAATTGGGGACATACATCAAGATGCAGCTGTTGAACTAGTTGCTGCAAGTCAGTAGGCCTGCCAAATGGTACATTCCATCTTAGAATAAGAATTCTTAGGATGTGTAGTCCACACACCACCCAAAAGCATAGCTTAATATCCCCACAGTGGTGTGGGGTGGAGTGAATGTAAGCATTTGTTTTATTTTTCCTGATAAACATTTATTTTTTCTGATCACATTTCAAGCATTTCAAGGGTCATAAAAACAGGAAATGGTACCTTTGTACAGTCCCCTGCCAGAGATAGATGTTGGCTTTCCATAAAGATTCAGAGCTATACAAAGGGAACCTGAGAATTCTGATGAGTTAACTGAATAACTGAGAAGAGAAGGATTAATAACATGTTGAAGATTCAGAGTGTCCCTGAAACATTCAAGTCCATCAGAACCTCCTGTGACCTCATTTGGGAAAATGTAAAATGAAGTGAAATCATTCTGGGTTTATCGTGAGCCCTAAATCCAAAAACTTGTGTCCTTGTAAGAAGAGGAGAGGTCACAGAAACATAGAGAAGGCAGCCATGTAAAGATGGAAGCAAAGACTAAAGACTCACTGCCACAAGCCAAGGAATGTCAGGACCCATCATCAGAAGCTGGAAGGGGTGAGGAAGAATTCTCCCTTAGAGCCTTTGGAAGAAGCATGGTCAGGCCAACACCTTGACTTCAGTCTTCTGGATTCCGGAACTGTGTTCTTTTAAACCACTCATATGATGATACTTTATTATGGCAGACCTAAGAAATTAATACAAAACATAATGGGAGATCCCAAAGCAGCTACAGAAAATAGTGATTGGCTAAGAGAATAAAAAGTAGGAAAGACTGCAGAGAGTACACAAAACAGCAAGGTGCTTGATCCCAAGTCATGTCTCTACCTCACTCCACAGTGTTTCCTTACTTCTGGGAAAGCCACCAGCAGTCCCTCCATCAGGGTTTGTAGCTCACACCTGCTCAAGGTGTGTTCAAAGGGCAGGGCATTTGTTCATGCTAAATACAGTTACTGACTGAGTTACCCAGGTACCCCCATAATTTCCTTTTTAAAAATTTTTACTTATTTATTTTTGAGAGAGAGAGCATAAACAGGGGAGGCACAGAGAGAGAGAGAGAGAGAGAGAGAGAGAGAGAGAGAGAATCTGAAGCAGGCTCCAGGCTTCAAGCTGTCAGTGCAGGGCCTGATGCAGGGCTTGAATTCATGAAACATGAGATCGTGACCTGAACCAAAGTCAGATACTTAATACACTGAGTCACCCAGGATCCCCACTCCCATAATGTTTTAAATAACATCTTTTTCTACAGCTTACTTTATTTTAAAGTAGATAATATATATAACATACACATATAATATAGTATATAACAGTATGTAATACATATAACACATAAAATAAGTGTTTTTAGACTCTTTGTGTTATTGTCAGGCTATTAGTGGTTAAGTTTTGGGAAAGTCAAAAATTATACATGGATTTTCAACTGCATGAGAGGTCCGTCTGTGTCCCTAACTCCTGTGTTGCTCGAGAGTTAACTCTACATTAAATGGTATAAAATAGGGGAAGTGATATATATATATATATATATATATATATATATATATATATCAAAGAATATATATATATTCTTTCATGGTCAGTGCACCAGTCTTGAAACTAAGACTTACACAGCAATCCTCCTATCAATCTACTAGAATTTGAAGGCACTGTATTGCTCATCAACTGGTTTTAAAAATATATGAAGATTCCAGAAATATCACATTTTTGTCATGACTACTTTTGATTACTTGACATCACTGAGTAATGGACAATTTAAAATGTTTCTCTTATGTGATAAGTTAATGAAATACTTACTGTAATAGAATGATTGAAAGATATAACATTATTAATGATATATCTACTAGCAAATCAAATTTCATATCATTTCAAGGATCATAGGTACAAGAATTAAGGTTTGAAACCAGTATTTAAGATTAAGACCCATATGTTAGTCATATTTTGCTTAATTTTTAAACAGTTTTCCAGTTTTAAAACCGTCTTTTCTTTCATTAATTCTATAATCAGTTAAAATAGTTTATAATTGCTTCTCACTTCTTTTCTGTAATTTTGTCTTCCACAGCATAAGAAAATCTATAATTATAGAACAAATTTGTCAATTGGAAACCTTGCAGCCTATTTCTGGTTTACTCTGTTGTCTAACATCTCATACAGTGCAAATTTTCCCAGCTGTGAACAATTATGCAGTTCCCCCTAATGGTCTCTCGGTTTTTGTTTGGTCCCCCTAATGGTCTCTGAGTTTTTGTTTGTTACACTAGGTATAATGAGTCATCATAAACCAAACAGTGGGCTTGTTGGTGTCGTCGAAGGACTTCAGTTTCTTTTACTTGGATATACTAACTTTCCTAACTCTATATGAAGAAAGTTCAGCATAACTAGAATATTTCATTGGTGAGTCAAACTGTCTCCTAGATAAAAGCACCAACAAACCAAAACAAGCTTGCACAAGTGGAAAACTTGACATTGCTGAAGAATGAATGACAGAAACTCAAATGTGTGAACAATGTTTCATTCACAGCTGTTGTGGTATCTATCTGGTTGGCAAAAGGTCTAAGTCTAGCCTTTACTAGAATAAGCATATTCTAGTTTGAACAAATGGCTTTTATATCCAATGGCTCTCATCAAATAGTTCTTCGAGGTTATGCATTTTTCAGTTGATTTCACCATCCCACAGTTATAAGGAAAATGCGATAAGCAACTAATTAAAACCTACAGATCTTTAATTCCAAATTTCCCTAAAGCTTTTAATGTAGAATTGTTTCTAATAAAAAGTCTTCTTATATTCTCATAACTTTTATTATGTATTTCCTGATCCTGCCTAAGGGCCATTTCATGATAATGGGACATTTCAAAATAGGTTATTTTCATAATTATATGTTCTTTTATTCTTATGTAGAAATGAACTTATTTGTAAACAGGCACACCCACACAAAGGGATCATTTAAGACCATTCTGAACCAACTCAAATGTTAACACACTTTGCAAGAGACTACTAGACTACCGTCAGTGTTGGCACAAGTTTAACTTGGCTTTAATGGCAAATTTCAACTTCTGCAGATTGGGTTTACCTTGCTTGAGTACAATTTTCTGACCACAAGATACGACTGTGATTATTTTGAATCTTTTGTAAGTGTGTATTTTGTCATTTTTTGTTTTTATTTTGTTTCAATTAGACTATGCACACCTATGTTAAAAGTTCTAGTTTCTCCATATGTTTCATTAAAAATAAATTTAATGTGTGTGTGTGTGTGTGTGTGTGTGTGTGTGTATCAAGGATTGAATAGAACTGTAGTGTTTTAATGCCTGAAATAAACAAATGACAATAAAAACAGGAACTCTCACCAACCAAACAACTCTTTAGTAGTGTGACCATATATCTCTTCTGTTTGGAGAATCCTTTCTCTCTAAGCCATTCCTATCACATTTTCTTTCCACTCACCCTCCTAGAATCATGGGATGTCTTCAGTCATGGACCATCCTTTCAAAGATGAGGTAATTGTTCAGGAATGATTTTTAAAGTGGTTTTGCCCCAGTGGTTACTCTGTTGAATCATTAACATAAAGGTAAGCATTTTAAATTTTATGTCTCACGATTTCCACAATGAGAGAGTCAGTGAAAATTACCTACTGTCGAAAGGAATGTGAAATTGACTCTAAAAACGTTCATCTGAAGAAAATCGAATAAATATAATTATAATCACATTTTAACATAAGAACACCAAGATGTAGGATGTAAACAAATATTCTTTAAATAACATTTTAGCCAGAATTCATATCTTGATCACATATTTTTAAGAGAAAAATAAGATTGAATACTGACAATTGGAAATCTATTTGTCAAACCAGAATTCCCCAAATTTTTATCCAAAAATTAATTTCAGACTCATACAATTTCATTTTATATCTATATGAACATAAAATTTGTACTCTTTACAGTCACTTAAAAATGTAAAAATAATAACAGCATTAGTGACAATTATTTTAAGGAAATAACTCTTACCTGGATCTAATTGCACTGAATATTTTGAAAGTCACTGTATGCATTTCAATTGTATTGAATATAAAATCCACTTAAGGAATAAATATATTCCTTAGCCTCGGTCATAGGCAACTCATGGCATAGGAGAGACAAAAGAGAGGTAAAAATAAGTGTGATGTGTTGACAGATGGTATGGATTTGAGAATAAAAATAGGAAACTGCTAAGTGAAGAAAGGAAGAAGGAGAGGTTGAAACAGAAGAACAAGATGTAAAGGTCCCGGGATCATAAAATAATATAGACCATCTGTGAAGGCAAGAAAAAGATAAAGAAAAAGATGGTGATAGACATAGAGATAAAAATACAGGTAGAGATAGATGTAGACACAGAGGTAGGAGTAAGGGTAGAGGAAGGGGTAGAGACAAGAATAGAGAGAAAGAGAGGGTCTTTATGCGTGCCTGCATGTATATGGTTGATGGGTTTTTTCTGCATGTTAGGGAAGGAACAGCGAGTTAGTAGTCAAAGTCTTAAAATGGAAGTCCGATCACAATGTAACCCATTTTTAGGAAGAAAATTTTGGTAGTAGAACCTTCTGTGTAAGGGAGATTTTTTTCTCTACAATGTAGGTTTATTACATTCAACCAGTTCCATTAGAAGAGAGGCAGAAGAAACTACTCCTCAGAGACTGAAATGAAATTTAAACTCCAAAGAGAGTATCAATGCCACATTACTGGACAGAGCTTTGGTGATCATAAAATGTGTCACCCATACTGAGACACTTGTGAGAGTGAAAAGCAATGCTAAAAATAACAATTATTAAATTTTAGAAATTTTGTTCACCAGAAAGTTGATTTTTATATTAATGAACTTGTAAAATAATTTTATTTTAAAAATTATTTTCAAAAGATATTTTCTAAAAGAAAAACAACATATATCTACAGACATTGAAATATTTAAAAATTAAGTGCTTTTAATTTAAATACTTAAAAATGAAATAATTTAAGAAGAATAATTCAAGCAGAATAGATATTATCAGTACATATTTATGTTCTTAGCTATATCTAACTTCGATCTGTCTCTAAATGCAAGGTCACTAGTACTTTTTGGAAAGTTTTTTTTTTTTCCCTGAATTTAATTTATGCTACTAAGATTATTAAAAAAATTGTAATCACCCTTTTATATTATGGGTAAAAATGACTTTTCTCTATAGAAAACAACATTTGCAATTGAGAATATACTCTCTAGGAAATGGCTATGATAAGAAAATTCTCAGTTCCATTATTTTTTTCATGTTGCAATGTTTTAATATTTTTAGCTCAAAGACAGGTTGTATTTTTCCTGCCACTAAGTGCTGTTCAAAGAATAAGTTTTAAGAATATCACATAGTTATCTTTATTAGATGCTAAAAAATGACAATTTCTTTATCTCACTCTATAAAATATATATATTTAATTAAAAGCAAGAAGTCTTTCAAAAGTTCTTTCTATGAGTTGTTTCTACAAAATGAAATAACAGAGGGTAAAATCTAATTAACAAACATAATTTTCAATTCTTTTTTTTGTGCACTTTGAACTCCCATCATTTATTTTATTCAACTCTTCCCTTGTGATTTTAGAGATAAATTTCAATGTCTTCTTGCTTGCTAGCTTTGAAAAATCAAAAATAACTTCAATTTGCTAGAAGTTGAAGTATTTGGGTTCTTCCTTCATTGACTATGTTGATTAAAGATTTCCAAATGATGTAGAACACAATGTAACTAGAATTGAGAGGACTCGTTTATAAAAGTATATAATTGGTTTTGTTTCATATCAAATTAATTTGGTGATAGAAAGTACACATTGCTATACTAAAATGTTTCTTTGCTTTCAAAATCAATATTTCCACAAAAATTGTATAAGTCGGTTACATTGAATATATATAAAAGATGCATACATTTTGTATAAAATTTATACATTCTGGCAAGGTCAAAGAAAAGTTCAACTTCAATTTCAGTTAGTATAATTTCATAACTTATTAAAGTATGACTATGGGTTATGTGTACACATAACCAAGTTCAGGTACATTTCTCCTCTTATTTTAGAGTATTGTTTGTGCCATGAGACTATCTTAAAATTTTGTGTTATCACTGCAAAATTATCATCAATATTAAACTTTTAAACTTATAATTTATAAATTTGTAATCACATTTATAATAATGTTCTATGTTTCATCTTCAACAGAGTGAGTCCTCAAATATTTTTCACTGAATCCATGATTTGCTGAAACAATATATCATTATTAGAATCTACTTATCTGATTCTCTGAAGCATCCAATATCATTGATAAAATCTGGACCCATGAAGATCTTCCCCTGTGAAAAACACCAACCATTAATATTTAGTTTTGTCCCACTTTTCTTTTTGTGTACACAAGAGGAAATATAAAGCTGAAAATGAGCAGATGTGATTTATAATAGTCATGTAATCCAAGTGAAAGTCCATTTTTTAAAGAGTAAAAGGGATGGGCACTGAGTGGCTCAGTCTGTTAAGTGCCCAACTCTTGGATTCAGCTCAGTTCATATCTCACAGTTGGTTAGTTTGAGCCCTGTATTGGGATTCTCTCTCTCCCTCTCTCTCTGCCCCCCCCATACCTCTCTTTCTCTCTCAAAATAAATAAACTTAAAAAAAGAGCAATAAGGAAACAAACCTGTGACTGCATGTTTTAAATTATCATCTTAAGCACAAACTTCTTAACATAATAAGTTTTATGAAGTTGCTAATGGGTTTTCCTCAGAGTTGTGTCTACTTTTCCTGTGGCAGCTGAAATCACTATGGCTCAAATAGAGGCTATCAGTGTTTACAGCGTTTACGTAAAATCAATGTTTATCATCAACTTTCTTAAAAAGTAGAGATTCAATCTTCAACTTTTTATTACATATGCATTTTTTTTTTTACCTCACTGGTGACCAGAAGGTTTGCTGAAAAATATAAAGCCAAACAATTCTATTATGAAGCAACAAATTCTACACTTCCCACTACCTCTCATGAGGAGATGGGAAGGACAACATTCATAGTTGGTATTGATGACATAACCACATGAAAGAGAAAACCGTGACCCTCAGAAGATTGGTTATATCAGAAGCTGTGAATGATATCAGATATTCTCCTAAAGGCAAAGTAGTACGTTAGCCTACTTATGTGTGTGAGTTCACAAATGTACATGACACCGGAGCCCTGGACCAGGCACTCAGATGGTTTATTATGGCAGATATAACCACCAACATAGCATCATGCTTCAGTTACTGACACCTGAATCTCCCACTGGGCTACACACATGAAGGCTGCGTGTTTCTTTGCATGCACTGGGTTGTGCTACAGTATTGGAACCCTGAAATCAGGAGAATTTGATCTTTTATCAGAGCTACTGATGGGCTGTCAATCTCCTCCAGAGAGATTACTCATTATCCTTGAAAATAAGGAACTCTATTCCAGGAAGAGTATGGGGGAATTTATTATCCTGAAATATCTCCAGTGAGGAAGATAGTTTCATCTCTTATGCATTATTCAGTCATCCCTGAACAAAGTTTCTCAGTTCCCTTTGCTTAGAAGATCCAGTGTGAGAAATCCAGAAGGAAGTGTCTTCCAGCGTGGACATATAACCTCTTACAAAGAGCTACAATCTTGATTGACCACAGTTTAAGCAGGCAAACTAAAAGATTTAAAGAACAAAAATTTGAGCACAGCTTTGTGGGAGGGGGATAGGTTTTGCTCTTTTCTGATCAGTCCCCACTTCTGAAAAGTGCTCCAATTATGGAACATTTTTGGTCTTTCATAATTCAATTATTTTTCTCCAGATGGGATTCTTAGGCAAGTTCACAATTAGAATTAGCTTTCTTTACTCTGATCTGCCATCTTCAGTCTGTCCACGGCACAGTTAATATTCACTCAAGGTCATGGGATGGGCTCTGCAGCTTAGGTGGCTGTTATGAGGTCTTAATTTAAGAACTTAATGCTGCCAGAGACCAACTGGTTAAGTCTGTGTAGTTCTGGATTTCTTCAAGAAATATAACTGTAAAGGAGAAGAATGGGGAAGAAAGACTATGATACGAAGTAGAGGCTAATAGAAAGGTTATATATCAGATTGTTATTTTTTGATGGAAGAGTTTAGAGCAAGATTATCATTTGAAGCAAATCACAGGGAAGAAAAGGATTTAAAACTACTTACATTAAGTACACAGCAGAATTGCATGGGGCAAAAAGTGGATGAACCCAGGTGTGTACATGAAAGAGCATCTCATCTTCTAAGGACATAAATACAGGCACTATGGAGGTAATCACAGAAGTAGGGGAAACAAAAATGGAAGGAAGTTGAGGCTTACAAAAAGTCAGTTTTCACCTTGGAATAAAGCAAAACTGTTTCTGAGACATGAAAATTATAAAAATAGGGCTTAGACATAAAAATAAAAGGTAAAACTTTAACATAGTGGCCAAAGGTTTTCCCTTAGAATGGCACTTTTCTCTATTCTGTATTCTCTATCACTACTTGTATGGCAAACCTTAGTTCATATCCTTTGAGAAGCTATATTTTCTTAAGAAAATATTTACTAATGCAACTACTTGCTAATTAATTACAATCAACTGAAATAAACCACTTGCTATTCCTTGTAGAATTCTGTTTCTTTTCTTTGTAATGTTTTTAAAATTTATTTTTGAGAGAGAGAGAGAGACAGAGACAGGGTGCAAGGTGATGGAGAGGCAGAGAGAGAGGGAGACACAGAATCTGAAGCAGGCTCCAGGCTCTGAGCTGTCAGCACAGAGCCCAATGCGAGGCTCGAACCGGCGAACTGGGGGATCATGACCTGAGCCTAAGTAAGATACTTAACAGACTGAGCCACTCAGGTGCCCCAAATTTTGTTTTGTATCTATTCTACTTTTTTTCCCCTGGAATTAATTTGGAGTTTTAATTAACTTCATCAAAATAACTTATTGGAACATTTAAATTATTAAGATAAAAATTCCAGTTGATTCGTTACATCTACTTAATGAAAATGTGCATATATATGTATATACATATATATTCTTAGTGACACCTTAAGATCCTATACATATATTTTTAATGAAATGAAACTAAATATTTCTGATATGAATCACACAGAATTCCTCTAAAAGTTTACAACATTCATTAGAGAAATATGAGCTGTTCTCTACCTGACTATACTATTCTTAGTTTATAGAGGAAATGTCATATATAAAAGTTTCAGCTTCTGATTCACACTACTTGACTTGTAAGTGGTATTTTACTTAGCAGTGTTAGTTATGAGTCATTTATATCAAAGAACTATTAGTTATAAGGTGTTTTCTCCATTCTTATTTCATATAAAAAGTAGAGGTGGGGTTAGAATGCATTCAGTGACAATACTTCTCCTCTTTAAGTATATAATTGTGAGTCACATCAGTAAAACTCTGTGACACATCTTTAATGATACATCTTCAGAGCAAGGCAGCATGAAATCTTTGGGAAAATAACGTTTCCAGGGAACTGTTTTGTGGGATGCTTCTTACCCTTCTTTATTCTTGTTTACTTGGCTTTTTATAGTCAGAATATCTTTTAAAACATAACTTAGATGCTGTATATACACATGCATGTATTTCTAAATATATACACATTGTAAAAACTAGAACAACATTTAAGCTATATAAAGGTTCTTAAAAATTCATCATAAAATGGTTATGAAACATATAAGATTACACCTGTTTGCATTATGATATATATAGGTGTAGATATACACACATATATATATACCATTTTCTTTAAGTTTTCTTGAAAAAATATGCTCTAGAAATATGTATTTTAATATCAGAGTATAAAGAATTCCATTGTTTTATGTTTTAAAATATTAAAAATAAATAACACATCTGTAACTGCTAGGTCAGTCTAAATGAAAGCTTTTAGTAATGTCTTTTGTATTATTTTATAAAGTATAATTATATATTTCATATAGATTGTAGTCCCCATTTTGAATATGTTTGCTTCTAATTGATTTCTTACAGAAGATGTCTCAGTAGACATGTGGTATTTGGACCACTTAACATGCATTCTTCCATCAGATAGTAACACTTAAAGTTATCCCTTGGGGCTCATGTTTGGTAGAACTGACTGATATCCTGGTTTCTTACTGGGCTGGTTATTGGGGCTTGGAAATTCAGGGATTGTGTCTCCCTTACCTAACCCAGGCATACAGACTCACATGAAAGTTTACACTTGGGGTAGTTATCTTCAAGTGAATACTTCCACGAAGCTAAAATTTATTTTTGTGTTAATATTTCCTTTTATAGTTTGTGAATTCATACCCTTTCACCTAATTATATTTGAGATATCCATATATTATGCATATTTTAAACTGAGCATCTTCCTTTTTGGAACCTCGTGTTTACAGATGGAAGGAACTTCAGCTTGAATAATAGTCCCAGACTCTCAAATTGTCACTCACTTCTCTCCATGGGGGAAACCCCCCCAAAGAACCAAAAAACAAAAACATGACCCCCTAAGTTGAGGGGAAGAGACTGACTTAGTCTGAACCAACCCTTTCCTCTCTCTTGTTTTCAACCCTGGTCTATACCCAGGAAGCAGATTCACACTAGCTCTCTTGTCTTACATGAATCTTGGTGAAAAGCATTCTGTCCCTGCGGTTGAGACTCCTAGTGCCTTCGGTTTGCCTGGGGCGGAGCCTGTGTGCTGTACTGGGAAACTTAACCACCTTGTCAGGCGTTTAATTCACATTTCCAGTCCAGCTTCCATCACTAATAAATTTTTGGTTTTTTTTTTTTTTAACACCGATTACGTCACGGGCTCTGATTTGGAGAGGGAAAGAAGGAGATAAGGTTAACTTACCCCCCATTGAATCTTGCAGTTAGGACTACTTCAGCTACTTAATATGCTGTAGATTGGATCTGTTCCATTGTTGTGTATGCATGAAGTACCTCTCCTGGGTGACCTTTCCTCCACAGTGGGACCCTCTCTCCAGGACCAATTTTTATTATTATTATTACCTCCCAAAGAAACTTTTCTGTCACCCCTGTAATACTGGGTTAGGGACCCCTCCTGCTTGTACATAGTGCTGTGTTTGAGACATTTTCATTGACTCTTTACTTGCCTGCGTCTACTTTTAGTTCTGGACACTTTGTTGGTACCAACTTTTTGCATTGAATATTCTAACACCAAAAAGCAATTACATTAATAACCATGGGACAACTATGTGAAAAATGCATTAATATTTTTTTAATGTTTATTTATTCTTGAGAGACAGAGAGAGACAGAGCATGAGTGGAGGAGGAGCAGAGAGAGAGGGAGACACAGAATCTGAAGCAGGTTCCAGGCTCTCAGCTGTCAGCACAGAGCCCAACATGCATCTGGAACCCACGAACTGTGATATTATGACCTAAGCTGAAGTCGGAGGCTTAACCGATTGAGTTACCAAGGCACCCCAAGAAATCCATTTAAAAAAAGATTGAAACAGCAGGTTGTAGATAATTAAATGTACTCGTGGTCTGCAAAGTGCTTTTCTGTACATTATCATTTTGCATCCTTATAATAACTCTTTTCAAAGAGTGAAATGGATGTGGTCCCACTTCTCAATATAAACTTGTCAAATTTTAAAATTCAAAATACCATATATTTTAATAACTATGTATTATAAATGTATTTCAGTTAGCTTTTGATGTATAGAAAAAGACTTTTAAAGTTAAGGGTTAAAAAAAAGTATGTGTGTTGATGATTCTTTGCTCTGTAATTCGGGCCAGGCTCAGCTGAAGCATCTCATCTCTGTATCATATGGTGTGAGTGGGATCACTCATGCATTTGTGGTTGAGGGGTAGGCTGGCTAGGGGCTGATGGGTCCAGATGGGCCTCACTCACATCTCTGGAAATGGCCTCAAGCTGTCAACAAAACCACGGTAGTTCTCCTTCAAGGCTGGCTTGGACTGATGACTGGTTTCAAAGACTGTGAGAATGTTAATTACAAGGTTCCTTGATGCTTGTCATTGAAATCCTACAGCATGACTTCTGCCACACACTATTAGTCAAAAGGTCTGACCAAGTTTAAGAGAATGAACCAACAACCCTATCTTTAGATGGGAGAGGCAGCAAACTCATATTAAGAGATGTGCATACAGAGATAAAAAAAATTTGCAGCCACTTTTCCCAATCTGCCATAAAATATTAATTTAAAACTACAAGGAGGAATATAACACTGTATGTTAATGACGGTAGAATTAAAATAAAAATTTACAAAACTGCAGAATACAAAAATAAATTAAAATAAATAAAACTGTGGGGGCACCTGGGTAGCTCAGTTGGTTAAGCATCCAACTCTTGATTTTGGCTCAAGTCATAATCCCAGGATCGTGGAATCAATTCAGATATTAGGCTCTGCGTTGAGCATGGAGTCTGCTTGGAATTGTCTCTCTCTTTCTCTCCCTTTGCTCTTCTTCCCTGCTTGTATGTGCTCTCTCTCAAAAATAAAAATAGGGGCACCTGGGTGGCTCAGTCGGTTAAGCATTCAGCTTCGGCTCAGGTCATGATCTCATGGTTTGTGGGTTCGAGCCCTGCATCGGGCTCTGTGGTGATGGCTAGCTCAGAGCCTGGAGGCTGCTTCAGATTCTTTGTCTCTCTCTCTCTCTCTCTGACCCTCCCCTGCTTGCACTGCCTCTCTCTGTCTCTCAAAAATAAATAAAAAAACATTAAAAATAAATAAACAAATAAAAACATTTATAAATAAACAAATAAATAAAATATATAATCCTGCAAGATTAATATGTTAACTACATGGGAATTAAGATAAAAATTTTTTAAAAAACCACAGGATATAAATGCTTTTTAAATAAAACCACACAAATAAAGGAGATTAATATTTATTATCTACCATATTTCACCATTTTGCCTATTATAGTTCATTTATCAATCACCATAATTTCAGAGACTATGCCATGCCACAGAAAGAAAGTATAAGTACAGTTAACAAGTAACACATCAATAAATTAGAAAGTTTGGGTTGAAAACCAGTAAGATTAGTTTAGTTAGGGTAATGCTTTTATTATCTATTGGTATGCAGCAAACCACCACAAAACTTAATAGTTAATACAATATTTTTTAATAAAATTTCTTTTAACATTTATTTATTTTTGAGAGAGAGACACACACAGAGTGTGAGTGGGGGAGGGTCAGAAAGAGAGGGAAACTCAGAATCAGAAACAGGCTCCAGGCTCTAAGCTGTCAGCACAGAGCCTGATGTGGGGCTCAAACCCATGAACCATGAGATCATGACCTGAACTAAAGGCGGCCACTTAACTTACTGAGCCACCCAGGAGACCCTAACACAACATTTTAGGTCAGAAATTTGTGGGTCTGTGACTTGGGCTAGTCTCAGCTGCATAGTTTCTCTGATGTCCTTGGCCAGGCTCATTCACATGTCTGCAGATAGCTGATATCATGTAAGCAGCTTTGCCCCTGGTGATTGATTAACTATTGGCTGAGTTATGAGAGTTGGCAGAAAAGAATTATTGGTGTAAGCAAACAAAATGGAGAGAAAAAAACTATTCTAGGAGAACATGATACCAAAAAAACTAGCAAAATCATCTTGTGAACTTTGACAAAATCATTTCGATATAGAATGTTTAAAGTGTTATTAGGCTTCTTTTGTTTCCTGCAGTAAGATACAAAGAGGGAGAGATGAGTTAAAAAAAAAAACTATTTAGCAATCAGAATTTAGAAGGAATACACAAGGATCAAGACAAATTGGACTAAAAACTTCTTCTTGTTCTTAATCTCAAAAATGGGTAATAAATTCTCAAAATGAAATGAGATTTGGAGCCAAAGATCATTCAACTAGGCTATAAGAATGTTTTTAAAGTCTGCCATAGATGAAATGATTGTGGCCCTCCAAAATTAGTATTTCAAGACCTAATCCCAAACGTGATGCCATTTGAAAGTGGGATCTTTGTGAGGTGATTAGATCATGAAGGTGGAGCCCTCTTCAAAGGGATTGATGCCCTTATGAAAAAGACCCTACAGAGTTACTTTGCGGCTTCTGACTTGTGAGGACACAGTGAGAAGATGGCTGTCTATGAACAAGGTAGGAGACTATCACTACACTGTTGTGTATAAGACCTTGGGCACCTTAATCTTGGACTTCCAGGCCTCAAAACTATGATAAATAATTTCACTTGTTTATAAACCATTCAACCTATGGCATTTTGTTATAGTAGCCTGAACTAAAATAAGTTCCCAGGAATATTCTGGTGTAGTAGACCTTCTCAACTAGAAAAATGATATACAGTACAATTAAGGACATGGTCCCATAGCAGCCCATCATTGTCCCCAAAGTAGTGAGTACCTTTTTAAAAAATAAATATAAATATGACTCTTTGTTTTTCAAATGGATAGAGTATAAACCAGTGTTTAGAATCCTGCAAAGACTTAAGGGAAATGTATCAGAAAATGGCCACCAGCTTGGATTTGATCAAGTTGCAGACAAGTCTTTGGGCCTCTGCACTTCTTGAAGAGGAAGTAGATGAGAATGCTGTTGAGCCGCCAACACAAGTTGTTTTTATGGAAAAGGAAGACAGTTCAGTGGGCAGAATTCATGGCTCAGGGAGTTTAGTTAGTTTGGTTTATGAAATACCAGGAACTAGATAGTTTCTCTGTGGAAAACTTACTGATTAGGAGAGAGTGAGATGGTATATTCAATATGCTGAAGGAAAAACATACCGACTGGTAAGAGTTTACCTGTAAAAACTGTCCTTCAGAATAGAGCAACAGATAAAGAATTTCCCAGTCAAACAAAACCTGAGTGAATTTATCACCACTAGTCCCATCTTATAAGAAATGTGGTAAAGAGTCCTTCAGGCTGAAATAAGAGAACAATATAAAAATATAAATAAATGTGGGGTGCCTGGGTGGCTCAGTCGCTTGAACCTCTGACTTCGGCTCAGGTCATGATCTCGTGGTTTGTGGATTCCAGCCCTGTGTTGGACTCCATGCTGACTGTTCAGAGCCTGGAGCCTGCTTCAGATTTTGTGTCTCTGTCTCTCTCTGGCCCTTCCCCACTCATGCTATGTTTCTCTCTGTCTCAATAATAAATAAACATAAAAAATTAAAGAAATATAAACATACGTATAAAACTCAAGAGAAAAAATAATGTACAAACAATTCTATTAAAAATAGGAGTAATGAATAGGCTTTTTTCCCCCCAAAAGACATATAAGTGTCCAACAGGTACATGGAAAGATGCTCAATATCACTAATCATCAGGAGAATGCAAATCAAAGGAACAGTGAGGTGTCACTTCACACTCAGAATTGTCAGCATCATTAAGACAAGAGATATATGTTAATGAGAATCGGAAGGAAAAGGGAATTATTTTACTCTGTGGGAATCTAAACTGTACATAATCACTATAGGAAACAGTATGAGAGTTTCTCAAACAGTTAAAAATGGAATTACCATATAACCCAGCAATCCCCATTTTGGGTTTATATCGAAAAGAAACTAAAATGGGATCTTGAAGAGATATCTACACTCCTAAGTTTACTGCAGCATTATTCAGAATAGCCAAGACATGACAGCAATCTAAGTATCTGTCAATGGATGAAAGTATACATACAATGGAATATTATTCAGTCATGAGAAAGAAGAAAATTTTGCCATTCGTGATGATGTGGATGGACCTTGAGGACACCATGCTAAGTGAAGTAGTCAGAGAAAGACAAATACTGTATGATATCACTTATACATGGAATCTAAAAAAGCCAAACTAAGACAGTAGAATGATGGTTACCAGGGACTATGGGATAGGGAAATGGGGAGATGTTAGTCAAACAGTACAAACTTTCAGTTATAGGACAAATAAGGTCTGGACATCTAATGTGCAGCATGGTGATTTCAGTTAACAATGATGTATTATATACTTGAAGTTGCTAAGAGAGTCAATTTTAAGTGTTTTGACTACAAAAATGAGACAAAAATTATGTGGCATGATAGAGATGTTAGTTAAAACATCACAATATATAAATGTAGAAAATCAACACATTGCACACCTCAAAGTTCCACAATGCTATATGTCAATTATATCTCTATAATTGTTGGAATATCTCAACAAAAGTTGAAAAAATTAAACTTATTTCCCATGGAGAGGGATGATTAAAACAAAGCCATTTGAAATGTAGAGAAAATAAATGTGTCAACCTATCAGCTTCATAGTCAATATACAAACTAACAATTTTCTCTACAAGTTCTAGTCATTTCATCTTTTGTGAGTTTCAGCTATGAATAATAATAGGATATCTAGAACTCTGCTAACCAACTACAATTCCAACTCAAAGAACCCAAATCATCCTTTTTTAGATGTGTTTCCAATAGCTTGTGAATTTTTTTAAGTGGCTCATTTTCAATGTATCAGTGGGAGTAGAGAAGCACTACCTATTGGCTTTGGACAATTACTTCCTACAGATGTTGGATCAGTTATCTGGCTCTGGTCAAACTCTCGTTACCAACAACTCTCTATGGCTGGCTCACCACTCTCATGATATTCTTGATGCTCTTAGCCAAACAACCAACAACCTGTGAGTTGTAGCTCTTTCCATCCTTTGTTAATCATTTCCACTGCACACCAGACCATCTTAAAGAGAAGAGTTAGATATAATGGCAATGGTATCTGCCAACAGTATGAGCAGAGGAGATGCAGCATTAGTGAATTGGGCTTTGGAGTTCCAGAGACCATGGCTAAGAAGCAGACTAAGTAAGGTACATGGCAGGAGTTGGGTCTTTCCAGTGGCAGATTGAGAATGTCAAATTTGTGTCTGTTTGAAAGAAGAGAAGCTCTAAAGAGAGATGAAACTCTGGCTATGAAGGCAAAGGTGATTCCAAAAGCTAGATGGGAGTATAGCCGTGATAGATAAATCTTCTGCTGAGATTTTTACCTTCAAAGCTAAGGGGGCAATTTAAATAGTAATCTTTAAAGTAAAGTAAAAACAACCATAAGATTCTACATCTGCAGGAGTTACCACTCCTTAACAGTTTTTCAAGAAGTTTAAGAAACAGGCTACTGAAGGATCATTCCAACACGAATGGAGAAAAATCCCAATTCCTGCAAACAAGATTTCAATTGCTGCCTGGAATTTGGTCATGGTACATGAACACAGATCACCCAATAATTACACTCTCCACTTCCTGCAAACAATTCTCAAATGTCACAATACCTCTAAAATATCACATGTTTTTACATAGTAAGGAAGAATTTCTTGTATGACTATAAAATCAGTAATGTAGCCATTTTTAAAATTGTGAAACTGTCCTTTAGGCATCAACAATATTAGGATTAAGAAGTGAGATGAAAGAAATAGCTTGAGAACAATCCATATTTCTCCACAGAGAACAAACCGATGGTTGTTAGAAGGAAAGAGCTGGGGCATGGGTTGTTAGAAGGAAGGGGCTCAGAGGAGTGGGAATTACAGGGTTCCAGCTGTGGAATAAATAAGTCAAGGGACTAAAAGGCACAACATGGGGAATACAGTCAATGATACTGCAATAGTGCTGCCATGGTGACAGATGGAAGCTATACTTGCGGTATAGAGAAGTTGAATCATTATGTTATATATCTGAGACTATTGTAACACTGTGTGTAAACTATACACAAAAAAATTAAATCTATGTGTCTCAACATGACTAAAAAAGCTACTCACAAAAAATGTAAGGTCAACATATCCCTTTATACATCTTTAAAATTATTCTAAACAGTACCTAGCAATCAAAGGGAAAAGCAATTAATGAAAAAAATAATCATAGTATCAGAAAATTTTATTTTTAAAATGTAAATAATTTACAGCAGATTATCAAGGCATTTCCTGTATTGGAATCAAGATATTGCTTTGTATGTTTTCATTTTAATTTTGATAAAACAAAAAAACAAATGACTTCTAAATATTTGTTCCCATATTGAAGGAGTCTATCTGCTCCCATGTAAAGTAAAATGTTGTTTCTTGCTATACTGCATGCATAAATATTGGCATGCACAGTTACTGCAAGAAGATATGGGAACAAAAGCATAAGTGATTCAAAAGAAGTCACAAGAAAAATTATGCCATGTTGATGCTTCTGTGAGTTATATTTTTTTGAAATTGGCTGTAGAACATTGTGGTTTGGTTCCCATTCAGTAAATATTCCCAGTGTTTATATAATGCCAAGCAAAAGAAAATCTGCTGAGAAGTTTTCTGGAAGTATTGAAAATTTAGGTTAAATCCTTCCATCCAAATGGAATATTTAAAAACATCCTCTTGAAAAAAACATACATGCTTAGAATATATGATGATTTATAAATCAGTTACGTAAGATTCATCCAATACAGACTTTCTTTTTGTGTAAGAGTATCTTTTAAAAAATGAAAAGAAAATATTCCAGACACAAGTTTTTCTCTTCATATCTGAAATAATGTTTAATTTTCTATGAAATTTGTAATTGACAAAATTATATGTTGAGTTTTACAACCATAATGGATTCCATAATGAATACTGTGTCACCATTTTTTTTTCATGTTTACTTATATTTTCTTTGGGAAAGTGCAATGATTATGGGTTTTTGAAATTTTCATAGGTACTGTGTGTCTCCAGGATTCAGTAATTCTGAAAAATAAAAATACCGACATTAAGAAACCTTCACTGACGTATGGTAGATTCCTGGATATGCAACGGTCCACGAAACACGGAAAGTCTGCTGTCGTATTGCATGCCACATCCTGTCAGATCTCGAGCCACACGAAAAGTCATTGAAATGAGTTTGAAAACCTTCCCAGACACCAGAACGTGTAACTCAAAATTTGAACCAAGTCCCAGGAGTTTCCGAACTACTCTTAGGTTGCCATCATACTGAAGCAACATTTAGTCTTAAATGATAAAGAACTTACTACATGCGGTGACAAGGAGAAAATAGGTTAGCGGTAGTGTGTAGTGAGAACTTCTCTTTTCAGAAATACATTTTGAAATTTTACCATTTCAAAAGGGCATTTAGTGGAAAGGTTTCCTCCTACCTTCTCCCAATTTCTTTCTTAATGGTAGAGTTTCTAATTCCTTATATACCCATCCGGAATATTCTCATGGATATACAAGTAAATTTAAATACACTTTCTCAATTTCTGTAATTTTTTACACATATTATGGCCTATATGCAGTTTTTAGAACCTTGCTTTTTTTTCATTCTGTGATCTGTATGTTTGAATATTCATTCCACTTTCAGACATAAAGATATTTTTTATTCTTTTTTCCCTTACTGATAAATCTTACTTAATCTTGTATAAAATATAATCTTATTTAATCATTTAGATAATTCTATTTATCTACTCAGATGAGATCCCATGTGTAAAGTTTACTAATTGAAACAGCTTCTTTTGATGAATACTTGCTAAATTTTTGCTATAAAAAAAAACAATAGTGGAACAAAACAGAATTCCCACAGTGAATAGCCATTATACCCATTATACTTACATACATGAGGACAAATTTGTAGTATAAATTCCTTAAAACTGGCATTGCTTTTCCACAGGCTAAGTGCATTTTCACTTTTAGTAACTATTATCAAATGCCTTTTACATAGTTTGTACCAAATAATACTATTGTGATCTACTTATGTAAGTGCCTTGTTTTCATATTAAGTGTATTCAGTCTTTTTGATCTTTGCTGAGCAAAAAAGCTAAAAATCGGTAGTATTAATTTTCTTTACCTCTGTTTTAATCAGTATAGTTGATGTTCAGCCTATTTAAAGTGATTTAGTACTTAAGGTAGGCTTTGAAAAAGATAAGAAAAAATGAAGGAGGGAAGGAAGGAAAGAAGGAAGGACAAAAGGAAGGAAGGGAGAAAGAGGAGGAGGAAGGGAAGAAACAAGGTAGAGAACAAGGGAGGGGAATAGAAATGAAAAAAGAAAGGAAGGGATGGGGGGGAGAAAGCAGCCCACACTGACAGAATGAGCAAGGTATGGCTGAAGCAGTGAATGCATTATGTGCAAGGGGCATTGGGTTTAGTACACTGGTGTCAGTCAGTGGAATTTAAACCAGACACATTAGATAATCGCTATTGGAGTTTTCTAAGTAGAGAAGTTCAAGTATATGCTTAGTATGTAAGAACGATTGGTAAGACAAGATGATAGGTAGTGAAGGAGGCCTGGAATCAGAGAGATTGGTCAGGGGCTATTTGCAATGATTTTTCACTTAAGGTCATATATGTGGTAAAGGCATAAAGAGCTAGTAGCCAATCTTGGTGACTGTGTATAGGAGATGGATGAATGAATGAAAACTTCAAGATTTTCACTCATATTATTTTAACTCTCCTAGAAAACAATGTTTCTGTTTTTATAAAAGCAAAGGAAACCAGTGACACAGTTGACCAAGAGATGTGTCTTCCCTCTGTCAGTATAATTGACAAAAGGAGCTCAGACATTTGACACTTTATGATCTAAAATATTAAATACATCCAGTCAATGGAATGACAGTTATCAGACACAGAAGGAGTCTTTAACCTCCTCCACCTGGTAATTTCCACCTGAAACTTCATTTTTTTTCTTCTTCTTAAGTGGACCGATCAAAGATTTATTTATTTATTTGTTTGTTTGTTTGTTTGTTTGTTTATTTAGTAAGAGTGGGGCAGGGCAGAGAGAGAGAGAGAGAGAGAGTGAGAAAAGACCCCAAACTGTGAGATCATGACCTGAGCTGAAATCAAGAGATCAAGAGTCAGATGATTAACAGACTGGGTCACCCAGGGCCCCCTCCATCTGCAACATTTTTCTACAACTAAGTAAACTAAACCCACAACTAATGTCGAGCAGTGTAGTCACACTACACATACAGAGAGCTTCCAGATAACCTGCTCAACCTTTCCTGTCACCAAATCACCTGGGTCTCTGATACAGAAATTCTGGAGATGTCCTTGACCTGACATCTCTGTATCATCTTATCTAATTTCTGTTTCCCTGTGAAATGTGTGTATAAACTTAACAAGGGCAGGGCTGTTTTCTCAGTACCTAAAATAATATGGGGCACATCAAACATTTGTATTTAATTTAAATATGTAAACATTTATGTATCTGTTAAATATTTCTAAAAAGGATCTCAGTGGGTGCACCTGAGTGGCTTAGTTGGTTAAGCAACTGACCCCAGCTCAGGCCATGATCTCCTGGTTCATGAGCTTGAGCTGTGCATCATCACTACACAGCTCACTTGGAATTCTCTCTCTTTCTCTCTCTGTCTCTCTCTGTCTCTTTTTCTCTGTCTCTCTCTCTCTGCCCCTACCTCACTTTCCTGCTCTCCGCTCCTCTGAAATAATAAATAAACTAAAAGAAAATGGATCTCTATGTTGGACAGCTAATTACACAGTAAGACTGGGGGTGGGGGTAGGCAGCTGGAGCCAGCCAGAACTCCATCTCTCACTGGAGAAGAAAGTTTGCTCTATTTCTTTGAGTGTCACCGCAGCCGCCAAGTGATCTCATTGGTGAGTTTGTTGTCTCTGCGGAGCAAGTCCTCTGAATATGATTTTCATGTTGGAGTCTTAAAGAATGTATTATTGTGTGTGTGTCGTATGTTTTATTATTATTTGTTGCATGTTTTATTATTATTTGTTTGCAATGTACATTTTCAGTATTGTTATTTTCATGCATTGAATGTTAGCAATCTAGTGGTTTGCATCCATTTAAAAGCATTTAATTTTCATTTGCTCACCTCCTCTGAGCCCACCCAAGTGCAGTACAATCCATCAAAGCAGGAAACCCTGTATTTTGTATGCCAGAGGATTTGGAATTGATTTAGCTCTACCTGAATCCAAGTTGATTTCTCTTCAAACTCCCAGGCTTAACTGTTTAAATCTATAGCACACTGAACTCTTCTCTCTACAGACTCACAACGATTCGCTGGCCTGGCTCTAATTTTAACTTGGAGTTAGTATTTTTTCATTTGGGATTAGTGAAAAAGCAAAAATATTTGTCAGAGAAACCACCAAAAATGCTAAATTTAATGTCGTGACTTCTACTACGGAAAAAGTTAATTTTCTCAGGCTTTGCAAACTCTGAATTTTCAACCATGGATATTAGGAGGTCACGATATTTCCTCCAGAGTTATCTTTCTTTGCTTCCCTTCTTTTGGCCAGATTCATGTTGCTGTGAATTTCCTTAATGTGGGTGGAGAGGTTAAAGCAATAAGAACTTGCAGTTCCTGACCTTCCTTGTAGCTTGATTTCTGTAGTCACTTAGGCTGATGTGGCAGCCTGACTCTCTAGGGTTTACAGGAAAAGTGTTCTGTTCCGGAAGCTGCTGTGAGCCAGTGGCTATGAACCTGTGGCCCAACCGCAGAGAATCGGGAACTTCTGAGTGAGAGCCCAGACTCAACCGAGGCTCACTGAGTGACCTCAGGCAAGTTACTTAACATTTGCCTGTCCCTCATTTTCCAGCTGTAAACTGGGAAAAGATAATATTTACTCATTCAAGGTTGAGCAGTTTGCAAGTTGTTCCTATGATACTCGGAGCTAGTTTTCATATTTGTTTGTTTATTTGTTTGCTTCTTTTTGATAACAATTTTGAAGGAGAACAGGATTGCAACTTTATTTCTCAAAGATTGGTAGATAAAATTGTAATAATTTGAAATTACTAAATTAAGCCACTTGAATACACATGAACACAAATATACGTGTATAATCTTGCTCGGGCTACGCTGTACCATTCAGTTACTTCTCTGCCAATTATAATAGGGCTCTAATGAGGACAGTTGTTGTTTCATCATTTTTTCTCCTTAACTTATATCTACACAATTTTTAAGAGTGCCCAACAGATAATAGATGCTCAACAAATATTTGCTGAATAAATGAAAGGACAAATGAATGAATGAAAAATTAAACAATGGTTCAAGATAGAGTTTTTGCTTTTCCTGTGTAGAGGAGTCTTTTTATTAATTAAACAAGAATTATAACTATATCAGAAAACAAAAAAATTAAATATAGAAGTTACAGTTTATCAATTTATTGTACTACAGAATTCTGTGTTCACTCTTTGGGTGCATACAATACAAATCTGTCTTGTAATAATCTAAAGAATCTATGGAATTTAAGTTACAATATTCCTGTTCTGGGTACCTTCATATCCTCAACAATCATAAAGCATTTACTAATGCTTTTTAAATAACATGCTTTGATTCATAGACATTACAAGAGCAGAGAAAGCCATTTGACAAACACAATGGAGGTATTATTTAATTGAAATAAATATTTTGAAATGTGAAAATAATGGGCAATTTTTTATCAAGGAAGGTGGTATATTAGTCATTGACATAATATCAAAACATTTTAAAAAATCATTTCGTTTAGTGACAAAATCCATGTTTTGTTATTTTTAAATGTTGCTTTGATGTTTAAAAATAGTTAAACATTTACTCAGCTGACATTTGAGTTTTTCATATTTTATTTTATTTTATTTTATTTTATTTTTTGCAAAAGCAAAGGGCTTTATTAAGGGTTTAGGCTTGCTGGGGCCTAAATTTGGGCTCACAGCCTTTACAGGCGTGGTGGATCCATGCTGAGAGTGAGCGAGCCCCGAACAAAGGTGGGGTAGGACTTTTATGAGTTTGGGAAGGGGGAGTTACAGGAAATTGTGACACAGGTACAGGGATCCAATTATTATTACACAATATTACTGACAGCAAGTTCATCCAGTTACAACATTTAGAGTGTTAACCAATCACAGAGTAGACCCAGGACCCTCAGTAGGGTGTAACTAGCCTTAGGCCTGCCCTTAGGAATGTTAAGGGTGTTACAAGGGTGGTCTCTCTTGCCTCGGGCAATGTGTAACCGCCTAATAGTTCTGGAGAGACTGACCTTTAGACCTAGTTTAGAGGGGAGACTTAAAACCTGTCATGGCGTCTTCTAGGTTCAGACTCATGTTCTTACATTTCCCCCTCTGTCTTGTAACTGACCCAATCCTGGGTCAGCTGAGTTACCATTGTACCCCTAAAGCCTGGCATAGCCCTCCTTGGTGTAAGGGGAAATTCTTACCCTGTAAAGGGCAAAGGGAAGGAGAGTTTACCCAATTGCCGCCAGTTTCCATGGTTAATTTGGTAAGGGTTTCTAATATCTGGCGCTGCCTGGTTTACAAAAGGAGGAATGACAGCCAGTTTGTTTCCTCATTTTTCAGGATCCTTGAGCTTATAAGTGCAATACGCCTTCATAATTCTTACTAACCTTAGCCAAATTGGTGGGCCATCTAGTGGCCACTCAAAGACCCCCCCCATTAGAGTTTGGCGGTAGAGGCGTAGGCTTCTCTTACCTTTTGCCGTGTTGAAATCCCATGCCCAGATCAGAGGCAATTAATACCAACAGAACATCCTATCCATAAGAGGAAGGTTAGCGCAATCAGGAACTTTTTGCTACTTCCTCAGCTTTCTGGGGTCACATTTGTCAGTCCAATGACAAAGAGTATTCTAGTTCTGAGTTTTTCATATTTTAATTCATTCCTGATTGGCTGAATTTCAATCACATTCTGTAACTTTGGGGTTTTACTTTATCAAAATCTTTAAATATTCTTAGAGGAAAAACCAACGCATTATATTGGGTTAGAGTAAGAGATTTGTTGGGGCATCTGGGGCGCTCAGTTGGTTAAGCCTCCGACTTCTGCTCAGGTCAGATCTCACGTTCATGGGTTCGAGCCCCGCAGTCAGGCTCTGTGCTGACAGCTAGCTCAGAGCTTGGAGCCTGCTTCTGGTTCTGTGTCTCCTTCTCTCTCTCTGCCCCTCCCCCTCTCATGCTCTGTCTCTCTCTGTATCAAAAATAAATAAAACATTAAAAAAATTTTAGAGTAAGAGATTTGCTTATCCTTTTACCCAAAAAAATAATTTTTAAAAACCCTTTTCTCCAGTTGAGTACCTCACAGTCCTTTTCTGTTGAAATTTATGAATTGCATTGGCAATGATTCATTTTTTGTAAACAATGAACCAAGGTTGGGTGAGGGTGTAGTTGACATTATCTTGCCATAATTGTTTTTGATGAGAGAAAAAAAAATACCTTCTTTGATGGAGATATGTTTGAAAGACATTCTAGGAGTGAAGATTGCTGTTGACATTTTGTTCTAAATATTAGTAACTTCCAATAAATACTCAGATTCTTATTAAATGATTTTTTTCTCTTCTTTTCTTCTGAATGTAGTGACAGCATGCCAGTTCATGATCTCACAGTTCTATAGGTCAGAAGTCTAGGTGGGGTCCCTGGAGCCTCTACTCTTGAGTCTCCAATGACCAAAATCAAGGTGTTGGTGGGCTAAGGCTTTTCTCTGGAAGCTCTAAAGGAGAATCTACTTCTGAGCTCATTCTGGTTCCAGACACAATCCAGTTCCAAGTGCTTAAGAAATTTAAGAAGTTTACTTATTTTATCAAGAGAATAGTTTACCTTTCAGTTGAAAATGGAGGTCCCCAGTCTCCTTGCTGGTTATCGGCAGGTGCCTGTGTTTAGCTTCTGGAGGTCTCTCTCCAGTCTTTTAGTGTGGCCTTTACATCTCAGAATGAGCAAAATATCAAATCCTTTCACACTTCAAACCTTTCTGTCTTATCTTACCTCTGTCACCACCCAGAGAAAGTTCTTTACTTTTAAGGGCTCATGAGATTAACTGGACCTACTTGGATAATCTAGAGTAACCTCCCTATGTAGAAATCACTGATCTTAATTACATCTCACTTTTTCTCTTACACATAAGGGAATGGACATCTTTAAGAAGTCATTCCTGAACCCACTAATTAGTAAGAATGTTAGAATAAATGGACAAAAAACTTATAATCTCTTCTATAATCTAGAGAGAACATTGGAATATTTATAAAGAATCATAGATTTCAAAAGACATTTTAGAAGCAGGAAATGATGAGGCAAATATTTTGGGAGACTTGGATTGATTTGTGAGGATAGAGCCTCTAAGTGAGGCATCAAGAGAAATGTAGGTCAGATTAATAATCTGAATAGAACAATAAAAATCTAGGGGCAAACCTCAAAGGAGTTACAGAAAATGAAGCATGAGATTCTGTAAGTTTTATAACAAAGAATTAGAGAGGTAATGAAGAGTCAGAGGATGCTGCACCTCATGGTGACCAGCATTAGTGATTGCAAATCATTTATAAGAGGCTAAGTGTAATAAGACTAAAAATTTCCTTTGGCATATTACTTTATAATTTTAAATATGCTTCTGATTATAAAAACCATTGTATGATACAGCCCAGGATTGTCTGTAGGGTTTGACTTTTGTTTTTTTAGCAAAAACATTGAACATAAAATAGATGTGCTTAGCCAATTGCAAGTTTCTGGGAAGTTAAGAAGGTAATAATTTTATCAAGAGAATTGTTCACCTTTCAATAAGCACACCAAAATATTATGAGTCTGGGGAAAATCATATGTTAAACTATCTAATGAAGAAATGTGCAGTAATTTACATAGAAGTTTGGCAAAGAATATACCATCTATTTCAATGACTGAAAGGTCCTTCTAGGGTATTTAAATTTTGTGGGAATCTTGGTAGGTAAACCTCACCTTGGTTGTCAAAAAGGCACATTTGAATGCAGACGTTTAGAGATGGTTTTCTTTAAGTTTACCCATCTGATCTTACAGTATACTTTCCTGGTTTCCCAAAGAAGCTTGATATTCTTGGGTGCTAAGAGATGATTTATAAGCATGGTTAAAATAATCCAGCTCTCAAGAATCTGCTCACCTCTAAATAAGATGAAAATCTTAAGCAACCTATCCTGTAATGTATGAGTTCAGATCCAAGACTTGTCTGATTCATTTCTCCAAGATGAAAATACTTAGGGAACCTTATCCCTATATAATCAGACTTAAAAAACTCATTTTTGAACTAAACTGAAAACTTAGAAAGAAAGAAATATGCTATATTATGGACATTTTCTTAGAAAGAAAATTAGAAAGTACAGGGTAGATCTTTAATA
This sequence comes from Suricata suricatta, assembly GCF_006229205.1. Taxonomy (NCBI): domain Eukaryota; kingdom Metazoa; phylum Chordata; class Mammalia; order Carnivora; family Herpestidae; genus Suricata; species Suricata suricatta. The sequence goes on along the minus strand of NC_043704.1, from coordinate 18,396,157 downwards.
AAAATTCTAACTTAACTTAGTTGAGTGGATTCTAATCCTTCTTCACCAAAGAATTATTTATTTTCTTTCTTTTTGGCTTCCCTGCGTCATGATTTTGAGCCCAGCCTATTAGTTTCAATCTCAGATCTACTTTGCTTTCTGTTACCTTTGGTGATGGTGGTAGTTGGTTGATTGAGTTTTAAATGCATCACTGTGAGAAGTCTGCCAATTTTCATGACTGTTTTAAAAAAATACTTTGACCTCTCTTACTGCCACAGTACTTGGTGCCCTCTCTAAAGCCAAGCTCATTTCAGCTCTATGACCTGCTCCCCCCTTTCTGAAAATATGCGTCCCTTGATCATACTATGACTGCTTTGAAATCCTTTTGATCCAATTTAGGTGTCAGTTCTAGGAGTTCTATGCTATTTACCTAATAGAAAGTCTACACTGATCTCTTCAATGTCACTATACTGCAGGTTGTTTTCCACAGAACTAGTCACTCTCTGACATTTTTCTCAGAGTGTGAAATTAACTTGTTCTAATTTCTTGTTTATTTCTTACCTGTTTCTATAGTAACATTTATGAGTGGATGGATAACTTGATGGGGATATAATTGCAGCCTTACATTTCTGAACTATCTTTAAGGCCAAATGATCAGGCTAACCTATAACTCCAGTCTTCTACTTATCAACCTGATAGGAAAAAAAGTGCAAAATAAAGTATCACTGGCTCAATTTTATAAATATGATATAAGTAGTATAGTTTATTTATTTATTTATTTATTTTAAAATGTTTATTTACTTTTGCGAAAGTGGGAGGACGGGATAGTCAGAGAGAGAGAGAGAGAGTGACAGAGTCTGAAGCAGGCTCTGCTTTGTCAGCACAGATCCCAATGGCCCAATGCTGGGGTTGATCTCATGAACCATGAGACCATGACCTCAGATGAAATCAAGACTCAGATGCTTAATCAACTGAGCCACGCAGGCACCCCTAATATAAGCAGTATCTTAAGGTAGTAATGTTTCTGTCTCCTTCCAAAGCCCACTGCTATCTTCCACCCACTGAATTCTTCAGTTGCCTCTTCGGACCATTTCAAGATCCATCTTCCCACGTTATGGGCCTATGCTTGAGGTTTATTTTGTCCCATTACCCTTTCATCAAGAGCTCACATTGGAAAGAAGTCGATGTTTCTATGTTGATGTATCAATGAGTTCCTAGCACAGAGTGTTAAACTTCCTCTAGTTTTTCAAATATCATATGTTTCTCATGTAAGTTATCCATTATATAGATTCATGTTCTTTGTGAAATACTCTACGGTGGCTACATTTCAAGCCCAAGTTGATGAAGGAGCAGTTTTTGGGAAAAGGGTTTGTTTTTTTTTTTTTTTTTAACTTTTCACAAACACCAATCTGAAAGTAGTTACAGAAGTCCTGGGAACAAACAGGCTTATATTTTTCCATTGCTCATCGCCTCATGTAAGCTCCAGGAGATAGCTACCCTGTAAGTCACAGGCATGAGTTTTTTGTGGTTGCTGCTGGAGCATAATCTTTCTGGAGTCTTCTGTTGTTTTTATGACTTCTGCATATATGTTTTTAATTGGCATTTAGGAAATGGAGTTTTCAATGCTCTTTCCTATTTAGTAGATTCATGATATATCCTTAGGAAGCTAGAAATTCCTCTTGAGCTTTTAAAGGACAGGTCCAATATTTTCAGATTCCTGGGATCCATTTCCAAAGGTTCAGAGCATAAGGGGAAAGGGCGTAACCACCAGCTACACAATAGTTCCTGTTAGGGCGTGTGAGATAGTGTGGTAAACTTGATTTTCTGTTTCAGAGTTTAAAACAATTTTCTGAGGGAAATAAATGTCTTTTCAAAATTCTTTGAAGTACCCAGCAGCTTTTTCCCCTAAGTAATTATTCTACGAAGGTAAGGGGGTGATTCAGCCAAATCCACAATTTCTCATTTGGATAAACTCCTGATGGCCTCTACTGAGGGATTTCAGTTTCCAACGTTTGGATTCTCCATCCAGCTATTATATGATGGAAATTTACTTTTCGGATATATTCTAGGAACAGAAATACTTCCAACTACGTCTCTAACAAGTGTTTCTATAAAACTAAATGGTGCTGATAGCACTGACAAACATTAGAAACACATATCTTTTGGATATTACAATAATACAAAGAGGAAAGATTTGTATTGTCTCCAAATAGCAGCTCTTTTATAAAATAAATTTGAGCTTCAAATGTGTTTGCTTAAGTGTGTGAAGGAGCTAATATTCTTCCTTTTGTGGTAATGATTACTTGAACACTGATTTTTTTTTTCTCTAAGGAAGTACATCTAACCATTGCTTAATATGTGGCAGTTCTTGAAGCAAAAGAAAGAAATATTCTTTGCATAATTTTCCATCCAAATAATAATATCAAAATACCCAGACACTGGTTATGAAAATATAGAAATTGTGGCAACAATTAGTTCCCAGAAAGTCTTACAGTTTCAAAAATTTTCCACAATATTTATGCATTGGAAAATCTTCTGATATAAACACAAGTCATAGTCAGGCTAATAGGTCAAATCAACCTAAAAATCTCCTACTTCCAAGAGAGTACAGAGGCTGACATAGTATTCACAGAATAAGAACAACAAAAGCAAAAAAAAAAAAAAATTCAATACATATTCAGTACACAGTAACTGTGGCATAGGCACATTATCACATTTATTTATGCATTAAGGAATTGCTGAATGCCCCAAATATTTCAGCATTTAATGCACCTCTGACCTGAGGTAAGATACAATAAGGGAAATTCAGACTGCTTTTCAGAGTGTTTCAATGCAGGTGTCCTCTTGCCTCCAGGACTAATTCTGTGTTCTTCAAGGTTATACCCAGTAAAATGGACATTCCATTGGCAATATACCCTCCTCTTCACCCTGCAGTGGAGAGGAATAGAAAAAAGGAAATTTTAAGACAGAGAAACTGATTTGTTTCACAGACTTCCTTCCCTGGAGCAATTTTGATGCTTAAGTTTAATAAAGATGAAGTTAAATATAGATATTGACTTCTGGAATACCCTATGAATATGTTATATTCAATTCGGTGGCTGGATCTGTACTTTTCAGTGGTTGTATTTCTAGCCTCCAAAAGTGAGATGCAGTTGTAAGTTCCCTTTCAAATATTTAGTGATAGTAATTGCTTTTAAGAGAACTTTTCATGAATGACATCCCTTTGATCACTGCACGCCTAATATTTTGGATCTCAGTCCTTGACCGAACATTCTGTTAATGTGAATGAAGTAAACGGCTTACTTAAGTAAGATGTGGCTAACTTGGATCCAAGATAATTCCTTCTCTCTCTCACCCCTTCTTCCTCATTTAAGACAAATATATCATGTTTTCTATTGAGATCTTGACTAAGACAATATTGCTACATAAGTAGAATTACACAATATACAATGACTTGCTATTTCATGCAAATAATCTAAATAAATTCATTTCTGAAAATATTCTTTAATTAAGCTATTTTTATTTTTTTCTATAGTACTCTTTATTCAAACAAAATCTCAAAAGCAAATGAATTACAGATGTCTTGGGCCTTACTAATGTTGACTACACACTTCTTTGTGTTACCAGATTATGTTGACAAAGACTCATTAATCTAAACAAATAAAACATAAGTTATCAAAGAGAATTCACACTAATATATGAGATCTAAAAGGGAATCTGACATGCACCCCAAACCCAGACACTTTGCTACTTGGAAAAACCAGAAGCAACAATTAATACTTTGTTAAAATGCTCCTATCTTTGTCTTTTGGGCATATGGAAGAATTGCAATGTTTTGTACCAAGAGAAGGCACTTGTATCCATTTGCCATGCTTTGGTCAGTGTATATGGAAGAATCAGTGGGCCTAGTGCTCTTCATCAAGTGACCGCCCTTCCCCAGTGCTCCAGAGATTAAGGAGGCTAGGTCAAAATGAAGCTTCCATCACCCTGGGGTTTTGAATAACTGATGAGGAGAATCCCACTGTCAAAGAAATATGAGTATTTACAATCTACAAGGAATACACCTCACTGTGTGTTAACATACTGACATCAGAAGTGCTTTTTTGTTACTTTAGTGTAATCTTGCCTAGCCTGATTGATACAACTACCAAAACATCTACCCATTCTTCCCTTTTTGTCTTTAGCTCAATATCCCTTTCATTGTGAACCTGTTATAGATGTCACCACCTATATTCTACAGAAAACAGCACAAATATCCAATCTCCCACACTGTTGCTAGATTCTACATGAAGGAAGAGAAGGTGACCTTCAAAAACTGTGCCACTTGGACAGCCGAAAAACTTCCTTTATTTTGGACTGAAGCAGCATGTCTCCTTAGCGATTTCATTAGCCCTGATCATTGCCCTTGCCCTAGGTATTTCTGAGATTTCTACTCCTATCTTCAAGCAACCAAATTCCAATGTAAGAGACTAAGTGGGAGAAATATGTAATATACTCTTTCTCACCCTCTTATGCTATCTGTTGTTCCCCAGAAATACAACAGCACAAAAGAATTCTCTTTTGTTTACTTTTAAAACAAATATCCCCTGCTAATGAAACACCAGCTGAGGATAAGGGAGGGGGGATGGACAAGTGACTCAGACTATTAAAGTCTAAGGCATACCTTACCCATCTCAAAGAGTCCTGTTTCAACAATAAAACAGATAATCTAGGGCCCGAGGCCTCTTCTTTTCTTCCTGTTCTGCTAGACTTCATAAGATTTAAAAATCCACTAAGTTATAAAAGCTTTTAATCTGGATGAGTAATAAATACCTCATTGTAGATAGGAACTATTATTTAATTTCATCCATCTTTTACCATGAGATTAAATTGTTTGAAGTATTTTGCCTCGCTACAAAGTTAATACATTTTTAAGGGTATTCTGGGTATATGTTTAATATCCCAGCTCACACAAAGTTATCATTTTCAGCATAAGCATTAACATGAAATTCTCAGAGAGTAATGGAAATTCTGATAATGTTAAGTTACTTCTAGATTAAAATTAAAATGGAATTGTCTTCACAGCTCTATATACTTTATAATACATTTTATTCATTAAAAATGAACAAACGAGGATCTCATAATTTTATCATCCTTATTTCATAAGTAAATTGTACAAGCTATATTAGTTAACATGGCTGGTTTGAATAGTGATGTAAATCTGTGATATTAAAGGGGCTCTCATCTAATTTGCCCAACTTTGAAAACTATTGGACGCATCTTTGATATTAGGATCTATCTTTTATATTTTAATGTGATTTCATTATTGGGTGTATGTATGTTTATGGAGATGAATGGGACAGTTTCAGAGAAGATAGTAATCAACCTGGCTAAGAAGAAGTCATATTTTTAGTCTCTGTAATAATCAGCAAATTCCCATTGTGAAGTTTGACAATGGTGATGGGGCCAGGCTGAACTGATAAGAAAGCTCTGCCTTAATTGGTGTCCCTGAGAATGGATCCAGGATCTCTCAACAGCCAGCATCTCTGAGACTTTTGTTTCTCTCCATCTGCTCTGACATTTGCAGGAATGGTTTCCTAGAAGGGGGTTAGGGTGTTGGTTCCTTTGCTCTTTTTCCATCTGCTTTCTATATTCCAGAAACTTTATATATATTTTTTTCTTTATTCTTTCTGGCATTTCAAGGTTTTGAGTCAGAAGTAAGTGTTTAATCTGACATCCAACTCCAATCTGAAGCCCGTTTTGAAAAGATTCCATAAACCTCTTAGCAAAAAGAATTATATTTTAAATGTGCAAAACTGTTACCCATTAAATTCATGAAAATATATATGAGGCCAATAATGTTAATAAAAAACATAAAATAGCCATTTGATTTTTAAAATATTGTATTAATACAAATAAATTAACTTTTTAAAGTCATTTAATCCATTCAAAGACTTCAATATTTAAAAAAATATGTTGTTTCCCATTATTTATTTTATTGACTAAGTTAATATTCACTGTATTTCACTTATTTAAATAGGTGTAGAGGTTGTTCAGTATGACATATATGTTGTCCATGAGCAATACAAGCATGAATATAAAACTAACACATACCCTTGGAGGCATCCCGGGAATGGTCCCCAAAGGCCTTGGGGCACAGCCTCCTGAGGGTCAAAGCTGCGATTCCAATATGAGGATTGGATAGCATATCTTGTGCCTAGTCATATGCAGAAGGTTATAAAGAAGTCAAAAGAGCTATCACTGTTCTCAGGGTACTCATGAGCTCATTACGAAGGGCTACCTCAAGAAACAAGCCAAAGTATATGTGGTGGACAGTCCCAAATATCACTGACTAGGGAAATAAAATAACCAAAAGCACAATAACAGAAACTGACAGATACCATTAAAAGAACACTTCCTGAATGGACTGGCCCTGGACAGTCAATGAACCTCCTTTAATAGAGCAATACTAACAGGTGCAGAGTGCATAACGAGCTCTTTAAAACAAGAGAAAGAAAGATAGCTAAAATGACGAAATGGAAGAACACTCCTCTAAGGAAATTCAAGGAAGAAGTCACAGCCACAGAACTGTTCAAAACAGATATAAGCAACATAACTGAGCAAGAATTTAGAACAATTGTCATAAAATTAATCATGGGGCTTGAACAAAGCATGGAAGTCATCAGAGATGCTACTGATACAAAGACTAGGGACCTTCAAAATAGTTGTGACGGGTTAAAAAAAATGCTATAAATAAGGTGCATAATAAAATGGAGGTGGCCACTGCACAGATTGAAGGAACAGAGAGGAAAATCGGTGAAATAGAAGACACAGTTAAAAAAAAAAGAGGAAGCCAAGAAAAAGAGAGATAAGTTGATTCAGGAGCACAAAAGGAGAATTCGAGACCTGAGTGATACAATCAAACAGAACAATATACATATCATAGGAATTTCTGAAGAAGAAAAATAACAAGGTCCTGAAGGGGTACTTGATCAAATTACAGCCAAGAACTTCCCCAATCTGAGAAAGGAAATAGACATTGAAACCCAAGAGGCACAGAGAACTCCCCTCAGATGTAATTTGAATTGACCTTCTGATGACATATCATAGTGAAACTGGCAAAATATAAGGATAAAGAGAGAATTCTGAAAGCAGCTAGGGATAAAAAGGGTCCTAACATACAAAGGGAAACCTATCAGAGTGGTTACAGACCTATCTACTGAAATTTGGCAGACCAGAAAGGACTGCCAGGAATTCAATGTAATGAAGAGAAATATTATGCAGCCAAGAATCCTTTATCCAGCAAGCCTGTCATTCAAATAAGAGAGATGAAAGTTTTCCAAAATAAATAAAAATTGAGAGAATTCATTACCACCAAACCAGCCCTACAAAAAATCCTAAGAGGGACTCTGAGGGAAATGTTCCAAGGAACACAAGGTACCAGAGACATCACTACAAGAACCCTACAGGGCACACAATGACTCTAAACCCATATTTTTCAATAATAACACTGAATGTAAATGGACTGAATGCTCCAATAAAATGACACAGGGCAGCAGAATGGATTAAAAAATATCCATTTATTTGCTATGTACAAGGGATTCATTTTAGACCTGAAGACACCTTCAGATTGAAAGTAAGGGGATGAAAAAATATCTATCATGTGACTGAAAGTCAAAAGAAAGCTGGAATAGCCATATTTATGTCAAACAAACTGAACTTTAAAGTAAAGGCATTAACAAGAGATGAAGAAAGACATTATATAATAACTACAGGGTCTCTCCATCAGGAAGAGCTAACAATTATAAACATCTCCAATCTGAATTCGGGAGCACCAAAATACATAAAACAATCACAAACAGACACAATCTTATTGATAATAGTGTGCTAAATGCAGGGGATTTTAATATTCCACTTACAAATGGATAGATCAACCAAACAGAAAATCACTAAAGAAACAATGGACCTGAATGACGTATTGGAACAGACGGATAATAGATATACTTAGAGCTCTACATCCTGAGGTTAAGGAATTCACTTTCTTCTCGAGTGCACATGGCACATTCTCCAAGATAGATCACATACTGGGTCATAAAGTAGCCTTCCATAAATATAAATGAATTAAGATCATACCATGCACACTTTCAGATCACAATGCTGTGAAACTTGAAATCAATGACAGGAAAAAGTCTGGAAAACTTCCAAAAACATGGAGATTCAAAACCACCCCACTAAAGAATGATTGGGCCAATCAGGCAATTAGAGAAGAAATTTAAAAATGTGTGGAAACAAATGAAAATGAAAATACAATTATAGAAACTCTTCAAGATGCAACAAAGGCAGTCCTAAGAGGAAAGTGTATTGCAATCCAGGCCTATTTCAACAAACTAGAAAAACACAAATCCAAAATCTAACAGAGCACCTAAAGGAGCTAGAAGGGGAGAAGCAAGAGTATCCCAAGGCCAGCAGCAGAAGAAAAATAATGAAGATCAGTGCAGAAATAAGCAATATAGAATCCATAAAAATAGTTAAACAGATCAATGAAACCAATGGTTGGTTTTTTGAAAAAATAAACAAAATTGAAAAACCTCTAGCCAGGCTCCTCAGAAAGAAAAGAGAGAGCCCCCAAATAGACAAAATAATGAATGAAAATGGGCCTATTACAACCAATCCCTCAGAATTACAAGCAATCATCAGGGAATACTCTGAAAAATTATATGCCAACAAACTGGACAACCTAGAAGAAATGGACAAATTCCTAAATGCACATGAACTACCAAAATTCAAATGGGAAGAGATGGAAAATCTGAATAGACTCATAATCAATGAAGAAATCAAACCATTTATCAAAAATCTCCCAACAAATAAGAGTGCAAGTCCAGATGGCTTCTAACAGACATTTAAAGCAAAGTTAATACCCATCATTCTCAAGCTATTCAAAAAATTAAAAAAAAAGAACTAGAAGGAAAACTTCCAGACTCATTCTACGAAGCCAGCATCACTTTGATTCCCAGACCAGACAGAGTCCCAACAAAAAAAGAGAACTACAGACCAATATCCTTAATGAATACAGATGCAAAAATACTCAACAAGATACTAGCAAATCAAATTCAGTAGCATATAAAAAGAATTATCCACCATGATCAAGTGGGATTCCTTCCTGGGTTTCAGGGCTGATTCAATATTCGCAAATCCATCAATTTGATACATCACATTAACAAAAGAAAAGATAAAAAACATATGATCCTGTCAATAGATGCAGAAAAAGCATTTGACAAAATACAGCATTCTTTCTTAGTAAAAACCTTCGAGAAAGTAGGGTTAAAAGGAACTTTCTTAAAAATTATAAAAACCATTTATGAAAAGCCCACAGGTAATATTATCTTCAATGGGGAAAAACTGAGGGCTTTCCCCCTGAGATCAGGAACACAACAGGGTTGTCCACTCTCACCACTGTTGTTTAACATAGTGCTGGAAGTCCTAGCATCAGCAATCAGACAACTAAAGGGAATAAAAGGCATTAGAATTGGCAAAGATGATATCAAACTTTCACTTTTCACAGATGACGTGATACTCTACATAGAAAAACCAGACTGACTCCAACAGAAGCCTACTAGAACTGATCCATGAATTCAGCAAAGTTGCATGGCACAAAATCAATGTACAGAAATTGGTTGTGTTTTTATACACCAATAATGAAACAACAGAAAGAGAAATCAAGAAACTGATCCCATTCACAATTGCACAAAAAAAACTATAAAATACCTAGGAATAAACCTAACCAAAGATGTAAGAGACCTGTACATTGAAAACTATAGAAAACTTATGAAAGAAATTGAAGAAGACTCAAAGAAATGGAAAAACATTCCATGCTCATGGATGGGAAGAATAAACGTTGTTAAAATGTTATTATTAACCAAAGCAATATACACATTTAATGCAATCCCAATCAAAATTGTACCAGCATTCTTTGCAAAGCTAGAACAAACTATCCTAAAATTCACATGGAACCACAAAAGACCTCGAATAGACAAAGTAATATTGAAGAAGAAAACCAAAATGGGAGCCATCACAATCCCAGACTTTAGCCTCTACTACAAAGCTGTCATCATCAAAACAGTATGGTATTGGCACAAAAACAGACGCATAGACCAATGGAATAGAATAGAGGACCCAGAACTGGACCCACAAATATATGGCCAATTAATCTTTGACAAAGCAGGAAAAATGGAAAAATACAGCCTCTTTAACAGGTGGTGCTGGGAGAACTGGACAGCAACATGCAGAAGAATTAAATTAGACCATATACAAAATAAACTCACCATATACAAAAATAAACTCAAAATGGATGAAGAACCTGAATGTGAAACTGGAAAACCTCAAAACCATAGAGGAGAAAGCAGGAAACAGTCTCATTGACTTCAACATCAGCAATTTCCTACACGACACATCCCGAAAGGCAAGGGAATCAAGAGCAAAAATGAACTATTGGGACCTCATCAAAATAAGAAGCTTCTTCACAGCAAAAGAGACAATCAAGAAAACTAATAGGAAGCCAATGGAATGGGAAAAGATAGGTGCAAATGATCTCAGATAAAAGGCTAGTATCCAAAATCTACAAGGAACTCACCAAACTCCACACCCGAAAAATGAATAATCCAGCTAAGAAATGGACATAAGACATGAATAGACACTTTACAAAAGAGGACATCCAGATGGCCAACATTTACATGAAATGATGCTGAGCGTCACTCATCATCAGGGAAATAGAAATCAAAATCACACTGAGATAACACCTCAGAGTGAGATAATACCGGTCAGAGTGGCTAAAATGAACAAATCAAGAGTCTATAGATGCTGGTAAGGATGTGGAGAAATGGGCACCTTCCTACACTGTTGGTGAGAATGTAAACTGGTACAGCTGATATGGGAAATAGTGTGGAGATTCCTCAAAAAACTATCAATAAAACTCCCCTACGACCCAGCAATAGCACTGCTGGGGATCTACCCAAGGGATACACAAGTGCTGATGCATAGGGGCACATGTATCCCAATGTTCATAGTGGCACTTTCAATAATAACCAAATCATGGAAAGAGCCTAAATATCCATTAACTGATGAATGGATCAAGAAGATGTGGTATATATATATATACAATGGAATACTACATGTCAATGAGAACGAATCTGGCCATTTGTAGCAACGTGGATGGACCTCAAGGGTGTCATGCTATGCGAAATGTCAGGAAGAGGACAGACAGCATATGTTTTCACTTATAGGTCTAACAAGAGAAACCTAACAGAGGACCATGGAGAGGGGAATGGTGGAAAAAGAGTTAGAGTTGAAAAAAGTTGAAAATAAACTGAAGGGGGGGAGTGGGGAAGGGGGGTGATGGACATGGAGGAGGGCACCTCTGGGGAAGAGCACTGGGTGTTATATGGAAGCCAACTTGACAATAAACTATTAAAAAAATAAATAAACTAACACATAAATACCATCAGCTGATATTAATTCAACACTTACTATGTGAATGTATTGTGCCAAACAATTTGTAAACTCTTCTCATTTAATATTAACAGATTTTCTCTGAAGTAGAAATTACTACCATCTTGGGTCACCTGGGTGTCTCCATTGGTTAAGTGTCCAACTTCAGCTTAGGTCATGATCGCACAGTTTGTGAGTTCGAGCTCTACACTGGGCTCTTTGCTGACAGCTCAGAGCCTGCAGTCTGCTTCGGATTCTGAGTCTCCCTCTCTCTCTCTCTGCCCCTCCCCTGCTCATGCTCTGTTTCTCTCTCTCAAAGATAAATAAACCTTAAAAAAAAAAGAAATTATCACTATCTTCATTTTTCATACAAAAACAGTAGCATTTCAGTTTATGCAGAAAGGACAGAGAAAATAAAAATTAGGGAGCAAAGTTGCAGAAAGAAACACATAAAAGATAGTTTTTTTGTTTGTTTTTTTTATTTTAAGAAAGAGAGAGAGAATGAGTACTAGCAGAGGAGGGGCACAGAGAGAGAGAAAGTAACCCAAGCAGGCTCCATGCTGCTAGTGTGGAGCCTGATGTAGGGCTTGACCCCTTGAACTGCAAGAACATGACCTGAACCAAGATCAAGAGTCAAGTCTTAACAGGCTGAGCCACCCAGGTGCTCCAAGGTACAGATCTTATGAAATGAGGATTTGACAAACAAAAAATGAATGAGAGTAAGGGTTATTTTAGAGAAAAAAGGAAGGGAATCATCTCTACAGAGACCCAATGTTTATCAACATTTTAATGTGGTTGAATTAAGTGGTGTCAACAAAGGTGAAGCTATTTCACACATGAGGAAAAAGCCATGCATGTTCATTTGTCATGATAATAACACTGTCAGACTTGAATTTTGGAATAAATTTAATATAGCTCATTTTAAAACTCCTTTTGTGGGGCACCCGGATGGCTGAGTCAATTAAGCATCCAACTTCTGCCCAGGTCATGATTTCACAGTCCGTGGATTCGTGACCTGTATTGGGCTCTGTGCTGACAGCTCAGAGCCTGAAGCCTGCTTCAGATTCTGTGTCTCCCTCTCTCTGCCCCTCCCCTGCTCGCTCTCTGCCTCTCTCTCTCTCAAAATAAAATAAATACATAAAATTTTTTTTAAAACCTCCTTTTGTTGTTTTTTAAGTGAAAGGATAGGCATTTTTAAAGTTATATATCATGTTCTACATATTTAATTTCCTTAGTTATGTTACATTATGTGAATTCCAAAAAGAATCCAGCTGAGTCATTAGTCATTGGTTCATCATACAGATTAAGAAAGTAAGGCATAGAAGGAACAAATTAGTCAAGACCACATGGCTTACAAGTGGTGGGTCTAGGATGTGAAACTTCCAGACTCCAAAACTTGGTCACTACTAACATAACTACTGGAAGTCAGAGCCCTCTGACTGGGATGTGGTGACACACAGTTAACATTCATTAAATATTTGATAAACGAATAAAACCATAGTGTAATGTACAAATTGTGCTTTATTTGATGGTAAGGAAAAGACCAGTAAAAGAGTCAGCTATAGTCAATCGCCTATTATTTCTAACTTACTTTAATTTTCTTTTTAAGTTTATTTATTTATTTTTGAGAGAGAGCGAGAGAGAGAGAGAGTGAGCGAGCACAGCCAGGGGAGGAGCAGAGAGAAGAAGAGACAGAATTCCAAGCAGTCTCCACACCATCAGCTCACAGCCCATTGTGGCTCAAACTCACGAATCCATGAGATCATCACTTGAGCCAAGATGAGTCAGATCCTTAAGGAACTGCACCACCAAGGGACCCCTGTTTCTAACTTAGTTTAAATCATATGATGTTAAACATATGCAGAAAAATATCCCCAAAAGATTTATAAGGTTATCCATGTTTGAGAAGAAATAATTTCAGTTTTTGAACAAGACTCCTTCAATGACATTTTGATTTTCGAAAGTGTAGGTCCTGGATTTGGGTGAGATAATTTGTTTGTGTTTACACTGCCTTCTATCATTTATTTTACCATACAAATCTCTCATCTTATAGTGACCTTGCCACCTCCCCACTAGATGTAGAAAAGCTTTGACATTCCCAGTGGGTTTTCCTTACATTTGTTTAAGCAAATGTTTGTGAATCCTGGGGTAGGGCACACCTGCAACTTAATGATCCCCTGGTGAAAAGCTTCAGACTGAAAGGAATTTCATCTTGTATAACCATGTGAGCATCCTGCTTCTTTCTTTCTCCTTCAAGACACATATGCTCAGCTTAAAATGTAACTGTAAATGTGCTTAGAGAAAATTGTCACAATGTTTACTTTTTAATCCCTAACGTCTTGCAGTGGAGTAGTAAGTCGGCCAGATGGTACTAAGGGAATCCCTGGAAAATGTGAACACATGAGCCTTGTAGTATATGATTATATTGCCCATTGTTGGCCAGGGACACGGATAGCAATGCATGGCTCTTAAGGAAATTCCAGAACCCAAGTTCACAAAGGAACTACTCCCAATAATCATGTTCTGAGAACTACCTCATCAACCACATAGCTTATCTTAAAGGCCAATACTTTTGTGCATTTTAGATTGCATGCTCCAAGAACATGAAGGAATTTTCCTTCTTCTTCTTTTTTTTTTTGCATTTTTTAATAATAGAAACACCATTACTCACTCCAGTACCACGACCAATATCTACACTATCACCAAACCCAAGAATACAACCATCACCACCACTACCACCACCACATTCCCCCCACAAGAGCTGGAGCATCAATATCATCATCATTTCCTACCATCACCACCAACATCACTATCGCCTTTACCACCACCACCAAAAACAAGGAGAGAACAAATCCATATATTTCCTCAAGAACAAGTATTTAGTGAGAATGTCAAAGTTTCTTTTTTTTCTCTTATGCCCTACCATCTCCAAGTGTGAGAAATTTAGTCTTTATTTCATTAGACCATTAAAATATCAAGTAATATCATCAGACACAAGGACAATCACTGAAGAACATTTATTCTCCAGCTCAGGTAATGATCTCATGGTTCATGGGTTCAAGCCCCATCTAGGGCTCTGCACTGACAGCATGGAGCCTGCTTGGATTTCTCTCTCCCTCTCTCTCTCTGCCCCTCCCCACTGTCCCTCTCTCAAAATAAATAAACTTTTTTTTTTAAAAGAAAACATTTATTTCTGTATTCAACAGAGATGTTTGTCACTACTCCTGGTTTGAGTTTTGTAGCAAAACTATAAAATCTACTCTTTGTGAGACTAGGATGTTTAATGGGGTGTGTGTTGAGAAACTTAGTGATATATAAGAGGTTGTTAGCATACTAAGGACACTTGTCAATATCATTAAGTAGCATTTTGGTGGCAGCTTTAAATTGTGGGACTCATTTTATTTTAATTAGGAGACAGGGCATGTCGAAGAGGGTAATGTTAAACTGGGCATCAATGAGAAGCACAAACGGCAAGCACACGAGTAATGATAAGAAACAACACTGAATAGATACATTTATGAATATAATTGCCTTAACATCTTAAACAGTCTCAAATATTAATTAATGATGAAGCACATCATTTAATACTTTAATTTTTACAATATATTTTGCTTTTTAGAGCTATTTTACATTTATGGAAGAATTGTGAAGATCGTATAGAGAGTTCTCATAACGTCTCACCCTGATTTCTCTATTACTAACATCTTACATTAGTACAATATGCTTGTTGCAATTAATCAACCAATATTTACATAATCATTAGCTAACATTTATACTTTATTCAAAATTGCCTTAGCTTGTATTAAACGTCCTTTATCTGCCCTAGGATCATATCGTGGACACCACGTTGTATTCAGGTGTCATGTTTTTTTAGGACCCTATTGGTTACGACAGTTTTTCAGACTTTTTTTTTTGTTTTTGATGATCTTGACAGTTTTGAGAGGTACTGGTGAAGTTAGCTGTAGGATGCCTCTTTATTGGAATTTGATATTTTTTTCATGATTAGACAGTGGTTCTAGGTTTCTCAGAGGAAGACCACGAAGGTAAAGTGCTATTTTCATTACATCATATCACGGGCGCATACTTAGGCTTATAAGTATATATCCATATTTGGTAAAATATAATTC
This sequence comes from Suricata suricatta, assembly GCF_006229205.1. Taxonomy (NCBI): domain Eukaryota; kingdom Metazoa; phylum Chordata; class Mammalia; order Carnivora; family Herpestidae; genus Suricata; species Suricata suricatta. The sequence continues at coordinate 18,380,588 of NC_043704.1, read as the reverse complement.
AACATAACTTGTCAGTTTGATATTGCTCTCACTTGGCTGAGGTGGGGCTTGTCAGGTGCATACATCTTGAAGCTGTTTTTCCGTTTTCCATTCTGCACCTTTGGGAAGGAGGTCAGTATGCGCCACCCACCCTTAAGTGGGGATTATGCTGCACTACCGTGAAGCCAGGGTAAACACATAAACTATTTTAAATTCTTCAGCATGAGGGATTTGCTTCCTCTCTCCCATTTACTTGGCTCTTTATTTATAAAACTATGGACTCACGGGTCTTTGAGTCATAATCCAATATTACTTTTCCTAGCTTTGATGTTATGAAGTTTTTTTTTTCTTGTCTTGTCTTCAGATTTATATTTCAATTCTATTTTGTTAACATATAGTGTACTGTTGATTTCAGGAGTAGAATTTAGTGATTCAGCACTTGCATACAACATGCAATGTTCATCGTAACAAGCCCTCTCCCTAATACTCATCACCCATTTAGCACCCCCCCGCCTTCACTTTCCTCCATCAGCCCTCAGTTTGTTCTCTATAGTTAAAAGTCTCTTTTGGTTTGCTTGATAAGGAGTTTTTTCTGTCAGTGACCTTAACATGCCCAAATCATTGTGAGGTGTGTGTGTATGCATGTGTGTGTGCAAACGTGTGTGTGTGTGCATGTTGTGTACTCTCTTACTTTCTAAAACTACAAAATACTCCATGCTGCTCTTGTTTATTTCTTGCCAGTCTTAATACTAGCTGTTTATCTAAGAAACACTGATTTATTTTGTTGGAGATTAGAATTAGAAATGAGTATCTAGGAGCTAGGTGTATTCATTGCCACTGGGGTGTCTTTGTTTCTTGGCTGTCTTAGCTGACAGAGCAGGAAAAGGGTGTATATACACAGATCTTTAAATATATACATATATATATATATATATATATATATATATATATACACACATGTCAACATCTGTATGTCTATTAAGCTAAATATAAGTTCATACTGACATACTCAAATGAGATCCATTGCTAAATCAAACATTCTGGCCTCTCCCTTTAGTTATCTGTAACTTCCTACTTTAACAGAGAGAAATCTGGAATCCACTAGAAAGAAATTATTCAATTGTTCAATTTTAGTAATCATGCACAGTGGATTCATAATTTCGAATGCATATTACATTGGAAGACAATCAAATAACATCTCATTTCTCCCCTTTATGGTATTCTAATCCCACAGATATTGATTCCTTTGACATTGTCACATGGCTCTTTATTGTCTTTTCTTTGTTTGTTTTTTTTTCTTTGTTCTGTCTGCCTGTCTGTCTCTCAGTCTCTCTTTCTTACTCCTTTTCTTTCTATCTGTCTCTTTCTCTCTTTCTCTCTGTCTCTCTTTCTATTCCTTTTCTTCTTCTTCTCCCTGATTCCTTTCTGCATTTCAGTTTGGGATATTTCTATGGTCCTATACTCCAGCTCACTGATTTTCTTCTCAGCTGTGTCCAGTCTACTGAGGAGATGATCAAAGATATTCTCATACCTGTTGCAGTCTTTATTATTTCTGGCGTTTTCTCTTAATTCTTTCTTAGTGTTTCCATCTGTTTGCTTACATTACCCATCATTTCTTCCGTGGTGTCAATTTTTTACATAGTGTCCATAACGTGTTAATCATGGCTATTTAAAACTCCCTGTATGATAATTTTAACATCTGTTTTATGTTTGTCTGTTTCTGATGTTTGCTTTGTCTATTTAGACTGTTTTTTTCTTTTTTTCTTTTAGCATCTTTAATAATCCTTTTGTTGACATTTGGACGTGATGTATTGAGTAAATAGGCTTTTGTGTAATGGTTTTTGCTAATCTGGTCCCGGTTCTGTTTGTTTAATATTTGCCACAGCTGGAAGTGCCAGAAGCTTCAAATTCCTCTACTGTCTTACATTTTGTCTCCTCTGTTGTCTTTGAGATTTGCTAAAGGCACTTTCTTCGCTAGAGTCTTTGTCTTCTAACCCTTTCATCTGTAATCCACTGTTATTAACCCAGAGCCCCATTGTTGCCAGGGCAGGATGCAGAGGTAGGGAAGTATTCTATAGTCTTTTGTTTACCTCTCAGTCTCTCACTTGGCCTGTATCCTTCAACTGTGACTTTTACAAGTGTTTATTGACTACCCCCTCAAGCCCCCAATTTAGGTGAAACAGGAAGACTACAGGGGGTTAGAATTAGGCAAGTACATTCCCATAGGTTAGATAGGACTCTGGTGAAATCTTTGACTGTGGAGAGTAGTCCTTTCTTATGGAAGAACATTCTTGGGGTTTCTAATGGCTCTTCTCCACTCTCTTTGCCAGAGCCCCCTGTAATCTTTTCTGACTCATAACCATTAGAACCCGGTAAGGCTTCCAGAAGTAACCCACCGCCATAACCATGCCCACAGGAGTTTCTCACTCTCACACTAGTGTATAAGCAGCCTTTAACAATTTATAAAAATTCCCATTCAAGGGCTCCTACTAGGTGATGGCTTGAGCAGCATGGGCCCCCAGATAAGGAAACCTTGACTGTGACTCTCAGATTTGCCATCTTTCACATTAGAGCGTCATGTTTTGGCTTGTTATCTTAATTCTCTGATATGTTCAAGAAAAGCGATTGGTTTTCAGTTCATTCAGCTTTTTCTTATTGTAATAATGGAACAATACTTTCCAAGCTCTTTACTTATTAGAGCTAACACAGGATCACTTTTTAAAATATCATCAGTTTTGATGGCAAATGTGAGATAAAAGATAAGGTATTACAGGCTTTAATCATTTTCCATTATGGAAGTTTTTACACATGTTGACATTAATCATAATATTGATTAAACACTGAGGTTAAAACTTCATGATGATCATATGAATAGATAAGACTTTTCAAAACAAGACCTAAAATATATTCACATTTGCTGCATTAACATTTATTATGCTAATATATGCTATCCTAGAATTGTTAAAAATCTCAAATGAAATGTCACATGAAAATTTTTAGAAATAGAATTCTGATAAAAATGTGAAAAATTATGATGATGGATTTCATGAATTTACTAAAATATTTTTCCTTTCTTTTTTTTTTTTGATTTTGTAATGTTTACTTATTTTAGAGAGAGAGAGAGAGAGCATGAGTGGAGAGGAGCAGAGAGAGAGGGAGACAGAATCCAAAGCAGCCTCCAGGCTCTGAACTGTAAGCACAGAACCTGATGGGGAGTGGGGAGGGGGCTGGAACTCATGGACCATGAGATCATGACCTAAGCTGAAATCGGGTGCTCAACCGACTGAGCCATGCAGATGCCCCAGGAAACTGTATATTTAAAAAATCTAAATCAGAGAGAGGTTGCCAAAACAGTGGCCTATGGATCAAATCCAGCTCAGAACCTGTTTTTGTAGATAAAGCTTTAATGGAACACAATAATCTCATTAATTTGCCTATTGTCTATGGCTGCTTTCAGAGCTGAAATAGCAGGGTTTAGCTGCAACAGGAGACTTTATGAATCACAAAGCCAGAATATTTATTATCTTTCACTTTGCAGAAAAAGTTTGCCTGTCACTACTTTATATGCATCCTAATTTGATACAATATGATGTCATAATTTAACATTTTGGCACAGGATATATTTTGATTAATTAAATAATGGAAATCTTATTTAAGAAACGCTTGAAAATTCCAAGAATATATTTATTTGAGCAAAGAATGTATAATTATATGTGAGTCATTTTTTTCATAATATTTTATTGTCAAATTGTTTTCCATACAACACCCAGTGCTCTTCCCCTTAAGTGCCCTCCACCATCACCACCACCTCTTTTCCCCCCACCCCTTTCCCCCTCAACCCTCAGTTCATTCTCAGCATTCAATAGTCTCTCAAGTTTTGCATCCCTCTCTCTCCCCAACTCTCTCTCCCTCCTCTGCTCCCCCTGGTTCTCCATTAGGTCTCTCTTGTTTTCCTGCTAGACCTATGAGTGCAAACATATGGTTTCTGTCCTTCTCTGCCTGGCTTACTTCACTCAACATGACACCCTCAAGGTCCATCCACTTTCCTACAAATGGCCATATGTCATTCCCTCTCATTGCCATGTAGTATTCCATCGTGAAAAT
>NC_043704.1:18313528-18376405 GCF_006229205.1 Suricata suricatta | reverse complement strand
CTGGGTTGCAAGAAGGTGAAAAAGTAAGGGAGAAAGGAGAAAGGAATATAAGGAGTAAAATTTAAAGGAATTGAGTAAAGAAAAAGAAAAAAAAAGGTAATAATGACAAAGAAATAAGTACAAAACTAGTGAAGAAAACAAATTTTTTTTGTTATATATTAAAAAAACAACCAAACCAAACCAACCCAAAACAAAACAAAAGAAACGGAAAAAAAAAAAGCAAGCAGCAGCTCCCCCTGGTGGATAGGCTTGGTTTGATGTGGTAAGTCTTGGAGTCTGTTCTCAGAGGCTCCGCCCCTGCCTGAGGCGAAATGAGCAGCAGGAGGTGAAGTGCGCACCTTCACAGACTCAAGTGTGGAGTCCCCACCCCCAGTCAGGATCGCGATTGCAATGGGGGAAAGGAAAAAAGCAAAAAGCAAAAAACCGAGTCTCTCTTAGTTTCTGATAGCCCAGCTCAAGACGCTGTGCGCTGCTGGAAATGTGCTGGGAGCTCCTACATTCTAAGCGCGCGCCCGGGCCTCCACCCGCCACCGGCTCTTTGTTGAGTGTCCCGTCGGTGTGCACCTTATTTTTTCCCTGTGGGGGCCCGGGATTCGCGCAGTCCGTGCAGGAGGCGAGGTGTGCCGTGGAAATGCGGTCAGTCGTCTCGTTCCCAAAACCAAGTTCGAATTGCTCGCGCCTGGCTCAGTCGCCACTTGGGCTGCTTCCCGCCGGGGAGCGCGCCTCCCCAGCACAGCCGCTTCTCACAGCCACAGACGCCTCTGATTCCCCGCCGAGATGGCTTAGGGCTGGAAGCTCTTCCTTCTCTTGCACCCCGCTACCCAGCAGTTATCTACGGAGTGGGTTTCTGTCTCCAAGCGCAGCCAAGTGTTCTATACCTCTTCCCCAGAGACAGTTCTATGAGCGCGTTCCGACTCTGTCTCTTCCCTTTGTCTCCCGGGCGCCCCGCACTTGTGCCACGTTGGGCTGGGGATCTTACCTCCCCTGCCCGTCCCGATTTTAAGTGATTCATATTTTCATTGAGTTAGGAAATACTGGTATACTGGATCCCGGTTTATATTGTACTAATATTTTAATCATTGCATGTAAACAATCACAATAGATGCAAGAAAAGCAAAGAAAAAGAATTAATGTTAGTTATTTAAAGACATTTGGTATTTTACATAAAAATACATTTTAAAAAATTTGAGCATCTTCTTTAGCATTAAACATGAAACTCCCCCCATATATATATATACACTTACATATATCTGTTTTTAAAAGTGTTGTTCCAAGAAAGTTGGACTTAAAATTTTTTGTTTCATCTAATATATATTTATTTCCTCACTATATTTAATATATGAAAAAATAATTTTATTGGTATGTTTATTTTTTCTTTCTAAGAACTAATATGACAAATTCAAAGACAACTTCTGAAAACTGCTTTTCACATAAAATTTTTTTTATTTAAAAAAATTTTTTTTAATGTTTTATTTATTTTTGATACAGAGAGAGACAGAGCATGAGAGGGGGAGGCGCAGAGAGAGAAGGAGACACAGAACCGGAAACAGGCTCCAGGCTCTGAGCTAGCTGTCAGCACAGAGCCTGACGCAGGGCTCGAACCCACGAACGTGAGATCTGACTTGAGCCGAAGTTGGAGGCTTAACTGACTGAGCCACCCAGGTGCCCCAGCTTTTCACATAAAATTTTAAAAATCAATCACTCACACCATGTGGTCATGGGCAATTTATTGTTTATCCTAATTTGTAACAAACTTGTATGTACTTAAGCAGTTTATGCTTATCATGAAGTTTGAACGTTCGTTAGGGTTGTTGGATGCTGTGAAAGTTTACTGAATGAGATAAGGAAGTAGCTAATCGTCAGAAGATGGTCAGGTTGTAAACAACACTCTTTCATGGAGACAAAAATAGTTCACTACTCTCCTCTGAGCTTAAATTACACTCAAACAATTAACCTACTAGAACACCCAGCACCCCAGGAGGCAGGATTTCTTAGTTGGTCTACTCTGTCTTCTACAGTGAGTTTTGTCTTAAGGCTAGCTTCCTACCAAGAGGCAAAATAATCTCAACAGGAGTCACATTTTTACCCAACACCTCCTAAAAAGGTACAAAGAGAGAACATGCCATTCTAGAATGTCTTCTCCAGTCTCATTTGCTGACCTTTGATAAGGCCATAAGGCTTTATCAAATTGTACAATTATATAAATCATGTACAATTTATCAAATTGTATTATGCCAGTTAATCCAGTTCTGACACTCTTATTCTACCTTAAAACACAGGCTATGGGAAGGATCTGTGAAGATCTGGTTTAAAAAAAAAAAAAAAAAAGGTAGTTTACATAGGAAATCAAGTAGCTATGACCTGGATTAGGAGATTATAGGGAATGCATTCCAAAGCAGAGCACTGCTTTCTGGCCTTGATGAAAACAAGGGACAGGACAGTACTTCGTTTATCTAGTCAATGGGTTGGGATCCGTCTGTGCTCATGAATTCCTTAGACCATGTTATCATACAGAATATCTTATCTTGTTTTCCACCCTGTTTTCTCCATCTGCTCTTTTATTGTCTTGGAATTAACTTGTTTTTCTGCATGCTTTCTATACTTGCTTACTAGCACCTAGCCCACTGACATAATTGTATGATGTTTCCCTAACTATATGCCTAATAAATACAGGAGCTTGAGACGGCTTGGGCACACTTCCTTTAGCCTCCCTGTCACCTCTCTTGACTCTTGCATAAAGTCTTGAGTAATCCTTTTGGACAAAGCCAAAAGCCAAACCCACAATCAAGGGACAATGTTATGGATGTTAAGAAAGTCATGAGAATGTCTCTGACTCTAAATCATCAAATGATACTAAAAACCTAACTAACTTCTAACTATATTTCTTAATCTTGTGAGCATCTCTATTTTGCAAAATAACTCAAAGCCATCACCTGCTAGAAGATGAGAGGTCTGTATCTTCAGTTACCAAGGGCAACTTGCAATAATTCATAGAAAAGTCACTTCAGTCCTAATACTTATTTGCATGTCTTTCTTTAAAAAGTATAAGACAAACCAGAAAGAAATGCTCCAATTCAATCATGCACAATAGATGGTTTAGGAATCTTTCACCTGTTCGCAGAAGGTGAACATGTGAATCTACTAATGAAGAGAGCAAAGCAATAGCATTCTCTATACTTATCAGAGCTTGTTAAACCTCACCACCAATTATTGAATTAACAGAGAACATAATGATTAAATAAATAAATACATAAATTGCATAAGTAAATTTTTAATAATATATACAAATCTCCTTTCCATGTTGATGATAGTAAATGTAGAATCAATTAAAATGTTCTACCATGATGGGGTGATATTTATTTCTCTTTTAAAAATAACAGATTTTTAAAGGTTAATCTTAAGTCAAGCTTAGTAGAAGTTCTTAGTTTCTATATTTTTCCTGATTTATATTTTTTCTATATAAGTAAAAACCCTACATTTGAATGAGGTTTATGGTGACATTGAAAGTTACTTTGCTCTTTATGTACACTGATTGTTAGCCTAAAATTATTTTTAGGTGGTTTTGCCTTCCACCTTTCCTTTAGCTTTAGCCCCAAAGATAGCACCTTCACATTTCATTGGAACCAATGGTAATGTTGATATGATCCAGACACCAGTATAAATAAAAATGCTTAGAATTACCTTCCTCAAAATATTATTCCCTCCTTTTTGAAATATGTCTTTAAGTTGGCTTCCAGAAAATCATTCTGCCCTGGTTTTCTTATCTTTCACAGAGTTTTGCTGTTCTATTTCCATCTTTCTAATATCCAGATGTTGGTTTTTCCAAGACTCCAAAAGACCTCTGACATTCTGCATCTACAATCACTCCCTTGATGCTTTTGTTTGATATCATGAATCTTATTAAGTCCTGGGTCTCTGTTATTTATTATATACATTTAAGATCTCTCTTCTGAACTCCAAACTGACATTTAACTCCCTATAAGATTCTTCTACTTGGTTGTATAATTAACATCTCAAGTTTATCCTCAACAAAATCACCCTTCAAATGATCCCTTTCAAATTTGAACATTCTACAATCTTCCCCTTATCACACTATTCTCCCAGTTACTCAAATAAACTTTCTGCTCCATTTTGATTAGAACTTAGACTTTGACTTTTCTGCTCATGGTTCTTTTCATCACATTAAAATAATAGCTCACATATGTGAACATATGGAAGATGTTCAATAATCCCTTATTGAACAAATGTATGAGTGAATGACAACAAGAGGGAGATGAATTTGGTTTTCAATGATTTGGTTAGAGTATTCCATAAAATACATATGTTTATAGTCAATTCAATATTAAAGTCATTGTGATGCAGACAATAGGTCAAGCAACTGGCATGAAAGGAATTGTTTAGGGAGTGTGAAAATTGAGAAAAGAAAAATGTAAAAACAGATTCTATGGAATGGCACTTTTGAAGCCTAGGAAAGAGAGATAGCAGTGCTTGAAAAGAGAAAGGACAGAAATGATTAGAGAAACAGAATGAAAATAAGTATGATTAAAGTCAAAGGAACTAAGAATAGGATTGCCAAAGAGTATTGTTAAATGCACAAGGGACTAAGTTAGATAAGAACTTGGATTGATGAAAAGGGGGTTCTTATGAAGATAATTAAGGCAGATTTAAAGAAATCATTGGAATGGAAGTCAAGTTACAACACATGGAGAATTCAATGGGAAGAAAAAGGAGGTGGAAATCATGAGCACAGATTATAGATTTGTTATTCTTGGCTGTTAGAAGGAGAAGTGCAGAGAGGTGGCTGGATGTGGAGCACAGAGTACGAGATAACTGTTTTCTCTATTACTGTGAAAGGAAAAATCTATACATGCCAAGGAAAAAAGTCAATAATAAGGGAGCATTTGAAGTCATAAGGGAATAATTTATGAGATGGAGTCTTGGAAAAGAGAAGATGTCTCCAATTACAATTGGACAGATAGAAACAAAAATACTTATTTTATTGAAATTAACAAAATGTTCTCTTATCAAGTCTAGTTTATGGAATTATTAGTTCTGAGTATTATTAAAGAACTTAAAGAACCTCCTCCAAATAAAGGGTTTAAATAAAGTGATATCAAAGAAAAAGTATAACTCTATTAGAAGTATATTCTTTTGCAATGAGAGATAATAGTAAGGAAACAGCAGGTACCATTCTTGTTGTTGCCTGCATATTCTCTATCTATGGGAAAACTAAAAGAGAAGCTAAACTCTTACATCCTGTAATGATCCATTCTTAATGGAAGAAAAGGTGAGGTCTTGGTTCTCTTCCTCATTAGCTTTCTATGACTAAGTAAAGACATCCCAGGGAAACCAAACTTTGGCACCTGCTAAGAAGTTAACTTCACGCAGGTGGATTGTAGTTCCCAGAGTCTATCATTGGGATCACAAAGCATTGAATTCAATACATTGAAGCACAAATGATATAAAATGGGGAAAAAAGTTGGAATCTCTTACTAGACTCCAGGCAAAGAGAAAACTTACCTTGCTGTTAACAGCAGGCAAGTCCCTAGGATTAAAATTATGTCTTAATAGCTAAGCATTAAAGCCCATTCTTTGTTCATATCAGAAGAAAAGATCCACAAGAGAGAAAAGGCAATTGTTGGTGGGCCCCGAACAATAGTACAAATGGTGGTCTGCATACCATATGTAAGAATTTTTAAGGTATTTACCCATTAGCCATTCCCTAAGTCAATTAATCTTAATTCTGACTATATCTTTGAATCATCTGAAGTATTTAAAAATCTTTATTCTTGACCACTCCAACCCACTAAAACTTAGATTTATTTGCTGTATAATTCTTGGGTTTTAGTATTTTATTGTAAGCTCCCTAGGTGATGCTAGTGTGCAATATGACAAAATTCTGGTAGAATATTTTATAAAAGCCTTTGTCTCATGATCTATGGGTAGGATGAAACTCACGTAAACAGACTGTGAAGTATTGGAGCACCAAGAACCTTCCACATTCTTCTGTATTTGGCCAGAGGGTATATTTAGCCACTTTTTGAACTTTGTAAAAACCTAATAGGAGAAAAAGTGCAAAATTTATGGACAGAATAAGGAAACTTGAATATATACCCAAGATTGTGTTTTTTAGAACATCAAGAAGCTCATTAAAACATTTTGAAACATTCTTGTGAATTGTCTTGTCTTCTTAACCAATCTTAGTGTAATTCAGTTCATATAAACTAGAGATCACAAAGGTAAATGCTTCTTAGTTCTAAATTCTTCTGAACAATAAAGTAATATACCAATGTAACATGGAGTTTTTGAATAGATAATTTCATGTTCAGATTTAAATTTATTTCTCTTGACATGAGAAATCATTTCTATTTCTCATTCCAGGATAAGCATTCAACAATGTAGTAGAGAAAATATTCTGTAGATAATGCTTGCTGCAGCTATTCCTTCAAAATATAGTAGTTCAATTGGTAATGACTTTTTTAATAAACAAACCAGCTCAATATATTTTTACTGCTGGTATCACCTATCTATCTATCTATCTATCTATTAATATCTACATATATACATATGGATAAATTTATTTGTATATACCTGCACACACATATAAATAAATAAATATATGTATATATATTCTATCTCTAGTTTGTTGTTTTTTAATATAACAAATCCATTCAATATATTTTGAGTGGCTGGCATATATAATCTATATCTATATATCTATATACATATATACATATATATATGACTAAACCTACATATATATACTATCTATCTCTCTATATCTATCTAGATATATCTATATCTATCTATAGATATAGATATCTCTCCATATATAGATAAAGATGCTAGCAAAAGACAAATAGTATAAATTATACATATTAAAAAACAGTGCATGATTTAAATGATACAAAGTTAAAAAAATACAATGCACTTCATGATTAATTCATGTGTTCTACAAGATAGTATTACAAATGTCGCTGAATGAAAGATTACTATAACCTTGAGTGTAATAGAAGTTTTTATAAGTTTTGAAATATGGACATATTCAAAGAAGGAAGGAGAAAGACCAATGGAGGGACAATGTGTGAACTTTGGAAAGACTAGGGGTTGGGGTGGGGCAGTGGTACTATAAATGAACTACCAGAGATTACAAAGATCAGTTGTCAAGAAATTAAGGTTTTCTTTGGAACAATGTTAGAAGGAGAAAGGAAGGAATGGCCAGTGAAATCTGAAGTCTAGGAAGGTCATATAAAAAAACAGAATACAAAGAAATTTAGTGGTGGTGTGTGTTTTGAGCTCTAGAGAGTCAATGAACAATTTCAAAAAAGGAATAACCACAATTAATGGTAGCTTTTCACTAAAACCTTGGGGGAGAGGAGATACTCAAACTTTATCATAAAATTTTCTGTGACTTTTCTAATGAATATTGTACATTTTACTGTGAGGTAAACTTGTGGAATTAGCAATGCACATTCCTTGAAGAACTTAAAGAATCCTCTGTTAGAATGTCCTCAATTCTTCTTTGAGTCGCAACTGTGATACAGCACTCCAAAAAAAAAAAAAAAAAAAGAGAGAGAGAGAGAGTAAGGTGAACTATAAAAGACTTTTAAATATGGAGAACAAACAGGGTTGCTAGAGAGGAGGTGGATGAAAAAGGATGGATTGAATGGGTGATGAACATTAAGGAGGGTACTTTTGGGGATGAACATTGGATCTCATTTGTAAGAGATGAGTCACTGCATTCTACTCTTGAAACCAAGACTACACTGTATGTTAATGAACTTGAATTTAAATTAAAAAAATAAAAATTAAAAAGTAAAATTAATTTTCTGACTCATGTGTGGAATTTAGGAAACAAAGCAAACAAGCTAAGTGAGAGAGAAAGAGAGAGAGAGAGAGAGAGAGAGAGAGAGAGAGAGAGAGAGAGAGAGAGAGGCAAACCACAAAATGGACTTCTAACTCTACAGAACAAACTGATAGTTACCAGAGGGGAGGGAGATGGGAGGATGGGGGAAATTGGTGATGGGGATTAAGAAGGCCACCTGTTGTGATAATCACTGGGTGTTGTATGGAAGTGTTGAATCACCATATTGTACACCTGAAACTAATATACTTTATGTTAACTATATTGGAATTTAAGTAAAAGCTTTAAAAAAGCAAAATAGGAATAAAAGGAAAATAGAAGAGAATGAAATATAGATAAATATAGATTTCCCGTGACTTTTATTTTTTTTAATTTTTATTTTTTCCTCGATTTTTAGAAAACCTTTTGGAACAGTGTTTTCAAAGTAAACAGTTCTAATAAAATTTTTTAAGACTACAAAAATAAAATAAAAATCACTTTTCTCAAAGTTTTTATTAAAAAGGTTCTGGTGTACTAATACTTGGTCTAACAGCAACTTTGTAAAGTTTTTCTTCAAGCTGGAGAGATAAAAAAAGTCATCAAAACCATTACTTGAAGCAAGTAATGGCCATTTTGTTCTGGAATAGTTAATCATAAGCTATTATTACAGACACTGAGAAAACATGACTGATACTTATCAAGAAAGACATAAGGACGTTGCATAGATGTTGCATAGAAACTTGTTAAAAAAAAAACCAAACTATCCAGCCTTAACCCAGATCTACCAACTAAGAATCTGAACCTTGAGAGTGTCCATGGATGACAGTTATGTGCATCCAGATTTACATACAGTTTGAGAAGATTATTCTATGCTATTCAATGTGTATGTACTTAATTGTTCTTTCTAGGAGCTAAGGAGAAGGAAGAAGTATTGTCCTTTGAGATAGCTACTAGAACATTCTCTTTCTCTCTACACTTACCCAATGAAGTACATACCCCCTGAAGATAATTGACAGTCATCTCTGAACACACTGGAGAACTTGCTTTAAAATAAAACCCAAACTATAATTTCAAATGGACAAGAATTCTGTAACATCGTTGAAATGCCAAATCAATCTGCCCACAAGGTAGAACCATCTCTGGATATTTAGGCCAATAAAAGCTCTTGGTTGTTAGAGCCCTATTGAGTTTTGTTTCTCCCAACTAAAGGCACAACATAATTGCTGATATACCATGACGTATTTACTTAAAAATAGATAAGTAGCAGATACTAGGGCTTAAATTTTTAATATCAAAATTTTAAAGAAAAGATACACAAAACCCTTGGTAATATCTGTAAGAACATTGGAATGTTTCCTTTTCTTTTCATAAAGGGCAGGATAATATTTTGAACTATTATTAATACTCAACAGTTTTCTCTTCCTCATGCTCATATTTTCTCATATCACAGATTTTACCAATTCGGACATCTAGGACATCCTATAGTTACTAACTCCAGGAAAGTTTGTTACTTACTAAAGAAGTACACATTTCAGAAATAAGTTCTTTGGGAAAAATTTTGGCCTCATACCAAACATTATTTTCTGGTTCAGAGGACATTTTGGCTGCTAATAGGCAGCAATATTTCCAGCCTGGCAGACACTGATAGTCATGAGTGTTGAAAGCAAAGGAATTTTATATATTTATAAATCTTACACTGAACTCTATCTTCATATTTGTATGCTATTTATTTTTGTAAATATTCATTTCACCCTGTGTTTACATCCAGAAGAAAAATATTGTGATGTCCAAAATATTAAACACTATAGGGTCTTTAGAGATAAATATTTTACAATCCTTCTTTCTCAACATTAATATAATTTGGTACTGTTTAGATACAAGCATGCAAGGCACCCAAAGAATAAGTATCAGTCAAAACCATTGAGATACGGGCCACTGTTTAATATGCCCTAAATAAATAGAAAAAGTCAATGTGGGTGCAGATGTTCTTAGTTGAAATAAGCTGAAACATAATGAATTAGCTTAAGCAGAAAATAGGAATGAATTGTAATGATAATGAAGAATTTTCAGAAAGAAGAATAAGGAGATTTATAATAGTTAGGTGGGGAAAACCCTTCTAACACCTTTTCCAGATCAGGGTTTCTCAAACTTGGCACTATTGGCATTGTGAGCTGGATAATTCTTGGTGAGAACACTGACCTTTGCATGTTGGATGTTTAGTAGCATCTCTGATCTCTGTCAGCTAGATGTCAATAGTACCTTCCTCAGTGTGATGGCCAAATTTCCCCTGGGTTCAACATCACCCCTAACTGAAAACCACCACTATAGATATAGAAGTAGATATAGATATAAGTGTTGATGGATATATACAAAGATAGAGATACAGATGTAGATATTGCTGTAGGTAAAATTCACGGCACATCATGACTTTCTCTTCATACTGATAACAGTGAACACCGAGTTTTACAACCTAAAATTCAACACCAGAAAATAAAAGTTTTAGACTTCTTTATAGTGCCATGTTAAAAAAAACAAATCCCAGGAACCCATTGACATTTCTTTGTTCATGAGTCTCCCTCACACTGACCAACTGCACTCAGGACACACTGAGTCATATCAGTCAGCAGATAGACCCCAAAATCCGACCTTTACTGCTCATCTGCTTGTACCCACAGACTTTTGTTCCACACTTTTCCTGAAGCCGTTCTTTCCAGCTTATCTCTTAACTCAGGCAAAATACCCGACTGACTTAACACCCTCTGATGGATATGAAACCTATCCCTCAAGCTGTAATGACTGGCCTGACAAACGGTTCTTATAGACCAGACCACCCAGACCAGCTTGGCCCCCAACTCACAGCTACACAAATGGACCATGGAATGACCCACAGAGTGGCCAACACTGACCTTTACCTCATTATAACACTAAATCTATAATACTATAATCTCCACCCAAGGAGGAGCACAAGCCCCATATAATAACGTATGTACATATATGTGCCTACACATACATTCACATAACTTGGCCCATGTGTTACCATAGGCCACCACTATATAAGGTGAGAAGGCTCCTTTTTTCTAAGTATTCATCCTCAGTCTAAATAAAAGGAACCCATTCACTCTTGCTCAGAGATTCATGACTTTGAAAGTTACTCCCTGTGATCTCATTATTTGCTGCCAATAAAGTTTCCTTTGTGTGACAACTCACCTGGTGTAGTTTCTATTTGTGACTCAGTAAGAAGGGAACTCACATTAGTTCAGTTACAATAATAGCTTTTAACAAAATACATACAAATGGTGTTGGGAGAAGAATAACCCAGAAAGGAACGATGGTCTCAGAAAACCAGGGGGTTCGTAAGAGCCTTCATGAAATATACAGGAGAGAATTACCAAAGAACTCAGTACGGGAGATTTTCCTGGGCAGGAAACAGAAGTC
This sequence comes from Suricata suricatta, assembly GCF_006229205.1. Taxonomy (NCBI): domain Eukaryota; kingdom Metazoa; phylum Chordata; class Mammalia; order Carnivora; family Herpestidae; genus Suricata; species Suricata suricatta. The sequence continues at coordinate 18,365,127 of NC_043704.1, read as the reverse complement.
TTCAAATTAGAATGGTTTCACCAACCTCTTAGAAAAAAAAAATAGGTGCATACATTGCCACCTGGCACATCAGTTTGAATTATCGACTAAAAACTTTCACAAGAAAAGAAATTTACTCACAAAAGAATGAGAATCAACTTGGCATTAGTCAATTCATTTGTAATTCTTGATATGAAAAGAAAACGAAGCCTTAAGTATCTGTGGGAAATGATTTAAGCCTATAATTTTCTATCTATCAAAATGTAGTAAACATGAAAACATTTTAAGGTCTCAAAAATTTTAGTCGCATTCATCTGTTCTTAGAAAACAGTGAATTTAGAGTAAATCTGTTATTTTTTAAATTTATTTAAATGGTTATTTTTGAGAGAGAAAGGGGGAGAGGGATCATGAGCAGAGGAGGAGACATGGAGACACAGAATCTGAAGGAGGCTTCAGGTTCAGAGCTGTCAGCACAGATTCTGACATGGGGCTTGAACTCACAGGCTGTGAGATCATTACCTAAAACAAAGTTGGACACTCAACCAGCTGAGCCACCCAGGTGCTCTAGAATACAATTATTATTTTTAAAATGTATTTATTTATTTTAAAAAATAGGGAAGGGGCAGAGAGAGAGGGAGAGGGAGAGAGAGAGAGAGAGAGAGAGAGAGAGAGAGAGAATACCAAGTAGGCTCCATGCTATCAACACAGAGCCAATGCAGAACTTGATCTTAAGAACCATAAAATCATGACCTGACCTGAAATCGAGTTAAATACTCAGCTAGCTGAGCCACTCAGATGTCCCCAGAGTAAAATTATTAAACAGTTAAATGGATAAAAAGGGCCCAAAAGGACAAGTCCAGATTTGATCATGACACAGAATACAAAAGCAAAGCCTTTGAGAGAAAAAAGCCTTACAGGGAGGAATAAAACTAACTCTTAAAAAATATTATGATGTGCTAATGACAAAATTTAAGAAAAAAGAAAAATAATCATTAACTCTAGAGAATACAAACTGTAAAAGAACATAAGGCCACCATGATGTCAATTAAAATGACACATATTTTGAGGAGTTTCTGGAGAATTTATAAGAATATGTGTTAATAACATTCTTATTGCCTCAGTGGCTCAGTTAGTTGAGCATCCAACTTGCACTCAGGTCATGATCTCTGATTCCTGAGTTTGAGTCCTGTGTTGGGCTCTGTGCTGACAGTTTGGAGTCTTCTTAGGATTCTTTCTCTTTCTCTCTCTTCTCTCTCTCAAATGAATAAATAAACTTAAAAACAATTTTTAGTTTATATTCTTTTTTAATTTTTTAAGTTTATTTATTTTGAGAGATAAGAGATTGTGAAGAAGGGCAGAGAGAGAGAGAGAGAGAGAGAGAGAGAGAGACAGAAAATCCCAAGCATACTCAGTACTATCAGCACAGAGCCAGACAAGGGGTTCAGACTCAGGAATCATGAGATCATGACCTGAACTGAAATCAAGAGTCATAGGCTTAACCAACTGAGCCCCCCAGCTGTCCCAAGAATACTCTTCTTTAAGTGGAGAAAAGATGTAAATTCAGGACTATAAATGGAATGAAAATATAATTATAGCAAACCCTCAGGTTCTTCAATGAATAGTATTTATTCATAATATTCTAAAAATATGTTTTTCTTTTCTTTTTAGATTTATACAGTATAACTTATGTACATTAAAATTCACCTTTTGTGGGTCTATAGTTCTGTAAGGTTGACAGATAAACGTCATCCAGGGGCCACTACCAAACACTAGATATGGAACATTTGTTTCATCCCCAAAGCAACCCTCAAATACTTTTGTAATGATTGCCCCTCACAACTACATTTTTCAGAATGTTATAGAAATCATATGGCAGATAGTCTTTTTTCCTGGCTTCTTTCTCTTAGAATAATGTTTGATATTTGCCAATATAATTGTATATATCAGAAATATGTTTCATTTCATCACTGATAAATATTCTATTTTATTGGTTTATTTCCAGTTTTGGGGAAATGTATGCATCAGGGTTCAATCAGGAGACAGAAACCACACAATAATTTTAGCAGGTGAATTTTAATAAAGAAACCTGTAACGTGGGAATTAGAGTAATGGGGAATTGATAGTAATAGAAGATAGAGGCAGCAGCTTTCACCCCTGAGATTGAAATAAAACACCAAGAGAAGAGATCAACCCCTACTAGGGCTGAGACCCAACTCTCACTGGAGAGAGTGTAGTTGTAGTTCAAGATAGCAGAGCAGTTGGGTAATACACTGGCAGTACTCAGTAGAAATCTACCTTTGGAAATACTGGGGGAAGCTGAACTTACTGCAAGTTCCTCCAACTGTTCTTGTTTTTCAAAATTGTTTTGGCTATTCCAGGTCTTTTATTTTCCATATAAATTTTAGAACTGGCTTGTCAATATAAATAAAAAATGCTGGAATTTTGATTGGAATATTGTGGAGTCTACAGATGGATTTAGGAAGCATTACCAATTTAACCCTGAGTCCTGTGACCCAAGAATACTACTTATTTTTTTAACTTTGAGAACCACTATATTCCATTCATTCCAGTGAAAATTATAACAACAACAAATCTCAAAATTAGTGGTCATAGAGACATCACCTAAAATGTAGTTATTGACATTGGAAAACACAATCGTTCATTTCCAAGTGGAAAATAATGAGTCCAGTTTCATCCTTTTACTGAAAGATAAGCCTCACAAAATCTAGCATGTTTAGTATTTATAACAGACTCTGGAAGACATCAGTCAGTGGAGATATCAGATAACTCCCCAATAAGAGGATACTATGGGACAGAAATCAGGTCTAATTGAAAGTGTATACAACGGGAATCCAAGACCTCAATCCTTTTCCAACCTCTGATAGGCAAGTCAATCTCCTTTTAACGTCAAACTCAGGAGGGGGGAAATGGAAAGTTTACTTTCCTGGGAAACTGGACCACCAAGCCTCTCTTCTCAGAAACATGAAGCATATAGGAGATTGCACTGTATGTGCTACAGTAGCATAGAAAAGGGCAGGCATTATAATAAAAGTCTACTGTTCTCTCCCCTACCTGCTACCAGCAGATTAAGCCATCCTTGTTTGGGGATAATAAACAGCTTCAAAGAACAGGAAAATTGATGTAAATGTTTTGGAAGCATCAAGATGCAATGTCTGCATCTTATGTGTTCACTGTCATAAAGATCACTAATCAACAAGACCTGCTCATACACACAGGGTGTTCAAAGAGTACTTTTAGTGCCATAATTTAAATTATGAATAGCTGGTTAAAGATCACCAGATATATATGTGTGTTGTGTGTGTGTGTGTATTTATTTCTAACTGAAACTTAATTTCTAAATGAAAGGCATCCAATAAAACAAAAAGTTAGAAAAAGAAAATCATATGAAACAGATACATTGTAGGAAAAATTAAAATTCCAGAAGTTATATAAATAGTACCTAGTGAAAAAAAAATGAAAATAATGAAAAAAGATAGAACAAGTTAACTGAATATAATTTTTAAGTTAAAAAAACAGAATATAATTTTTAAGTTAAAAAAAGCAGAGATAAGTAAAGGCTCTTGAGATAAAAAAAATTCTGGAGAAAAGAAATAGAACAAAAAAACATGCAAATAAAAGAGAAAAAATGTTTAGAATTCAGAAATAAAGGAGATTCAGAAGAAAAAGGATATTGCCAACAAATTGATATGAGAAAATTATCTGTAACTTAGGAACATGGGTTTCCCATTTAAAGAGACTAACATCTTGTCTGAGTAGCTCAGTTGGGTGTTGGGCTTCTGCTCAGGTCATGATCTCACAGTTCGTGGGTTCCCTGTGTCAGGATCTGTGTTGAACAGCTCAGAGCTTGGAGCTTGCTTTGGATTCTGTGTCTCCCTCTCTCTCTGCCACTGCCCCACTTAGCACTCTGTCTCTTTCTCTCAAAGATGAATAAACATTTAAAAAATTAAAAAAAAATAAAGCGTCTATCATCTCAATGATATTTTTATTTTTTAATTTTTTTTTAACATTTATTTAGTTTCGAGAGACAGACAGTGTGAGCAGGCGAGGGTCAGAGAGAGGGAGACACAGAATCAGAAACAGGCTCCAGGCTCTGAACTGTCAGCACAGAACCCGACGCAGGGCTTGAACCCACAAACTGTGAGGTCATGACCTGAACGAAAGCCAGATGCTTAACCGACTGAACCACCCCGGCGCCCCTCAATGATATTTTTAAAATAATGAAAGCACCCTCCAGATAGAGAGCGGGTCATAGAAAAAACTGAGAATGGCATAATACGGCACTTCTCACAGAGAGCACTGATTACACATTCCTGAGTAAAAATGCTTCTCACCTAATCTATGCTTAACCATTTCAGACAGTACCAAAATCATCATACATGGGATGTTGGTAGAAACTGAACATAAAGGCAGTGTTGGTGAGACCTCAGAAGGAAAAGAGGAAAATATTATTGGAAACCAGAGGAAACGAGATCCTTATCATACAATGGCAGAAAGCTTAGTGGAATTACATCCTACTGTTTTGCAGAAAGAAGAATCTGTAAGCAAAGAACTTGGGTGTCTAGGTGAGATTTGTAAGCAATCCATGGAAAGTAGAACATAGCTCCTTTTTTCTGCTTATGGTAAAATATAACAGTAAAGAGACAGAGGGAAGTGCTGTCAAAGTAAAAGGAAGTAGGACCTGGTTTATATATGAAATTCTCAGCCTGGCCAAATTGCACAGATGGTAAAATTAGAAGATTCAGTTACAAGAGGAGACACAACTGTAAATAGGGGAAGGAGTAGGATTTACCTGATACTGGGCATAGAAATGATGGCAGGCAGAGAGAGAAGCCCCCGCCCCCTCCCCCATCCTGGGAAAGAGAATTCTAGACTCCTGTGTCAAATCTGTTAAAACTGCTGTTGCTCTCCTTCTGGAGATTATGATCCTGACCCACTTTGTTTTTAAAATCTTGCAAATGTTTACAGTCTAACTTAACTAAATAAATTGTTGCCTGATCAATTAAGAAAAAAAAGAAGAAGATTCACTGTCGAGAGAGCCTGAAGAGAAAGCCAAAGGTGTGGCTGGACAACCTTTTGCTAGAGCTTTGGAAGGATAAAAAATGAGAGTATTCAATTACACATGTGGCTCTATGAGAGATTGGAAGAGTGACTCATAGATACCCTCATCCATCTAAGCAGAAGCCAGGAACACAGATGGGATTATCCAAAAGAGATCTGCAGATGAGCCTCTTGTCTAATGGACTGAATCCTTGAAACACACAAGGGAGATTTACAAGGTTCTTGGGAATATTATGCCAACAGTCAAACTGCCACTTGGATAGAAGACAGAAGGAGAACAAAATAAGGAAAGCTGTTAGATTCACACAATTCTATACATAGGAAATAAGCTGATGAGACGCCTCAGCTGCAAACACACCCTACCCTTCATGAGAAAGAAAGGTGGTGCCAAGTACACAGGCTTGATCCAGAGGGCAAGGTCTCTAACTCAAGAGGACAGCCAGAACCATGGAGGATTACTTTGAGGTCTTAGAACTTAATGTCACTTGCCCATTTGGACATTGCTTAGGACTGGTGATGGATTATATGGAGAGTTTTAGTCATATCTAATCTAGATGATTTAGATGATGAGATTTGTGCATTTGATGATGAGACTTAGATGAAACCTTGAACTGGTGATGATACTGTAATACTTGGGACTCTGGGAGATCAGGGAATAAGAGGAATGTACTTGGCACATGGCATGGGAGTGAATCTCTGGGGGTCTCTGTACACAGAATAATGGCCCTCCAAGATGCCCAAACCCTCATCCCTAGAACCTGTGAATGTTATCTTTAGGTGCAGAGGGATTTAGGGAGGTTAGGCTAAAGATCGAGAGATGGGGAAATAAGCTGGTTGATCTGGCTAGGCTCAAAATAACCACAGAGGTCCTAATAAGAGGGAGGCAGAGAGGTGAGAGTCATTAGAAGGCAATGTGATGATAGAAGCTGAATGGAAGATTAAAAGGCATCTGAGGATGTGGTCAGAGGCCACTAAATGCAGGTTCTAGAAGCTTAAAAAAAAGACAAGAAAACAAATTTTCCTCTAAAATCTTTACAGGAAATGCAGTGTTGTTGATTCATTTTAGACTTTTGATCTCCAGAACTTTATGAGAATATCTCTGCATTTTTTTTTTTCAACATTTTTTAAATGTTTTATTTATCTATTTATTTTTTTTCCATAATATTTTATTGTCAAATTGTTTTCCATACAACACCCAGTGCTCTTCCCCTCAAGTGCCCACCACCATCACCACCACCTGTCTTCCCCCCTCTCCCCTCCCCCCCAACCCTCAGTTCATTCTCAGCTTTCAACAGTCTCTCAAGCTCTGCATCCCTCTCTCTCCCCAACTCCCCCTCCCTCCTCTGCTCCCCCTGGTTCTCCATTAGGTCTCTCTTGTTTTCCTGCTAGACCTATGAGTGCAAACATATGGTTTCTGTCCTTCTCTGCCTGGCTTACTTCACTCAGCATGACACCCTCAAGGTCTGCATTGTTTTAAGGTGCTGAGTCTTAAGCTCCCTCTCCCTAAACTTGCCCTTATCTCTTCAGCCATGTTCTCCTTTCCTCACCCTTCTATTTGCCCTAGGATGGAGCAATCAAAGAGAAAAGAAACAGAAACCAGTAATTTAATGTACCACAACAAACTCTGAGCAAATAACCCCCAGCAATTCAATAGAGGGGTTTACGGGAGAGGCGAGAACATCAGTGTCCCTCAAATGTCCCTCATTCTTCTCAGGAAAGTAATCATGGTGCACATTGGGCCACACAGGCAGCAGATTACATAGATGGGTGTCATTCCAGGCCTGATGTTCCATTCTGCAAGATAAGTAACATCCACATAAGCTTAAGCTCAAATAAACCTCTGAGGCTTACTTGTCCCCCAGGAGGTCACAATAAGAGGTCCAGCCCAGGTACCTTTCTGAAAAATACTTGAGGAGGTGTTTCCAAAGCAAAAGTCCCCCAAGTCAGTATAAATATATCCGTATTGTTTTAAGCTGCTAAATTTGTGATCATTTCTTACAATAGCCATAGAAAATTAACACACCATCTGCACTATTAATTTAGCATGGAAACAAGATATAAATGCTTTAGACATATATGGGTACAAAAATTCATTTCATGTACTCTTTCCCAGGATGATCTTGAAGGATATGTCTTTCAAACAGAGAAAAAAAACCTCCAAAAGACACATCCTGGAAACCAAAAATATACACAGAAGACACATTAAGTTCTTTACCCTGTAGACTGCTATTTCCTTTGGTTTATTATAAGACACAGGCTGCTACGGCTTCCTCTTAATCTACTTATTTGTCCACTAAATGTTTACAGCTACAGGTAACAGGTAAAATATCTGAAAAATGGTGTGGATGATTCTGATAAAGTTCAAAGCAAACGGTGCTTCCATAAAGAGTTGTACAGTTTGACTTTGAATTGTGGATCTTTCTTATAGACAAAGAAGAAACAGCCATAACATGCAGGAAGCCTACCGGGACTGCCATCAGGGTCAGTTTTTTAACACACACACAATCGTGAGGTGAGTTTGTAATTACTCACAGATAGGGCCTCCAAAACTGAAGTTTAGAAGAGCAAAGAAACTTGCTGACGCCACAAGTAGTATGGAATAAATAGATTAAACAAGAATTGTTATATTTCCATTCAGACCACAGGGTCTTGTGTCAGCTTCATATTAGATGCCATCAATTCTTAACTCAGAGAAGATGTCCTGTTTTATGTAAAGAATAAGGGTCAAAACAGAACCAGTCACAAAGTCAAAAGATATTCCCACCTGACTAGCTGAGCCCTCATTAGAGTCAAAATCATTTTAAGAACAGTTTCAAATAAGACCACTCACCTGGATGTTGTTAAGAGCCATAGTGTATATTTACCTGCCATGAAAAGTGTTTTCCTTATACATAGTGCTTAAAAATTACGGGATTTTATTTCCTTTTTCACAGCTGGAAAAGCTAAATAGCCAATTTGTTTTCCACAGCATAATATCTGGATTTAGGCCGTGCCAGAAAGAAATGAAAAAAAAAAGAATTTAATAGAATATCTGCTTTTAAAATGAATGTGAGCCATGTATACTGGTTTCATATCAGATTTTTAAATATTTTTTTTCCGAGTGTAAAATACCTTGCAAACTGAACACTCCAACTAGACATCTGTGCGTTGTTAGTGAAGTTGATTTTTATTTAAAATAATCAGCATCGGGGCACCTGGGTGGCTCAATAGGTTGAGCCTCAGACTTCGGTTGGGGTCCTTATCTCACGGTTTGTGAGTTTGAGCCCCACATCGGTTTTGCCGATGTCAACCTGGGTCCTGTTTCAGATCCTCTGTGGCCCCCACTCCCTACCCCTGCCTTGTTCATGCTCTCTCAAAAAAAAAAATTAAAAAATAATAAATAAAGAAATAGGTAAATACCATACATGGATCAAGTAACTATCGTGCTTGTTGCTCTGACATATTTCACTTTTTATAATACTAGGTCTAGCAGCAAACCCCTGAAGGGATATTGTAAGTGAGCTCTATTTGACAGGTTAATTTACCCACAGAGTTAGAGCTAATTATTAAAAATTGTATTATCTAAAGTAAGTATTCTGATATATGTTGTAGCAGTGGTGAATATTTTTTTCCTAAAGGTTTAAAAAAACATTTCAGTGCCTGGGTGTCTTAGTCAGTTGAGCATCCAACTATTGATTGTGGCTCAGGTCATGATCCCAATCTTTGGGGATCAAGCCTGACATTAGGCTCCAAGCTGAATCTGGAGACTATTTGGGATTCTCTCTCTCTCTTTCTGCCTCTGCCCTTCTCTCTCTCACTTGTGTTCTCTCTCTCTCTAAAATGAATGAATTAATTAATTAAAAATAAAAGAAAACTGAGTTTGGGAGGTGTAATCTATCAAAAATTTTATCATCAAACTACTCATTCAATAAAAGGATGCATGGATTCATGCATTAGTTTTTAAAGAGATGAAATTTTTAAAAATAATTCATTCCTATTCTGGTATAAAGGCAAGAGAGCAATTTATAAGTAAAACCAAGAATATCAGCATGTTACATTAGGTAAGTTGATTATAATAAAGGTGTTCTGGAAAGTTATAAATGAGCTTCTCTTACCTCAAAACCTTTAAACTATTTAATAAATTAGAAAGAAAACACATTAGTTAAGTGTTAATTTTACTCAATTATTTAAACTCAATCTCAATTTCCAGGGGAAATTATTACTTAGTTTACACAGCAGAATTTGTTTTAATACATGGAACACTCAGAAAATTGTTTTATAGAAATAATGTTTAGGTTGCTAGTGGAAGGTGGCAGATTGGGAAAAGACATTTAGCTCTTTCCCTCCCAATATCCTGTTGAAATGAAGAAAAATTTATTTAAAAATGTGCAAATCCAAAACATGGTTCTGGAAAGCTAAGATATTTCACTAACTTCGAGGTGTTTCTGGAATATTTTGGTTTCACATTGGAGAAGCAACTGAATAGAGCAAGTGCAACCCAAAAGAGGCACAAGATGATCACATGACAGAGAATCCTTCCCAACAGTATCCCATAAAACTGAGGTATCCGTGAATGTTCACAAAGAACAGGTAGCAATAGTAGAGACAGTCAGACACATAACTTTTGTGGAAGACCTGAGCCAATTGTTCTTCCCATATCACTCAACTATACAGAAAAAATTCTTTCTAGACTGTTCTGCTGGCTTCACACCATCCACTCAGCTTCTAAATTAGAGTTCCATGGGGATATGCGGTATGCTATTTTCTGTGTTCCATATGTTTCCTTACTTTATTTAAACTTTTCTCATTTCTTGAATATCATCTATCTCTTGATGATTGCCATTATTTTTAATCTCCAGTACATATCTAGACCATAAAGCTCCAGATTTCCTACTGACAAGTCCATTTTTCTTAGACATATAGTCTTCTATAGTGAACATTCGTTGATTAGTATCCATTCATCCATTTTGTAGTAACAGCACCTTAATTATCCTTTAGGAAACCACTTTTCTCCCACTTGTCCCATGTGGTACAGCTGGGATATATCCCTTTACTGCTCCAAGCATCAGCCTATATTTCAGATTTAGCCAATCACAGGAATCAATTATGACCCATGAGAAACTGGCTAGTGCTTCTACCAAAGTTACTAGAAAAACAACAAAAAAACAAAAACAGTATTCTACAGGGGTAGATAAGGTGAAAGAATGTGAACTTTAATGGGGCCATCACAAACAGAGAGCTGGTGAAATACACGTACACACACGTACACACACACACACACACACACACACACACACATATACAGGGCCTAAAACAGAGAAACAAAGATAAAATCTTAACAATATAATTTGAGCCTCAGACCCCTGTTTTCTTCCTCAGACCATCATGCTTTTCATCTTGGAAATGTTGCTATGTAATCACAGCTCCCTTTATCAGGAATGCTCTAAGACCCTAGTCTCTTCCTGGCTGCTTCCTTTGCAACATTTAGGCCTCAGTTAAATATTATCTCTTAAAAGAGATCTTGTTCCACTCTTTATTCAATATGGTGCCACCAATATTCTCTAAAGACAAGGCAAGATGTGTTTGTCACATCACTTCGTAATTATTTCATTTAGTTTGTGTGTCTGCTTTTTCCCTTGAAATTCAAGCTCCATGTGGGCTCCTACTCTTATTCCATTACCTATTATATTCTTTGACCCTAGAAGAGTGACAGTACATAGTATGTGTTCATGATATTTTTGACTTAATTAATTAGTTAACTGAATAGTTATATTTGAATCAATGTTTTTGAATTAGTTAACTCAAAATAAAAATTGCAAAATCACTCCAATTTGGAAGTTGATACAAGATGAATGGTATTGTAAGTATACTAAATGCCTCCTTTTATGTGATAAGAACTTAATAAATAAGCACTAAATAAAATACTGAATAATATAGATAATTTTTCAAAGTCATAATTATATGTGATAATTAAACATATATCACATAAATATATGTGATGTTAAACAATGGAATACTTTACTTAATTAGATATATCTCTGTTTCATTTATCTTGCCACATATGATACTTTTTCACATATATTTACCCCTTCATAACTTCTATTACTCTAAATTATTTTTTTAAGTTTTATTTTATTCTCTTCCCCTGACAGGCAGAGAGAGAGAGAGAGAGAGAGAGAGAGAGAGAGAGAGAGAATTCCAAGCCCACTCCATGCTATCAGTGCAAGCCTGACATGGGGCTTGAGCTCATGAACTGTGAGATCATGACTTGAGCTCAAACCAAGAGTCAGATGCTTAACTGCCTGAGCCACACAGTGCCCCTCTACCCTAAATTATAATGATCATATCAATGCATTTTAATATTCTTAGAATAAATTTGATTCATTAATACTGAAATATTAAGTATTATCTATGTTATGAAATTGTGAGTTACTTTTGTTTTACGATATAGTGGAAATTACCAAAAATATTTGACTAAAATTCTATAAAAATTGAATAATAAGTCAATATAATTTATATGTATTTGCTTCCTGCCCACAGTTTCTAAGACATTAGAGTATATAAGTATGATTAAGCCTTGACTCTACTCCAAGAAAGGAACAAAAGAGAAAGAAACTGACATTCATTTTGTACGTACTCTGCACCTGTATCCTTCATAAACCCTCACAACAACCTTGAGAGGTGATAGGACCATTTTGTAGTGAAGAAGACTCAAAATACTGGAGAAATTTCCAAAATTTCTACTGGTAAATGTGATGAAAGCAAGACTTAAAATGTGGGAGTTTTTAAAAAGTCAATCCTATTTTGCCTATAATATATTGCTCTTCATACAAAACGAACATTTTGGAAATTTATGTTTAACAATATAGTATTTTGAGTCTTTTGTAGGTTTACTTTCCTCTTATGCTACTGCTATTTGTCATTGAGAGAAGGGACACTGCTTTATATTTAAGATAGCTTCCTACAAGGCAGATTTGGGAGAAGACAACTTATATAAGTATATATAAAGATAGTTGGGAATATATTCATTCAAATCATGTGAGGTGGAGTTGAACAAATAGAACATGACACAACTGAAACATCCTTTAGGATCCTTATCCTCTGTGACAAATGTAGCACTGTCCTCAGTGGGAAAGAAGGCAAAGAAAGAAAATGTTTTTGAAAAGACAGTGTTTCAATAAACAGATATGAAATTCACCATGGGCAATGGGATTTATTAATTGTGAGTTATAGACAGTTATTTGTGAAGAGGATTTTGGCTTTACTGAAATGAAATCAATCTATAATAATTACAACTGAGTTATGACAATTGATTACTCCAAAAGAATTTGACTTTTTACTTACGCCAACACTCAGATTCTGAGGAAGACCCAACAATATTGTGCAATTCCAATTCTTTCCTACTCTGCATAAATAAAATTTCTTCCATCTGTGCATAATTTCCAAATGCAGGCTTTGAACACTCAATGCTCTGCTGACTGAAGACAGTTCTGTAGTTTTTTAAAAAATAATATTCTTTTATTTTTTTTAATGGTTTATTTTTGAGAGAGAAAGAGTGTGAGCAGAGGAGGGACAGACAGAGAAGGAGACACAGAATCCAAAGATAGGCTCAGTCTCTGAACTAGCTGCGAACACAGAGCCTGACGCGGGGCTCAAACTCACAAACCGTGAGATCATGAACTGAGCTGAAGTTGGATACTTAACTGACTGAGCCATCTAGGAGCCCTGACAGCTCTATAGTTTTAATGAAAACTGTTGCAATTTTTATTCTGGAAGATGGATGTTGACAACAAAATCAAAAAGTCAAATCTAAAGATTTTTTTTTAACTTTACTTTTTATAGTTTATTGTCAAGCTGGTTTTTAAAAGAGATGTGCTCAGGTGCCTGGGTGGCTCAGTCAGTTAAACGGCCAACTTCAGCTCAGGTCATGATCTCACACCTCGTGGGTTCAAGCCCCACGTCAGGCTCTGTGCTCACTGCTCAGAGCCTGGAGCCTGTTTCTGATTCTTTGTCTCCCTCTCTCTCTCTGACCCTTCCCCACGCATACTCTGTGTCTCTCTCTCTCAAAAATAAATTAATGTAAAAAATATTAAAAAAATAAAATAAAAGAGATGTTCCAGATTCTTTACAGAAAGAAAGATAAGAAAATCTATTTCCTCTCTTCATGTGCAAATCCTCTAAGGGTGATATGGCTTTGGAAAGATTTTCTTAGGGAAAATGTCAATGTAACTACTAATAAAAAGTTTCTATGTTTACCAAATTTAAATTATTATGTTCACTTAAATTTTCGATAAAGCCATATCTATATAATTAGTTACTATTTTTCAAAGTTTATTGACATTTAATTTCATTTTTGCCTACTCTTTGATGATTTGGAAAAACCTTATTGATAGTCTTTAAATCTTAAGAGGTAAAACAAATGTATGTGTGTATGTGTGCTTATGACTATATAAAATTCTTGGAAAGACAGTGTATGCATATGCTTGAATTGTGACAAAGACCTTGATGTTATTTTTCTTATATCAAAAAAACCCCATATTTATTTTCTTTGGATTGTGGGATTTAATACACCAAATTCTTCACATTGTATAAGCCAGATGATTATCATTTATATTAGAGATATGGATTAGAATGGAAGTCAGATAAAAAAACAGAAAAAACATAGAAAGAAAAGTTTATTCAGGTTAAGTTTCCCTTTTTATAAAAATAATTGCATATTAAATACCTTATGAGATAGGTCTGACAGGAGAACAGGAGAAACCTAATGGAGGACCAGGGAGAGGGGAAGAGGAAAAGAGAGTTGGGGAGAGAGAGGGATGCAAAACTTGAGAGACTACTGAATACTGAAAACAGACTGAGGGTTGAAGGGGGAGGGAGGAAAAGAGGTGGTGGTGATGGAGGAGGGAACTTGTGGGGAAGAGCACTGGGTGTTGTGTGGAAACTAATTTGACAATAAACTACGTAAAAAAAAAAACAAAGTCATAAAGGAAAACTGAAAATAAATAAATAAATAAATACTTTATGAGAGACTTCCATTGTTTTGGTGTTAAATGGGTCCTGAGAAACTCAAATAAAACAATTAATAAGCATTACATGTTTATTAATTAAACAAAATGCACAATTATCCTTTTATGATTAAATAAAAACTTAAGGTGTCCATTTACTGAAAATATATACTGTTGTAAATATAGGTGAGGGAAAAATTTGGGGTTTTTAAATTTTTTTTAATTTTCCAAGTGATGGATTACCTGAAATTTCAAATCATAGCTTTCAAGCTGAAGTAGATAAATGGAAGCTGAACTTCATTATGTTGATTTATGCTGAGTATGTCATCCAGTTCCCAAGTATTATATGACAAATCAAACCAAATTTGGTGGCATAAAAGAAAAAATATTTTATTATGTTCATGGATACCAAAGGTGGGGAATTTAGGCAGCATGCCAGCAGGCATGGCTTATTGTCTCTGATTCATGGTATCTTGAGCCTTCACTGGGAAGATTTCAATGGCTGGAGTAACTGGCGCCTACGAACATTTGGACGCCTTTTTTTATGCATGTGTGACAAAACTGAATTTGGGGAATTCGAAAGTCATGCTCAGTTAGGTCTGTCAATTGAAGTTCTTGCAGTGGGACCTGCTCTAACAAGGTCCATGTGGCTTGGGCGCCCTTGTGGAATGGTCACATTGGGTTGGCTAGTCTTCCTGCATGCAGATTTAAGGCTCCCAGCTAGTGTTGCAAAGAATGAGGCAAACATTACATGGCATTTTTAAAACATTGTTTTTATGTTTATTTATTATTGAGACAGAAACAGCATGAGCAGGAGAGGGGCAGAGAGAGACACACACACACACAGAACCAGAAGCAGGGTCTATGCTCTGAATCAGAAGCAAGGTCCAGGCTCTGAGCTGCCGGTACAGAGCCCGATGCTGGCTCGAACTCATGAACCACAAGATCATTACCTGAGTCGAAGCCGGCCACTTAACCTACTGAGCCACCCAGGTGCCCCTACATGGCATTTTATGATCTAGCCTAGAAAGGGAAAGCATTCTCTAACATATATTATTGATTGTGACAGTCATCTTGCCCATACTAAAGGGAAGAGGATATATTTGCACCTCTAGATGGGAGAGTATCAAAGAATCTGTGGCCATGTTTTAAAACCACCCAAATCTGGTATCGGTCCACAAACTATATTTCTTCTACATGCAAAGTTCCCTCTCTCCTTCCCAAGGCCCTACAGAGATTTCATTTCCTTATAGTATCATCAGCTGAGGCTCAAGGTCCAAGTCTAAATCTAAATCAATTCTAGTACTGGGGGAGTGCCGCTCTGTGTGGCTCAATATATAATTTCTGCTACCCTATGACCCAGCAATAGCACTATTAGGAATTTACCCAAGGGATACAGGAGTATAGGGACACATGTACCCCAATGTTTATAGCAGTGCTTACAATAATAGCTAAATCATGGAAAGAGCCTAAATGTCCTTCAACTGATGAATGGATGAAGAAGATGTGGTTTATCTATATAGTGGAATACTACATGGCAATGAGAAGGAATGAAATTATGTCATTTGCCACAACGTGGATGGAAGTGGAAGGTATTATCTTGAGTGAAATAAGTCAGTCAGAGAAGGATAGATATCATATGTTTCTACTTATATGTGTATCTTGAGAAACTTAGCAGAAGACCATGGTGGAAGGGAAGGGGAAAAATAGTTATAAACAGAGAGGGAGCAAGGCAAACCACAAGAGACTCAAATACACAGAACAAACTGAGGGTGGATGCAGGGTTGGGGGAGAGGGGAAAATGGATGATGAGTGTTGAGGAGGGCACTTGTTGGGATGAGCACTGGGTGTTGTATATAAGCCAATTTGACAATAAATTATATTTAAAAAATGTTAAATCAAATCTGGGGACAGATGAGACTTCACAAAAATGATTGCATTTAATGCACCAGACAAGACAGCTTCCCCCAGCACCCACAGGACACAAGGGTGAGAATGTTAAGGATAATGCAATATCATCATTGCCTCAGAATTTTTAGCCTATTAAATTAATTGTAGTTAAAAGTAAGGTTATTCAGTTATTCCTTTGTATGCAAATGCTAGTAATTACAATTTAATGTAACAGATTTTCAAATAAAATTTCACAAATTTTTTACCTATAGTTGGTAAGAGTACATCATCAGATTATTATCCATGAGATATTATTTCACATTAGTGAACATATTCTAAGATAGATTTAATTTCTCAGAAGCAAGAAGATGAACCACACAAGCTAGATGATCAAATATTTAGAGACGTTGCCAATAGAATAAATGATATTTTAATAGATGTGGGAAAGATGAAAACTTGCTGAAACTTGAACTGTATCCTCTAGGTAACAAAACAGCAATGACTAATTGCCACTGGGTATTGGAAATTAAGTGCCAGTTTGCTTTACTGGAAATAGCAGGGGAGAAAAAACTAAAACAACTGATCTCAGACACTTTATCTTATAACACTGAGAGCAAATTTCTCTGATCTGATATATTTTAACTATCTCAAAGCATCTCACATAAAGAAAATAGTCAAAGCATCTCATATAAAGAAAATAGTAAGTAGCAATACAGGAGGTGGGAAGATTCATAGTTATATGACTTCAGCAGAAAATATTCCTGTCTGGAAACTTATAACACAAAAGCTAAACATTACAACTTTAAGCAGGAAATAAATATGTCTTGCTGGTTTTTTATCTCCAAAAACTGTGACAAATAGAAATATGATTCTGTGGATTAGGTCAAATCTTTTTTTTTTTCCCTAGTCAAATTATAGAGGGAATTAAAAAATTTTTTTCTGTTTTTTATTTATTTATGAGAGACAGAGAGAGACAGCACAAGCAGGGAAAAATCAGAGGGAGAGGGAAACACAGAATCTGAAAAAGGCTCCAGGCTCTGAGCTAGCTGTCAGCACAGAGGCTGATGTGGGGCTCGGACCCACAAACCTTGAGATCATGACCTGAGCCAAAGCTGGACGCTTAACAGACTGAGCCACCCAGGTGTCCCTAGAAGGACTTTGAATATACAAGAAATGAAGAAAAATACCACATACCCCAGAGCCAGTAGGTTGTCTCCTATAGTCTTTGGAGTCAGGTGTTTGAATAAAACCAACCCCCTCTCCATGTTGATCTACAGTCTGGAGTCGATACATTTCAATTATAAATTTTAAAGCTATAAGGTTATTAGAAGACTACATTTGATAATACCAGTACCTTAGTCTCTGGTTCAATATCAGCATTTTATATTACTCTAGTGCGAGACTTGCAGTATCTCCTTGAGACTTAAATGGTACTCCATCTTAGCTTGGTATTTATCCCAGTAAATTATTCCATATGTTCTAGAGCTTTTGCTAATAACAGAGTCCCCAAGGAATGGATAGGAATTCCTGGTAATAAGGTGTGCTTCTAAAAGTCTAGTAGAAGTTTCTTCCCGGTTTTCCCTGGCAAAAGGAGGTAGGAGAGGGGATTCCCCAACGATATTACAGGAATTTCTGCTACCTTCTCCCATAAGTACAAGGAAATAAGAAACTCCTAAGAGTAATTCAGAGTAGTTATGAGTAATGAGAATATAAAAAACCCCTGATTAAAAAAAAGTGTTCCCCTTGGCAGCACATATATTAAAAGTGAAATGATGTGGAGGAGATTAGCAAGACTCCAGTGCTAGGATGGTGTGCAAGTATTGGAATATTCCATAAATATATTTTAAAAATTCATTGTATCTTCATATAACCAAGCTGTAATGATGACAACACACAATTTTTTTAAATGACCTGGGAAAAAATCTTTTGGATATACATACTTGCATGATTATCTATCATCTATACAATTTCCCACTCTCAGAGAGCAGAGACTGACTCATTTTTTGTCTTCCTGGAAATATTAATGACATCTTCAAATGTACAAAGGGTTAGGCAATAAGATATTCCTGAAAAGAAATTGCCCAAATGAAATTACAGTAAATAGATTATTTGTTAAATACACTAGGGCTATTTATAATAACTTATTTTGTGAAGTGGACGATTCAACTCTAATGAGCTTTTCACTAAATCAGTATTTAGTTTTTAAATCTTATATTTATTTGTAATACAACAGTAGGTGACAAAGATACACAGAGAGACGTCATTAAATAATACAATTTTTCAAATGAAAAAACCCCACACTTTGTATATTAGCTAGCAGATTTTACCATCTAATTTAAGAGGCCATATTTGAGTGTTACATATTTTTAAAATAGAATTTGAATAACTATGCTTCCAAAATGATTGAATTATATAAACACTAATGATAATGAAGTGCCAAGCATTATAATCAATGAAATGCTTTCCAAAATATGCTTTGCTAGTTAATAAGCACATACTAAATATCCAGTATTGGAGTTTCTTAAGTGATAACTTGTACACAAACACACTGCAAAGAAGTTTTTTGAGGCCTTCTCAAACAGGTTCCAAAGAAGCAATATTTACATACTATGGTTCAGGGAATAGATATTAACAAAAACGATCTGCCCTCAGGCCACTGTCTAGACCACAGGAAACCTGGTGGACGGCATATGGGACATCACAAGGAGCAGACTCAGAAGTTTCCATAATGTCGTGGCCAACAGCTCGACACCGTGAGTCATGGCTGCAGCAGTAACCAAACTCACAGTGCACAGGCTGTTAAGCAGTGAGGGACCCAGCTTCAAACCAGATCAGGCCAGACATCTTACAGCCTTAAAGAACAGTTGATCCTTGAACAATAAATCAGTGGAATTTAGAAAGCTTTGCTACCGCAAGAAAAGTGTAGAGAATTAAAAACAAACAAACTTTTCATGATTAATTTTAAAATAATGCTGTGGGCCTGCAAAGTGATTGGTTCTCAGTGAATTCAGGCTGAAGCCAATCATTACATGGCATTAACCTGGTCACAGGATTTGGCTCAGACAGGAAGGCATCTGACCCCACAAGCCAAAGGCATGTGAGAGAAATGTGTTTGGAAATATAGGGGAAATGTGTTTTATTATTGTTTTAGATGCTGCTCTGCCTCAGGGGAGCAAATGGGAGGTACTTTTTCTCTTCTGCACTTTGCGGTTGCCTCAATGTTGATCTGGAACTAGTACCAACGTGAGAAAGAGGCCACCATGTGGAGAAAGGCAGTGACAGGAGGATTTCAGGGAAACGCTGGAGCCAGAAGTGAAGGGCAACCCTAGACTCTTATTCGTGAGAATGAATCCATATTCCTTTTGCTGAAATCTTTTTGTATTGGGCTATTTTTTACTTAAGCCAAAAATTATCCTAATAGGGAACCCTGTTCTCCTCTCCCTATATGCATTTAATTAAATGTCCATTAAAAGTCCAGAACCTCACTTCACTTTATTCTACTTTCAATAATCTCCTTTGTGCTACAAACCTTACTTACATTTATTAATTTTTTTCAATATCCCAAAGACTCCACCTGAATATTGTAATTTATTCAATTTTGTTAATAAATGCCATTTCCTTGAAAGCATACTGAGACTGAATATGTTCAATATTCAAAAGATAAGAGATACATAAATAGTATTAATCATATTTAAAGTTTTTCACATTTTTTTTCTGAGAGAGAGAGTGAGAGCTGGGGAGGAGGAGAGGGAGAGCGGGAATATTTAACAAGCTGCAACCCTAGAATGTATCTTAAGAAGGGGCTCAATCCCACAACATTGAGATCATGACTTGAGTCAAAATCAAGAGTCAGACACTTCACTGACTGAGCTGCACAGGCGCCCCAAGTTTTTTCCCACATAATTATTATCTATATTGACAGAAACAGAAAGTTACAGGGGGGGAGTTCTGAATGTAGTTATTAAATCTACTTAATAAGGTGGGAAGTAGGGACCATTTTCAAGCAACGTTTTGGGTAGTGGTTGCCATTTTTAAGAGGCAAACATCAAAATATACCTCCATTGTGACTTCAAACTGAAGAAATCTGTTAATTCTTCGATTCCTATAATAGTTTCACACAGGAGTTTGTAAAAATGGAAGTAAAATAACCAATATAGAAACCGCCTCAGTAGAGTTTCTGTGGACTGAGTGTAAAGGGCCAGAGGTAAAGAGAATGAAACTTTGTGCTGTTATTCTTCTGCTGATCGTGCCGTTAGGGAGACTAAGTTTGTTTAGCATCACATTGTGATCAATAACAACAGAACAGCAAAGCTCTGTTATTTCAAAGACTCCTGTGTTCTGTTTCTTGCTAAAAGATAGAGACCAGACAGACCAATACCTTTCTACTACTCAGGTCAGGCTGATATTGAACAGAATGTGTTCATGATTTGTCCATTTATTGGCTGTGATTGCTTAGTGACCTAAAACCATGATTTTGGCGAAGGGAGAAAAACTAGAGTTTAAGAGTTAGAAGCTGACAGGTAATTGAGAGGACAGAGGCTAAATAAATGTTGACATACTGGGGCCCAAGGAAGACAGGTGAAGATGGATGTGCAGAGACTAGAAACACTTGTGGTGGGAGGGCCATCTGGATGGCTTGGTCAGTCAAGCATTTGACTCTTGATTTTGGCTCAGGGTTGCTGAGTTCGAGCCCTGTGTGGGGGGCTCTGTGCAGACAGAGCAGAGCCTGCCTGAGATTCTCCCTTGCTCAGATTCCCTCTCTCTCACTCCCTCTTTCTCAAAATAAATAAATAAACATAAAAAAATATTTGTGATGGGAAATGGAAGATACATAGGAGCAGTGCATTAACTACTTGGTGTTAACAGTTCTTTTCATTTTCATGTTTTGTTTTTAAATAATAAAAATACCCTGTTACTCAATGCTTCAATAAAACTCCACCTCACACATCACCCATGTCTTTAAGCTACTCTTGGGACACAGGCTTTTACGACAGTGTTCAGAAAGAGAAGAATATGCAGGCCCTTAAACCAGGGTTCAAAACAGATGAACCTACAATGGAGATGGGCCAGGAGAAAACAAATATGCTGGAAAAACATGGGAAGAATAGGAATACTTCCAGGGCGCCTGAGTGGCTCAGTCGGTTAAACGTCTGACTCTTGATTTCCTCTTAGGTCATGACCTCACCTCTTGGGAGAGTGAACCTCACATCTGCACTGTTAAAGCAGAGCCTGTTTGGGATTTTATCTCTCCCACTTCCCATCTCTCCCACTCCTTCCCCTCTCCTCCTCTCTGTCCCTTTATCTTTCTCTCTTAAAATTAATAAACATTAAAAAATGAATAGGGAAAGCTCCCCCATGGGCGATGAGAAAAAAAAAAGTTTTGTCATTGGATGGTAGTGTAGAGTGACCACAGAAGATCAGAGGACCTGCAAACATAGTGACATTTATGCAATAATGAGTGAATGTAAATATAGCCCAGCAGTGAGAAATAAGCCTTTTCAAATCAAGTATCATCAAGTATCCTAAAACGTACATAATTTACCTAAGTTTCCATTTGGAAAGGCAACTACATTTTGGGCATAAATGTTTTTGATTACAAATATCAGTTGAGTTGACATAGTTTATTGGTTCAATTATATCTCGGTTAGTGTGTGTGTGTGTGTGTGTGTGTGTGTGTGTGTGTGTGTGTATTATGTGTACAGGAAGTATAAACTGAGGACAAAGTAAAGATAAAAATGTGTCTGATAAGTCAACTTCCTTCTGTGATGAAACCAAATGTATTTCAGTATACAATTCATATACATCCATATATAAGAATATATATATGCCTACTATTAAAATAATACAATGATAATCTAACATAGCTCACTTACTCACCAAAGAGGAGATGGGAACTCTAATCCAGCAGAGCCAAGATAAAAGAGAAATTACTAGTCTGTTATATAGTTTTTTTTAATATTTGACATTATTTATCCTGCTAGTTCTTACTGTACTTCATAACATTATCATCCAATGTCACCTGGTTAGTTTATAATTTGTATTATAACTACAGCTAAAAGTCATAAAGGCACAGAAATTATTTTATTTGAGTATTTATTTAGATAGGTTTTATTCCTCTTCAAAACGACCTGTAAAATGCCAACAGCACACTTTATTGATTAACCTAGGGGAAGTTTTCCTCTGTGCCCTTCTCCCTGCAGGGCACCTGATTGGTGACATTCTACAAAGTACCCCATTAGGGAATTTATTTAATTCTACTTCTAGTCTAGTCCAAGCTATAATTACTTTCTCATTGTGATCCAAACTATAATTACTTTCTCATTGTTCTATTTCACTGATGCACAACATTTCAAATTACCATTAATTGTCCTTCTGGAATTACTATCTTAGGAATATTGTTTGTTTAATCATTATATGCTCAGTATCTTGTAGGATGCAAAATAATATCTTTAAATAGTATTTTTATCTTGCTCTCTTAAAATAAAAACTGATATTAAAAATTAAGTTGCCCCTATTTGACAAGGTAATGTCTTGCAAAAAAATTTTTAAAAGGATGGTCCAGCTAAAAAACATATAGACCAATTTATTTTAAAAGAGGGTTGACAGGCTAATATCAGAAGACACTCAATAAATATGTTTGAGATGAATGTAAGAATATCAATATTATGTGAACCATAGGGTGATGTTTCCTTCTATTACGGCTTAAGTATCATGATTTCTTGTTTTTACTCAGTATTGTTCAATATAGTATATAGTTCTATAAATTATGAACTGCACTTAATTACTTGTTATTGTTTTTAAAAAATTTTAATGTTTATTTATTTTAGAGAGAGAGAGTGTGAGCAGGGAAGGGGCAGAAAGAGGGGGACAGAATATCCAAAGCAGGCTCTGTGTTGCCAGCAGACAGAGCATAAATGGTAAGAGCATAACCTGAGCCGAAGTGGGATGCCGAACCAACTGAGCCACCCAGGTGCCCTACTGTTGTTTCTTTGTATGTGACCTTTACCTCTGGCATTTCATCAAAGTCTATTTTACTAAAATATATTTTAATTTCTTATTTTAATTTTAGGGAGAGAGTACAAGCAGAGGAGAGGGGCAGAGGGACAGAGAGAATCTTTGCAGACTGCACGTTCAGTGTAGATGTCTTGATCTCACAACCCTAGGATCAGGATCTGAGACAAAATCAAGAGTCAGACACTCAACCTAATGAGTGCTCCCATGAATATTTTTAAAACGAAGCTTTGAAAAGTTTATTAGCAGTTTCTTTTCATTGAAGTTTGGATGGCGGAATGAGTAAGAAATCACACTTTGAGTGTGTCTTAAAATAGCATAAGAATTGGCCAACATATTTTACATCCAACAAAAGTACTGGAACAGACTAATTGACACACAAACATATTTACAAGCTTAGACTCTCAACTTATTAAATTCAGATGCATTTATAGGAGCATTGAAGACATCTGTAGCTATTCCAAATAGCATTATCTCTTAGCCTTGCAAGGAAAAACACAATTTATTTTTCATTTACATGCAGTCAATGCTTGGAGATAGGTAGAAGAAATAGCTCACTCTGTGTTGGAAGGCTCATGGTTCACAATTCTCCCCAGACTGTAGGCAAACTTCCCAGATCCCTTATTTTTTAAGGAAGGGAAACACAGAAGAATGATAGCATAAATATACACAGGCAAAGAACTGATCATCTTTGATACTATTATTTGCAGAGCTCAGTTACATTGATAGAGTTAGAGTTTCTATGTTCAGGCAAAGGACATATTTTAGCCAGGCACACTCACTCTGAGTAATTGCCTAAACTTTAGAAAAATATCATGACAAGTGAGACTGCATGGCAAGCAAGGAAAATGAATTATAATTTATTATGATTTCAAAGCTCTCCATTTTTTGTGTTGGAAAATTTTAAAAATAATAAATCTTTATTAATAATACCAGATCTGGATCAGAGAAGTAATATTTATATGAACCCAAATTGATTTATGAAGCTTTCAACAGTGCAGCCTGGTCTGAGAACTTTTCCTGAAGCACCTCCTTTTTGTCACCAAAGGATATGACCAACTTACACAAATGAAAAGCAGACTTCGGTTATAAAACACAAGAAAGGGATTCAACAAGCTAAACTTAAATTATTAGCTTAGTGCAGGCGAGCCCAACAGTAGCTGTTATCAACATTCAGACCAGCCCACCCTTGTGAGATACATTTATGCAATATCTTCAAGGCATTTTAAATCCATTACATGAGACTATGGGCTTGGCATGGCTTAGTATAGCAAGCATGGTGACAGTGTGCCGACTTCCCTTGCCACAAAAAATAAAAATAGATACAATGCTCAAGTACAGAGTTTGCAGTGACACATATCAGCCTCCTATTCTGGCTCAAAAGTAGCTCAGAGTCTCTGCTCCAAGTGTCCACCCTGACCCATCTTCACCATGCATCAGGTTCCTGAAGCTTACCAAGACAACAACATGGAAATGTGTTCCCATCCAATGTTACTCTTGCCTTAATCATCCTTCTTTTGTGATAGTCACCAGCATTAGAATTTCTGTTACACAGATTCTCACTTTTCCTACTGCGTATGCAGAGTTGTTAGAAGTGAGAAGAAACTGCTAATTGAAGATGTGGGTCATTTTTTGTGAGTGCTTGGAGCTGTAACAGTTTGACATCTAGTACTTTGAGGAGTAAATTGGAAACGTGAAATTGCATGTCTTCAAACAGCGTGATGACATCTATAATTCCTTAATAGCTTGGCTAAAATCAGTGCCTGATGTATAACACAAAATTAATCTCTTACTATGAAGAACCATTGACATTCTCAGGTCAATCGAGGCTACTGATTTTCTGACATCATCTAGTGTGGAGTTATCATTGAATTATATGCAATATATTTCCTCTTATGAGTCATGGAATCACTCATTCTATAAATTTAAGGATTAAAATGATCATTAAAACCTCAAGGATATTCTTTCATAAAAACAAGCATATATTAGGCCTACTCAGAAAACTAACTAAGTTATAAGAATGCATGAATTGTAATATGGATGTTAAATGCTACAGGAAACCAGCACCTTTGGTGAAATAAATCACAATTCAAAATTCCAAGATTTTCCAGCATTCAGCTAATATTTATACAGCTCACAACTACTGTAACATATTTGTGAAAAGTTATTTCAGATTTATTTTTGTGAAAAAATATGCCTTTTATAATAACATTTTACCAGTTGACAATTCTGAGTTTATGAAAATAAAATATGGGTGAGAAATAAGCCAGTGATAAAATTTTAGACTGTTAAAACAATGAAAATTTGCTGTGCTTAATCTCTTTTTCTGATATTAATTATTTCATTGGAAGTCATTTGCTTCAGAGTAAAATGATCAAAACAACAACAATAATAACAAAACAAAAAAGGAAAGCTGCACTTTTAAAATTAAGATAACTTTATTTAAAATGTATTAAATGTCTTTTATGCTTTATTTAGAGCATTTCCCATGCTTTATAATATAATTACATCTAAATTTAAAATTCTATAATAAATGCCATCTAAAAAAATTTTTTTAACATTTACTTATCTTTGAGAGACAGAGAGAGACAGCATGAGCAGGGGAGAGTCAGAGAGAGAGGGACACACAGAATCTGAAGCAGGCTGGGCTCTGAGCTAGCTGTCAGCACAGAGCCCAACATGGGGCTCGAACCTACAAACTGTAAGATCCTGACCTGAGCCGAAGTCGGACACTCAACTGACTGAGCCACCCAGGCGCCCCAATAAATGACATCTAAAATTAAACTTGTGACCAGTTGGCTAAATTTTATTATTCCTCTACAATTAGCTTTGTCCTGCATTTTATTGAATTGACCATCTATCAATTTTCAAAAATATTTGGAAACCCTTCTGCTGAAATATTATACATCTTGTGCAATAGCACTCAAGTGTGTGGCCATGTGGCAAACTTTGTATAATAAAATACGAGTGGAAGTGACATGCTCCCCCTACCCCTAGGATATGACACCAGCCATTGTTCTGACAGAAATACTCCATCCAACTGCATTCTTGAGTGAGAATGATGATGTGGATCACAGCCACACCAGAGGCAAGATGGACATGTAAACATATGCTTCTGTTGTAAGCCACTCATTTGGAGATCATCATCAAATGGTTCTGCTCTTGTTTTTCTGTCATTTTCAATCCCAGCTGCTATTTTCCAGATAGTTCTCAAATTTTCTGTTCCCACTGATGTCATACTTTTCTCAGAACCTGAATCTGGGGTAGTCACTTGCTTATGGATGGTTTATTTGTATTTGCCATGCCAGAAAACTGGAATGAAGGACCGGGAAGAGTAAGAGAGGGAATGAGGTAGAACCAATACAGCAGTTTCTTATCAAGCTGTGAGCAGGTGGGGCTTGAGTCTACTGAGATGCTGAAGAATCAGAATTTGTGGCGGGTGCCTCCCACAGCTGTCCACCTGAAAAGAATAAAAAAGAGAATATCTATTTATCCATTGGTTCTTGTTCTTCATCGCCCACCAGTCAGGAGTTGTCTTGTGGATGTTAATATACTTGCACTTTCTAGTTTGGAGGACTGTGGGAGACAAAACATCCAAAAACCTTTGGGGCAGAAAGCAAGCTGAGGAAGGTGTTGATTCTGGTGCACCTGAGTGAAACTGGCTTTCCCAGAAATGGTTGCTGAACAAATTATTCATTTCATCTAAGTCACTATGTCTATCAGCGTGAAGTTGTTAATGATACTCTTAGATTCCCTTAGAAACATATAAACTTTCTATTTATGTAACCTCTTGTATGCCTGATATTGACAGAGTCTTTCTTATGATTTTCATGATCAAACTTGGTAGGAATTACCAAGTTTTACATTTTTAACATTTATTTATTTTTGAGAGAGATACAGACAGACAGAGCATGAGTAGGGGAGGGGGTGGAAACAGAGGGAGACACAGAATCCAAAGCAGGCTCCAGGCTCTGAGCTGTCAGCACAGAGCTCAACATGGGGCTCGAACCCATGGACCATGAGATCATGACCTGAGCTAAATTCTGACGCTTAACTGACTGAGTCATCCAGGCATCTCTATTCATTTTTTCAAACATACATTTTTTATTATGTTTATTTTCTTCATTGTAAGTCTGTTTTTTTATTGATATGTTTTATCTATACCTTATATTTTGTAACTACTTTGGGTTTAATGTTCTTTCTCTCTAACCTTTTAATAGGGGAGATTAGATTATTGGTTTTTAGCAGTTGTTGTTTATAGAATTATATAGCGGACTCTTGAATAACTGAGGGTTTAGAGACACTGACCTTGAGCAGTCAAATATATGTGTATAACTTTTGACTCCCTAAAAAGTTAACTAGTAGTAACCTGCTGTTGACTGGAAGTCAACATAAACAGTCAATGGTAACATAAACAGTCAATTAACAAATAACTCCGAAGGAAGGAAAAGCACATTTACAGTACTATATGGCATTTATAAAAAAAAAAATCATATGTAAGTGGACGAGCAATTCAAACCCATTCACATGTCAACTGTACTTATGAAATTTCCCTTTTAATTTATAGTAATATATTTTGTCTTAACAACTTCTATTTAAAATTAATATAACCTTCCAGTCTTCTTTCCCTTAAAACTCACATGATATTGTTTTTTGTTGTTGTTAATTTACTTTCCAACCATGTTTGTCTTTAAAATGAAAGCATTTTTTCTTATAGATAGCACATATTTGGTTTGGTTTTTGAGTCCATTCTGAAAATATAACTTTTACTTTGATCATTTAATCTATTAGCAATTAATATAATCAATATAGTTGTTTTTGTGGCTAGCATTTTTTTATGTTCTCAGCTTTTCTGCTCTGTTGTAATCCTGTGTCTCTTTTACTATTATTTGTTTAAATTATTTGAACAGTTGTTAGAATTCCATTTAAATTTTCCTGTTGCTTTTTAGATCTTTTCTGCATGATTGACTTTAGGATTGCAATATACAACCTTAATTCTACATAGTTTATTCAATAATGTACTACTTTGCCTAAAATACCAAAATCCTGCAAGTAAATATGTCATATGTCATATACTCTCTTTTTTTATGTCGCAAGGGTTGCATTACACTTATAAACCTACAAGACAATTTTTTTTCATATTTATGTAGAGATTATAAAAAAATTAAGAAATAGAAAAAAGAAAATTATACTCTTTTCTATCTACTCAGATATTTTAGACGCTCTTTCTTCTTTTCTGAGAATACAGTATTTCCTCACATGCACAAGTGCATGTGAGTGGGGGGCGGGCAGAGGAAGACAGAGAATCCTAAGCCTGTTCCATGCCCACCATGGAGATTGACGCCCAGCTTGATCTCATGACTTGGAGATCACGACATGAACTAAAATCATTAACCAACTGAGCAACTCATGCACCCTGTCTTTTCTTGTCCCCAAGGATTCTGCTGAGAAGTCAGCCATTAATCGAAATTTTGTGTCCTCTTATGTAATGTGTTAATTTCCCCTTGTTACTTTCAAGGTCTATTCTTTTTGTCTTTCAACCATTTGAATGTGATACACATAACTTTAGGCTTCTTTATCCTTCCTCCATTTGATTATCCACAAAGCATCTTAAACCCATCATTATATCTGTTTCATCAAATTTGTAAAATATTTAATTTTATCTCTTGAATATTTTTTGTCCTCAATTCTCTTTCTCCTTTTATTATTCTACTTCCATGGACTGTAATGTTTGAGATCATCACACAAGTTCTCAATTCTCTATTTACTTATTTATTTATTTATTTATTTATTTATTTTATTCTCATCATTTTTTCCTTTTAATTGTTTTCACTGATTTATCATGAAGTTCATTAAACTTTCCTCTGTCATGTCTATTCAGCTGTTAGGTCCACCCATGGAAATCTCTTAATTTCGGAAATTTTTTCTTTAGTTCCAGAATGATCAATTGGTTCTTTTTTATTGTTTCTATCTCCCCATTTGGCATCCAGTGTGGCATAGAACACATTTCCAAGATGAAGTAGAAAACTGGAATAATATACAAAAAGAATACCAACACAAAGGACAGAATACACGTTTCATAAGGGTTTATATAATATGTGTGAATATTTTTGCCATGTATTTGGTTATGAGAACTTCAGGAAATTTTGAATATATAATTAAACTATTATGAAAATGTTATGTTGCTTTTGTTACTAGGTAACATAGTACACTAATGTAACTATTGTTAATTCTTGGCATATGACCATGTGATGAGCTTATGCTCAATTATGTAATTCCCAAGGAATCTTAATTAAAAACAAACCTTCAGGAGGGAGTGTTTCCATAGATGCATTTAATGTCATCATGGAACTACTGAAACAATTTTACTACTATCATTACATTAAGAAAAGATAAAGAAGTATAATTATGATAAATCAACCAGTGTCTATGTAAGTGGTTCTCATAATTTAATCGTATATATATTCAGATATTTTAAAGAAAAGATAAAGTGCAGCAATAGTTTAAATAGTTCTTGAAAAACAGTGACAAAATGAGATTAAACTGACATATATTTATTGTTAATTGAGGGATTTTAACTATTGAAATAATTTATAATAAATAAAATTGTAAGTTCATTTTATATAAAAATAATTTTGGTCTTATGTTAGGTATGCTAATAATGATCTAAAATAATGTATATAAGTGTATACACACATCATGCGTGCGCGCGCGTGTGTGTGTGTGTGCACATGTGTATGTTGTGCATACACACAGCATTTTATCTAGTGGGTGATCTCAACTTTTTTCAACCTTCAGGTGAACCACAACATCTTTATTCATCCTCATGGAATATTACAAAGTTCATAGGTAATGCTCCTGTGCAGCGCTCACAGACGACTTTCCCAAACATATGCAATATGATTATACAGAATTCTGGCCCATTCACAATGGAGTAGAAACACAGTATTTGAAATTCTAATATGAGTTTGGTAACTGTTTAAATTAATGGATGCTAAAAATATCAGAGTATAAGCACAGCATGTATACTATCATATAATCATATCTCAACAAAAAATGAATGCAATAAAAATAAAAAGAGAAAATCATTCTATGCAAGAAATAATATTTTGTCAAGCTAATTTTCTATTGTTTTATGCTGAAATTTTACTTTCCTTTATGTTAGTAAGCTTTACTCAACATTATGGATTTCACTCAACTTCTAAGAACTCCTTCCTTGATCTCTAGCTTACATATAAAAAAAGAATGTTTCCCATTTTTCCCATTTGTTCAAAATAAAGATGACATGTAATAATCATGATGGTAATAAAGATAAAAATATATTAGGTCTTTTTCATAACAAACAGTTAAAATTCATTACAACTACACTAGCCCCCCTCTCCCAATATATCTATATAACTCTATCTCTATCTATCTATCTATCTATCTATCTATCTATCTATGTCTGACCTTCCAAATTAGTACAACTACACATACTAATTTGGAAGGTCACAAAGAGCAGTTTTAAGTTGTAGTTCTTTCCAATGATTTAGTTGATGTTATGAAGCCCCTGACCTGCTCACCATTGTTTTTCTTATTCATTAAAATTACAGTGTTTTCAACAGAAATCTACCTTTGCCTTTCTCTTGAAGCTCTCTTCCAGTATATGCCAGTTATCAGAAGGCAGTTCCAAACTTAGGAATTAATTGGTCAACCATCACAGCAGAGAGATCAAGTCTCTTTTCTATCGCTGGAAAACTTCTGGAGAACCACTTGCTTCTGTTCTCTTTTACCCCTCTAGCATGTATCATGTCATTTCTTATCATATTCTTTCAAGGAAATTGTGAACATAACCTATAGAAGGAATGAAATGGGATAGGGTCATCCCCGCCAATGGCACATAGAATGAATTTCGACAAGAAAAAGATGATCAGCTACCAGCAGGCAGAAGGAAGCTGTATGGACTGAAACAACAGTTTTTCACCATATATTACGACAATGAAAATAAAACTATTTTTCTTGCAAACAAAAAAATAAACACTAAAATAAATGAGGTGAATTTATTTGAAGCAAAATAAAAACACTGAAGGTACATGTTATGTGAATCTATAATAATCATATTTTAACTAATATGCTCATTAAAAAAAAGTTTACATATTTATTTTGAGAGAGAGAGAGTGTTCCAGCATGAGCAAGGGAAGGGTAGAGATGAAAGGAGAGACAGAATCCCAAGCAGGCTCTGCACTGTCAGCGTAAAGCCTAATGTGAGGCTTGATCTCACAAACCACGATATCATGACCTGAGCTAAAATCAAAAGTTGAATGCTGAAAAGAGTAAGTCTTTCAGGTGTCCCAACAAATATGTCTTATCTTCTTGGATTCTTGGAACAATATTTATTAATGCCTTAGAGTCCATGAAAAGTCTGTTAATATATTTTTTTAAATTTCTTCATTATTTATTTTTGAGAGAGAGAGGGAGAGAGATTGAGCAGGGGAGGATCAGAGAGAGAGGGAGACACAGAACCCAAAGACAGGCTCCAGGCTCCGAGCTAGCTGTCAGCACAGAGCCTGATGTGGGGCTCAAACCCACGAACTGTGAGATCATGACCTGAGCCAAAGTCAGACACTTAACTGATGGAGCCACCCAGGTGCCCCTGTTAATATTTTTTTAAATTTTATTTACTATATTTTCTTTCTTCCTAATTTTTTTAGTCTTTGTTTTAGTCCATAACCAGGTCTCTTACAATATGACATCACCTTCAACTGATAAGATGGAATATTTTCATAAGTACACTAGTCAACTTATTTAAAGCCTTAGTAATTTTTCTGACTAATTCAGCAGTATAAAATAGATTAATATGAATAATAATATATCAGGGAGAAGAACATTATTTTTATATCATTACTTTAATTAAGTGTATTTTAAAAAATTGTATTAAAGTACAATATTAGTCAAGACAGGCTAGGTTAAGCTGCATAACAAAAAGCATGGCTATTGAAAGCTATATCAAATTCAAAGTTTTTATTACAGCCACCCCAAAGATATGTGTTATAGGGAGCTTAGTCTCTTAAAGAAGGAACAAATGAAGAGATGAAGACAGGTTTAAAACATCAGATTATATACAAATGAATTATGGAGCTATTTAGGAATCAAATGGAAAGTTGGAATTTCCAAATAGTCTCTGGACAGGGCCAGAGGGAAATTCCTTTTATTGCTTAAATGAAGAGTGCTTAGGGCTCAAGGAGTTTAAGAAAATAAAAATGAAAAGCTGCCCCTCATCCATGCAGAAGTGGAGATGGAGACACTATACAGGGTTGACGTTTCCCTGATCTTGGTCAAATCCTCTCCCCCTCCTAAAAACTAACTTGGATCAAGCTGACCATAGATGTCATTATCGACTTTAAAAACATAAATAAATGTCATTTTTGGCTAATGATTATGGTCTTTTAATCTCAAAGGCCTGTTACAGAGAGAAAGGGGGAAAACGTTTGCATGATCAGAAATTTAGGCTGATATTTATGGATACTTATTATTCAAATATATTTAAATTATTTATCCATAATAAAGGATCAACTTGTCACCACACAGAGATGTGGGGAGGGAAAGCTGGCTGGCTCACGGATAGGGAGGAGGAGTCAGGGAAGGAGGATAGACAGAGCTGGCAGTGATGCGGACTTGCACCCCAACCTTGAAACAAGTCCTAGACCAGAAGTTGAAGACCTGGATTCTGGTCGTCACTCTGCCTCTCATCCCTCTATGATCTCAAGAAAACCATTCATCCAATCTCCAGCTTCAGTTTTCTCAGCTCAGAGAAAAGACAATATTTTGAGGCAACCTATGCGCCTGTGCTTTGTGAAGTTTTAAGTCCTCCACAAACATATGCTTGGAGCTAATGTTCTTACCAAATGTTTGCTGAATTCAACCAAAGTTGGCTTAGAGTATCATAATGGCAACGTGACCCAATGAACACGAGTCAGACTAGAGTCATTTGTAAGCTGTGCGAGTTCCTAAGGTAAAATATCAAACTGTAATAAAAGCACTGGTGTGATCGTTTCAGCTAAACAAGTTAAAACATTTCAAGTTTGCTTACATGGCTACAAAAGGAGATTAGGAATGACAGATTATTAAAAAAAAAAAAAGAAGAAGAAAGGAAAAAAAGAAAACACCCGTCATATTCGGTCTGTATTAAAGCTGTGGCTCTAAAACAAACTCTAAAACAAGCATACAGACATTCAACTTACTCTTCACAATACAAATTGTCTGTTTCAAAACTCTTACTGCAGTCCATCTCTTCTTCTTTTTTTTTTTTTTTTTGTTTTCTCACTCTTTAGGTGAATTTAGGTAATGTCGGGGCCCCCCCCAGAGTCTAGAGATTCTTTGTCTACACATTAAACCTGTTGGTTTAAAGGCCCACCTGTTTCAATATTCTATGATTCTCCCCATCATATGTTGTGTATGGCTAATTTTGCATAGCTAATCACATAGGGAAAGGCGTTACCTGAGCCGTTCCAGGAGATACCATCTCCTACAGGAAGTCACTGACCACGCTTGGTGAATGTAATGTTGAAGTTATGGTTCAACCATTTTGTCAGAAGCTTGAAATTCTTAGTCTTGATTTTATTTTTTAAATATTTCATTTATTTTTGAGAGAGCGCGAGAGAGAGAGGGAGGCAGGGAGACAGAGGATCCGAACTGAGCTCTGCACTGACGGCAGTGAGCCCGATAGGGACTCGAACTCACAGACAGTGAGATCATGACCTCAGCCGGAAGTCAGATACTCAACTGACTGATCCACTCAGGTGCCCCAGCCCTAATTTTAAAATGACATACTTCAGTATTGTAGTCTTATCTTTTGTTAATAATTATACATATACAATAAATAATTGCCAATCTCTAAAGGTAAGTCTAATCTATAAGGACAGAGAGCAGAATGTCTGGAACAGAAGATAGGGGAAGGAGGTTGACTCAAAAGGGGTGAAGTAAACAGGTGATGGGAACACTTTACATCCTGATTATATTTGTGGTGACACAAATGTATACATTTCTCAAGTCTTGCCAAACCATACACTTCAGATGAGTGCATTTTATTGTTTATCATTTATACCAAATATTTGGTAAATTACTGAATGAATTGATTATAGTGAAAGAGTATTAGTTATATTATCATCTTTTCCAGTTCATATGCCTGTTAAAATCAATAATTTAAATGTGTGCAAACCAGTATAAATGCCCAGAAGAGCACCTGGTGTATTTTTAGGTTTTTAATAAGTATTTGTTGAGTGAATGAACAAATGTCACTGCCCTGCCCAATGGCCACATCCTGCGTTCTCTGAAAATAGAAAGGAGTGAAATTTTAAATTTTGTATCTAATGATGATGGAGCAAAAATCTCCCTTGGTAAAGGAGAATCATCAATAAGAAAAATTTCTATAAAAATAACTTGATAACCATATGTGTAATAGCTAATAATCCTATAAATCCAGAACACATTTTAGTCAGATTGGCTGATTTTATTTGTCTTGGTTCCTTATTTGTGAACTTATACCTTGGGAATTATCTTATCTATGTTTCTTTGCATAATTTCAATTTCTTTGATATTCTTCCAGCTAGACCCTCTTTTAATAATTGTCTCCTCAAATTGCATTGGGATCTGGGAATCCCCTTATAATAATCTTCCAAAAATTACCCTTGAATTTCTTCCTAGCCCATAAAAACTAATCCTGGCATTCTTGTGAAAGGATTTGTGGACAAGTAGAGGCATTTAGTTATGTATAGTTACCAGACTCTGCTATGGATTCCAACATCTTTTCTGGTGTTTTCGCATTGGACACTAATCATTCAGTCCCTAGCTGTACAACATTAAGCACTGCACTGAAAGTCTCCAGGAGAAATGTGTTCCTGTGGTTTTTAATAGAGGACAGAGTAAATCTTGGTTTATAAAGAGATTGAAAAATATATTTGCCATGTTTAGAGTTAATCCCAACTTCCTGACTAAACTCCCTTTTCAAAGGGATTTAACTTTAAACCCTAAATCTTTCAGCAGACACAAATGGAAGCTTCAGAGAACAGTAATTGTGAAAATAGTACAAAAACCACTAATTGAATGAATTTCTAAGGTAATCAATCTATTGACATGATGTTAACATTCCAATTCATCCCATCTAAAATAGTAACACATCATAAAGAGATGTATAGCCACTTGAAAATTGCATTTGCTAAAATGCATGTTCTTAATAAATAGAAATATCCATCATAATATTAAGAGCTAACATTTTCCCAATTTTACTCTTTTTAGACACTATTCTAAATGCTTTACATACAAAAATCCCACAAATTATATATTACTACAAGTTCCAATTTACTTCAGAGAGAACTGGAACCCAAGTAAGTCAAAGTAAGTTGCTTTTTACATAACTAGAAGTGATAGAGCTGAGATTTTTAACCCTAGACAATATGGGACCAGAGACATTGTTTTTAATTGTTACATTATAGGCTTCAGCCTATATTAAGACCCAAAATAGTGTATTTGAAATTAAAATTTATTTTCTCTACTCCATATAATCTTGTGAACTGCTTGACAAGGGAAGAAAAAACTAAGAAAGGTTGTAAGTTTTTAGGGTTTTGTTGTTGTTTCCCCAATAGGAAAAAAAAAGTTATAAAGAAACATGATACTATTATTTCTTATTAAAAAGTATATGATCAAATAACAACAATATCCCTTCTTCAAATGTTAAGTTGATAAGGGGAACTGGGACTCTTATTCCTAAAGGAGGATTGAAAACAGTGTGGAGAAGGTGGATTTATCAGTTCTCACAATCAAAGCATCATTTTCAAATATACTGATACCTTCCCCACAAGGACACAAGGATGGAGGTGCCATAATGGTGCCCATGTATGACCATCTTCTCTGTTACTTTCTTTGGTTCTTCAGGGATCTCAGCCATAGTTTCTCTTAGATTATTCATCAGACACATGGACTCTGGCAGTGATGACATTGATGGTGGCTCCAAGACATCCCACTGATCAGTCACCACATTGCTGGGATGCCATAACCAGTCTGCGGGCTGAATTAGAATTGGACTAGGCAAAATTCTACAAATGCATTATATCTGCCTTATACCTAACAATTGACTTCCTAGTACAACAATCTCATAATCTCATGGAAATCTGCAACAGAGAATATCAGCCATCTCCTGCTCGACCTGTCTAAATTCATAATCAACTACTTTGCATTAACACTGGCTTCCCCGTATATAGTCCCTATTGTGATAAAAGGCAATACTCACCATTAAGTAGCCTTTATGAGAAACCTGGTACTAGCCTTCTCCTTTTATCCATTTAAACAGTCATGAATTTCTAGATCCCACTGTTTTACCATTGTTCGTCTCAGCCCTCTCCTCTACTTTATTTCTGGCCACCATTGTTTTAGCTATAAATTACAGAAATTGCCTTCCATCTCATCAAAAGGATTCTGGCTATTCTTACACTGCTGTTTGAGAAATACTCCCAAAATACAAATCAGGCCCTACTACTGGAAGGCACCCAGTGACGCAGTGCCCATCCACACTCACTGTTTTCCCAGCAAAATGATGAGACTTAGATTATCATACAAGTCTCTCCCTTCTCCAGCCATTTATCCTCATGGATACTTCATTTCAAGCGACCTAATTTTTTTACTGCTGCCAAAGCAAAGTGTTATTCTGTTCACTTGCATTTTATTAAGCAAAACAAAACAAGAGAGAGAGAGACTCTAGTTGTTACATGATGTCTTCTGCTCATTAATCAAAGTGGCCATGTTAAAATATTTTTAAAGAAGATGGACATGGTTAAAGTCTCCAGAGCTCACATACTATACATGTACATGTGCTGGAGAAAGCATACAGGTACCCACCAGATACAATTGAATTTAATTATTACTGTAAAGAATGCTACTCAACACAGTTTGCAAAAGAAGTAATTAGAAATATAAATGAAGAGTAAATATGTGCTGACATCACTGGAACATTCTAGTCCTCCAAATACTATTAAAATCTATAGACCTTATCCTGTGTCATGAAGAGTTCTAAACATTTTCCATAAATTAACTCCTTTAACTCCTTTTAACAATCCCAATAATAGAGTGATTCCTACCAATTTATTTTACAGAGAGCAAAACTGAGTTATACAGAAACACAGAGAAGCTTGCCAAAGGCTATGCAGCTTTTAGAAAGCCAGTAAGCTGCAATTTGAATCTTGCCAGTCTGAATCTATTTCTATGTATTTAATCATGCAGCCATATTATCTCTTCAGAAGAGAACACAATGTATAAAATACCCTAAAAAGTGATGTCCATGTATTAGGTGTGTAACATTCTGGCCATTACCATTTATAGTAAATAAAATTTCCCAGAATACTCATCTTTTCAATATCAATAACAGATTTTGTACAACCACCAGTGAAGCCAAGCCAAGAAAGTCAGCCCTCGAGGTCAGGCCGGCTTGGTGACCAGCCAAGAAATGGATAAAGGAATGTTCAGGGGCAGAGTGTAGGGGGTTGGAGCTTGTGGTCAGAGGGCCAAGGGGATTAGAGGTGAAGTATGGTCAAGGTTTACAGGTTGGGACATGGATCACAGAGGGCAGAACAGGGCAGGGAGTACAAGGAAAGAATTCCATCCAAGTGAGGAATCATGAAATGCACTGTTCCATTTTTAAGCTGCCAAAAATAAGAAGGTAGGCGTGAGTTTAGACAGGACTGTGGAAAACACAGTTTTCTGAGTCCAGAAAAAATTTGTGGGTTTACATAGCTAATATTGGGGTGTCATTAGTTGATTTTTTTTGAATTTTTATTTAAATTCCAGTTCATTAACATACAGTGTAATATTAGTTTCAGGTGTGGAATTTAGTGATTCATCACCTCGATACAACACCCAGTGCTCACATCTTAATCCCCAACACATATTTAAGCCATCCCTCCACCTACCTCCCCTCTGGTAACCATCAGTTTGTTCTCTACTCACTATTTGATTTTTTCATGTTTATTTATTTATTTAATGTTTATTTGTTTGAGAGAAAGAGAGAATCTGAACTGATATGGGCTCAGAAGAGAGAAAGAAGTGGAGACACACACACACACACACACACACACAGAGACAGAGAGAGAGAGAGAGAGAGAGAGAGAGAAAGAGAGAGAGAGAGGAAGAGAGAGAATCTCAAGCAGGCTCCACACTGTTAGCACAGAGCCCAACATGGAGCTTGACCTGACGAACAGTGAGATCATAACCTGAGTTGAAATCAAGAGTTGGACGCCAAACTGACTGAGGCACCCAGGTACCCCCACTAGTTGATTTTTAAACAAAGACTGTCTTGGTCTGAGATGCTTTCCTGGCCCAGAAAAGACTGCACCAGAATGAAGTTGGGAAAAATGATGATGAAAACAAGAGGATTTCTCCCCCTTGGGTACCTGAGATACTCTCTTGTGTTTCTAGAGGCAAAGAGACAGAGTTCCTATCTATGCTCTGTTTCTTAAAAGCTATGAGACCTTAAGCAAGTTCATTACTATTTGTAAAGTGGGGAATCATAAAAGGACCGATCTTATTGGGATGGATGAAACAGTAAAAATCTTTCGGAACTTAAGTTGGACAGTTGAACTTCCCCAAGTAGTTATGATCATTATTTTGATTAGCAAATACCTAGCTAAGAATTCAAGATAGAAAAAATTAAGTATGCTGATAATTTGAGGAATAAATGAAACAGAATCCTTTTTACTACTTTATTCTTACTTGAGTTTATTTCTTAATAAGTCAAAGAAGTTAATTTATCAATTAGCTGAATTAAATCTACTTAATGAGTAGAAGAGCAGACTAGTAAACTACACTGACATTTTTTAATCTAGGAGACATACTGTTGGTCTGAGAATTACTATCTTTTTCACATGAATATTCAATTGATTCACAGACACATTCATCAGTGTGACATTAGTAGAAGTTTATATAGAGCTTGATCCCAAATCTCTAATTAGTAATTTTCTGTGTTTCTGAAAGTTAAGAGATCAGAGCAGAGTAGCTGGTAGAACAGGCATATTGTAATGAAGAGTGAAAGTCTAGAGGCAAACATAATTTTCTCAATAGTTTATACCATATAGAGACATGCTGGAATAATTTGTAAATTCCAGTAGCTAATCTGAGTTGTGTATAGGCTTTAGGGTGGTCTAATCTGGAAAGTTCTGTAGAAAATCTGCTAGGTCGGGTAGCCAAAATAATTCTGCCCCATTGCTAATTCACAATCTTAGGAACAAGGTAAAAGGAAGAGAAGGCTTTACATAAAGGCAGCCACTTAGGATTGAGGGGTTATCAACTACACCAAAAATATTGGTTTCCAATGAAACTAAATTACTGCCACTATTGAAGGCGATGCATTCATATTTATAATAATACTGTTTTATAATATCTTAGGAGGGATCAAGATCATAGTAAAAGAATAGTCATCTACAACAGTTGCTCAAAGATTTATCGGCAGAGGGTTTGTATCAGAATCACGGGGTAAACTAGAAAATCATGTTTAATAAAAAATATCTCTGGTAATGGAGTTCCCTAATGTCAATGTTTGACCCTGTGGGATTTGCCAATGCTTTCTGAGCACCTTCTTGAGAATTACCCACTTCCCGGCTACACATACAGGGGACGTTGGTGTTAGCTCCCCTTCACTCTTCCTGCCCTTCCTCCAGTCGCTGGTGCTTCTCTTCCCTGCAGTGTATCTCTTCTGACCAAAAATATACAGAATAGCTTCTGCTCTTCCCATAGACTCTGAACTAATGATATGGGCTCAGAAGAGAGAAAGAAATAGAAATTAAAAACGTCTGCTCCTTTATTATTTATTGTTGATAACGAACCCTCTTTTTATTCCTTTAGAGCAGGTGGTCTAAATCAGTTAATATGTCGATTGATCAAGGTAAGCCGCTGAGGTGTGGCAAGAAACTTCTGGAACATCTCTTTAAGCTAGTCTCAATTTTTATTAAATGCTGAAAATATAAATGGATGTCAATTCTGATAGATGTAAGTAATTAAAAATATAATACATATTCCAATACCGATCAACGAGTTTGGAAAAGTCAA
Organism: Suricata suricatta; assembly: GCF_006229205.1. Taxonomy (NCBI): domain Eukaryota; kingdom Metazoa; phylum Chordata; class Mammalia; order Carnivora; family Herpestidae; genus Suricata; species Suricata suricatta. Next base: position 18,325,117 of record NC_043704.1, on the reverse strand, counting down.
ATTTTAATGGTACTATGAAAATACTTTTGCATCCATTCTTGATTTAATTCCTTCTTGTCTCTGCTGTCTGTCTTTCCCCTAAACCAGGTAGTGGCAACACAACTGAAATGCTGATTTTTCATTCCTTTTTTAATTTTTTATGTTTATTATTTTTTTGAGAGAGAGAGAGAGAGAGAGACAAGTACGAGCAGGGGAGGGTCAGGGTGAAGGGAGACACAGAATTTGAAGCAGCCTCCAGCTCTGAACTGTTAGCACAGATGCGATGCGGGGCCCCAACTCATGGACTGAGAGATCATGACCTGAGCTGAAGTCAGCCCCGCAACCAACTGAGCCACCTGGGACCTCCATTGATTTTTCATTTCTATGCTCCTCTTGAGACTTGCTTTTTATTAACCAACATAGCATTTGTGAGATTTAGTGACAATGTTACAGGTAGCAAAGGGTTACTACAGAACAGTTTTGCCTTATGAGAATGTGACACAGTCCATTAATTGATTTTCTTAATGCATCTTGTGGTTCCGGTGTTTTGGTAATTTGTTCATTTGTTTGCCTCCCTGTTCTTGGCCAGTACAAACAATGCCACTGTTGTGAGAATTTGGCATTCAATTACATGATTCGTGGCAAACATAGGTCAAAGTTTCTCTAGGATGTATTCCCAGGAGTGGGGTTATGAATTCACACATCACATTCTCAGTTCCATTAGATAATGCCAAATTGCTTTCAAAAATGTTTTCACTAATGTACAGCCTGTCTGCTTTGTATGAGTTCCCGTTATTCCACATCCTTGCCAAAGCTTCATGTTCTTGGATTTGTTAATTTTTGCCAATCTGGTGGGTGTGAAATGGCATCTCATTGTGGTTTTAATTGGAATTTTCCTGATTACAAAAGAGTTTGAAATCTTTTCATACAATTATAAGCCATTCATTGAAATGGTTGTTTATGTGTATTACTAATTAATATGCTGCACTATTTGTCTTTTTCTTACTGACTGATGGAAGTTCTTTATATGTTCTCTGTAATAATTCCTTGTTGATCACGTATTTGTGAGCATGGAATGCAGTGTCTCTCTTCAGATTCTTTATGATATTTATTTATATATAGAAATTACTAACTTTTCCTCTTTTTTGTTCCTTTTAAAAAGGAAGCATTTGATACTACACAGACATAAAAGTTTCTCCTGATTTTATTAAAAACATTTCATAATTTAGTCTTTCATGTCTAGAACTTGAATCCATATTATAAATGTCAAAATAAACTGTGAATGCAAAATGCACTTGAAAATTGTTCAAGTGCTATACACGATGAATTCACGTAGTTACACTTCCCATATTCTTTCTTGTTATGAGACCATTGGGAAGAAATTCAAAGTGAAATGCCAGCCTGGAACCATGTCTCAGGTCATAGTTTTATTTGGGTGTAGTACCCATCCAAAATAAGAAAGCATTTTCCTCAATATACTTGATGGGAATTATGTTAGAATATAAAATTCTTGCAGGCCACTTTGACACATTCAAAAAGATAAATTTTGAACCATGTGATTACAGTATAATGAAAAAATGTAAGTTTATAATGGAAATTAGTCTTCTTTAGAAACTCATCAAACATATCATAGTTATAGCAGCAAATCAAATCCGATGAAGAGGAACTGCTCTTTATATCTATCTTTACTAATCCTTAAGAGATAGTTTTAAAAATAGAGATAATAAAAAAATCTAGGTTTACTGTTTTGTTTGTCCTTCATTATAATATTTAGTCTTCTTACATTGAATCATTTAAGAGTATCTACTGGAAGAGTATTATTTTTAGTATGTTTAATTTTATTTGGTTTGTCTAATTACTGGTATGTAAACTTTTATTTCACTTTCAGAATTGTAACCCCAGAAACATTTTTGTGAAATGTCTAGTAACTGCTATCTTAAACAATCAAGAATTGAATATTTAGCTTCAAATTTCTAGTGATGAAACTTTTATAAATGTTCTAATATGCATATATAGTTATCTAAATAAATGCTAAAGTAAAGTATTTAGGATCCTTTTTCCCTCTGATTTTGACAAAGCATTCTATATAATATAATTAGAACAACATACTATTTCAGTAGCCCACAAATAAAAATTCAGATCCCTCTACATTTCATGCAGGCAGTCCCAGAAGAAATTTCCAGTGAGTTCATTAAATTTGCATTACACCCATTTTACCCGTTTTGAAACTAAATGTTCTCAATTTAAAAAAAAACCCTACAAATTATAAACTTTGTGAAGCTTCCCAAGAAAAGTTATAGACAAGTTTACAGATTTTGCACTAGTTAGCTAATGATTTAATCTTGCTTAATATCGCAGGCTTGTGGCCAGAATTATACCTCATACATTGCTGAAATATTTTCCTGAAAGAATTGAATATTTTGAGAGGGAATTTTGTATTACTGTGTATGCCAACCCTCAAGCCTCAACTAAGCTCAACTTGAAAAACAATGCAGCACACAGCACCCAACACAAAGTTTTCTCATATTACTTGAGACATCCTGATTGGATTGGAGTGATCAACCCATATGGTACGATATCATTTGGCACCATTTTCCAAGTAGTTTGTCTTTATTATTCACAGTCTGGCAGCTGTATCTGCAGACTTTGTAGGTGGTTACACATGGAAATGGGCCACATGCCCCAAACTTTCTCTCCTTTATTACCTTTTTTTCCCCTGACAGTTGTGGTTTCATTTATTTTATTTATCTATTTCATCAGACTGTCTCCTTAAGCAAAGGTTAGCAATAGCATCAACCATAAGTATGACTGAAAAGAAACCCAGAGTTCTCTCTAGAACAGTGGAATTTTCAGGTGTAGTGATTCTATCCAATTCAAATTATTGGATAGTAAGTGCCTCTAATTTTTGTTCAGATTTACTTGGCTTCTAAGATACCTTCAGAGATAGCCAAGTAAGGTATACCAATATGTTCAAGAATAATGATTATTTAAATAACATCTAAAGTTTATGAACTAATTGCAATTATTTTATATAGTTATTAATTACTTTTTGACTCATAAGAAGGCAAGTGAAACAAAATATATATATTATCATTCCTTTTTTATTTGATTAAAGAATTAATTTTCCCTGGGTTAAGAAGCATGTCAGCCAAAATTAAATCATAGCTTTTATTACATGAAAAATATTAGATATAGATAGGAAAGGAAATAATATACTTGACAGAAATATTATACTTCAGATCTTGAAGGAAAACCTTCTACCATCAAGTTTGTTTGTATTAGAACTTTTGTCTTTTTTCTCTTCTTAGAATCTTATCTTTGTTAAACATTTCTACTGAGAGATTGTTTGTGATTGGTGGTCAAAATTTCCCTCTCCAAACTCATGCCTTTGAATAGTCCCCTCCAACATTGACTTTTGCTTGCGCATGTGACTTTCCCTGGATAATGGAACAAAACAAATGAAGAGTGCTTGCATATAGGGCACACCCTATCACAGTGCTGGGGACCTTTCCTCCACCAAAAGAATGATCAGGCTAGATTCCTGGAAGATGGGAGAATGGTAGCCAGAAGTTCCATCTATCCATCCATTCCACCAACTGACTACAGAGATCAACCAAGGGAATCCAGACCAAAAAATATTACCCAGACGAACCACGGAATCAGAGACAAATAAATGATAAATGCTTATAATTTTTGCCACTGATCTTTGGAGTTGTTTTCCCAAAACAAAAAATCTGACTAATTTGACTACCATTATGATAATTTTAATAAAAGAAAAACTAAAAAGGAAGATAGTTTTGTGGTGAGTTTATTAATCTAACTTTTATTTTTAATTCAATAATAAATTAATTAGACCTCTAGAAATGAATACTGCCAAAGTCTCACATTTGCATATGTATGCAGTATGAGCACATGACAGTCTCAAATATAACTCTTAATAGGATGTCTTAAACATTGCATACATTTAATACACTTGGCTGAATTAAATAAAATAATGACTTGGGTATGTTTCTGAATTTTAAACATGAAAAAATTACCTTTTTAAGAAAAATCCTAATAAATTGAAATGGTTTATAGGTGATTTATGTTTATGGTAACATCAGGTGAACTTTCTGTTTAGAATTATTTATTTCTAGATAACCTGTTGCTTCTGGTCCTGTCCGCCAGAGGGAAGTGGCATGTGGGTTTGAAGGTTTGACAGTGTGAACGTTTTTAGGAGATGCAAGAGTGGTTGTCAATTCTCAGGGATGTTTCCAAATACATCTTCTTGAAGGAGAAAAAGACACAAGGAAAAGCCTCTGTAATGGCTCTTATAAAAATGAATATGTACTTTACACCAAGGGAAGATTTCTAGATCATTCCTTATGTCAAAGAAGTTAAAAAAACAGCTAGCAGAGGGGATTGTACAGAGTTACAAAAAATTTCCATAAGACAACTCTGCAGATCACTCAATAGACTGTATAAAAATGCAGTGTGTCCTTGGACTTCACTATCCCATGTCTATAGAATGAATTTGTGTATCTGTTTTCTATCAGATTATTTTGTCAAGGTCTCGAGTGGCCTAAATTTCAGAAATTAGCTTCCCAGCTATTTCTGTTTACTTCCTGGGAACTGTGTCAATGTTTTCCAGAAAAGCAATATTAAACTCAAGTTTTTCCCCTCTGGTCTTTTCACTTTAATAGCGTAGCACTACCTTTGCGGCTGTCAAACCTCACGATATAGACACAGAATTGGATTTAAAACTAATAGTAACCACCTCTGATGCCTCTCAGTGATCTTTAATGGAAGGAAGGAGACATTATTTTCTCTTATCTCTTTTACAGTGCTGTATCTTCTAATAATATATGAAAAACTTAGAAAAAATGGGCATTAAAAAGGAAAAGTAGCTTGTAACTGTTATTATCCATTTTTTAAAGTTTATTTATTTAGGAACTCTTGGGTGTCTCAGTTGGTTAAATGTCCCACTTCAGCTCAGGTCATGATCTCACGGTTGGTGGGTTCAAGCCCTGCATTAGGCTCTGTGCTGACAGCTAGCTCAGGGTCTGGAGCCTGTCTTCGGATTCTGTGTCTCCCTCTTTCTCTGACCCTACCCTGCTTACTCTGTCTCTCTCTTCTCAAAAATAAACAAAAACATTAAATATTTTTTTAAATAACGTTTATTTATTTATTTTGAAGAGAGAAATTGAGAATACAGGCAGGGAAGGATACCAGAGAGAGGGAGAGAGAGAGGATCCCAAGCAGGCTCCACACTCAGCGCAATGTGGGACTTGATCTCACCACCTCAAGGTCAAGACCTGAACAGAAATCAGGAATCAGATGCTACGCCAACTGAGCCACCCTGGTCCCTTCTATTATCCATTGTTGAAGCCCATAGTTCTATGCTCCACCTCACCATCTTTGAGTAGTTCCTGGCAGGTTTCCGTAGAAGTATCCAGCTTAGCCTGATCATCAAGAATCCCTTCTTTCAGCTCCTTGATCACCTTTAATAGAAAAAGACACTATTCTCTCTCCAACTTCAAGTCTCACCTCATTTTTTGTTCTAGATATTACATAATTCATGAAGGATAATAAATCAATTCCCTTTGGGAGTCTCTCCCATCTGAAAATTGTCTGGATCTGAGGCGCAGAAAACCAACCCCAGGAGTTGAGATTAGATTATGCAAAGTTCACTCCATCATCTTAATTATATAGTATTTATATCACCCTCAGTTGGCCCAGGTTACTTTCCAAGTAGACTAGGAGTTAGTCATCTCCTTTACATGGTTTTTCTTCCAGCTACAGTAAAGGAAAGATTAAGCCAAAAAGTTCTTCCCACTTTATCCGGTTTTAGCTTCCACAATATGAATTGTTACTGAAAGAAACAGACAAACAAACAAAAAATCAAGCAAATAGGACACATACATGCTCCTAAAAATGTATTTTATGTTTCCATAACATGTTAAATATACATTTGGGAGCTTTTTTCCTTCAAGTTGTATTTTTCCAATAGTTTTATCATATTATCAAGTCATTCCACTCAAATTTTATTATTAAGAATTCTTACCAACCAGCTCCATACAAAACATTTTCTTGTATGCCTCTCTTAAGTGCATTCTACATTGCATGTGCCTGCCTTAAGCAACTGCATTCTCAGAATAAAGTCTACTCCAAAGGTAAACACTGATATTCTAGTGGACAGAAAGAAAGGCATACTCCTCCAAAAGGTGGTTTGCCAGCCACAAATGCCATCAGGGTCACCCATTATGTATGAAAATTCATACCAATATCCAAGTTTCCAATAGATTGTCAGAAGGTACAGTGCTAGAAGATGTTCCTCCAAAAAGTATTCAGAGGGGAAAATGCAGAATTTGGATTTAGCCAAGAAAATATGATACCAGGACCCTGGAGCAGAAACAATTAATGGGCTCAGGATATCAGTTCTTTTGAAATACGACCAACTCATCTTAGGAGCTGACTTAATCTCAGTGAAATTGTCTAAGGTGGTGCATTGGGCCTTAAGATGCCTAGATTCAGTAACCACCAGATGAGATAGATGCATAAGAAATGACCTTTATTATCTAAGGCCTCAGTCTCCTCCTACAGAGATATGACACTTGAGGGAAAGGATTGCGTCAAATATTTTTATACTTAGTGATGAATTCAAAATACACACATGCGCGCACACACACACACACACACACACACACACATTCCCATATCATTTATTCATTCATTTCCTCAATAATTTATTTAATATCTATTTGTTATTTGTTAAGAAACTATTTGTTCCAGGCTCTGATTTAAATATAATGTTTGCAACCATGAGAAAAATATGCAAAGTCTCTCACCTCTGCAATACTTATATTTAGTGAGCAAGCCAGAACATCAACAAACCAGCAATTTACGTGCACACTATATTAGATGCTGGTGCCTATTATGGAGATAACTACAGTAGACAATGGGAATAGGGATTTTCAGGGCAGAAGACAGTTTTATGTCAAGGAAATGCCTCCTAATAATGTGACATTTTAGTTAGAACTTAAACTCGTGAGGATATTTTGGAGAAGAATATTCCAGGGACAATAAAAAGCTTTGTGAAGTTTCTGAGTAAAATCACGTTTAGTATTTTTTAACGATCACCCGGGAGGCCAGTTTCGTGCCAGCAAAGATGTCAAGGGTGAGGCAGCATGAGCTGAGGCAGAGAGGTAACCAGGGCCAGATTCTGAAGAACACATAGGCATAAAAGTGTCATAGCATTCTATTTTGAAGGGGTAGGAACCGCTACCTCAAAGGGTAGGCTTTAAGTAAAAGAGTGATAAAAATTTGTTTCCATTTAAAAAGATTGCTCGCACTCCTATGTCGTGAGTTGTTAGAGGAAAATGTTGAAGCAGGATTACCTGGTAGGTATTTATTCATTACAATAACTGGCAAGAGATGTGGCTGTTTTAGGTAGAAAGGCAGCAGTGACCATGGGAAGAAATGTTTCGGTTTTGGATATGTGTATCTGTTGACTGGATATGGGGTAAAAGCAATAGAGAAGAATTATGGATACTCCAAGAATTTGACACTGACATCTCGAAAGATATTTCCATTTAGTGACACTGGGGAGACTGGAAGGTTTTGTGGGGAAAATCCAGAATACAAATTCAGACATGATTAGTTGGCATCATTAGTTAAATACTTACAAGAATTGTCAACTAGGCAGTAGGATATAGGAGTGTGGAGCTCAGAGGAAAAAAAATAGGGTGAAAATAGAAATTTGAGAGTTAGAGAAACCAGACTTTTCTAATTTGGCATAGAGATTTGGCCTTCAGTTAACTTGCAGGCTCTGTTTCCACGATAACCTGGTAAGAGTTCAATGGCATTTCCAGGCAACATTACTTAACAACAGAAATTACCCTTAATCTGTAAATTGCATCTGGACAAGGCACTCTGAATACCCAGTAGGAGTATACATTGAGCTTTCCTGCAGGCAGTGACTCTTATAACTGTGTGTCTCCTTCAGGGACCCAGAAGCTATTCCGATAGGGGTATTGGCTCTTGTGTGACATGAGGCTTTTAAGCCAGAGAAGTTCTCTCATCTTCCCAGGATGGTCTCACCTTCTTGAACCGGAATTGTCATCTGATTCAATATTTTCTGGGTAGCTTTGTGGACTGTTTCATGGACTGAGGCAAGAAGAAATATTTGATGTTGAGCTGCTGGCACGCTGTGATTCCTATCTGATAATCTTCTGAGTAGATTGATGTCAAACGTGGTTTCTTATAGTATCTTGAGTATTAATGTGTGTAGTTGAGCCCAAGAAGACAGTTGTGTGCATAGGAGGAATGTAAGTATGTGGATAGTATCCAAACATATAAGACGAGATGAAGCATCTTAAGGTGTGTCAACAGAGAAGAGAAAAATTCTGAAAGTTGTGCCTGAGGCATCCCAGAAGTTAGAGGTCAGGTAGAAATGAAGGGACATAAAGAGGAAACTGAAAATGAACACCTAGTGAGGGAGGGATATAACAACAAAAAAATGTGGTGTACGGAAAACTAAAGGAAAGGAGTATTTCAAAAAGATAATAGGAAGGGTGCCTGGGTGGCTCAGTTGGTTAAGCATTTTACTTTGACTCAAGTCATGATCTCACGGTTCATGAATTTAAGTCCCTCATCCTCTGTCTGATGTCAGCACAAAGCCTGCTTGGGATCTTCTGTCCTTCTCTCTTTGCCCCTCCCTCTCTCCCTCTCTCTGTCTTTCTCTCAAAATAAATAAACTTAAGAAAAGACAGAAGGAGTCACCTTTGTCAAATTGTCTATACCACTATTAAAATTGAATACTACCAGAAAAACCACACTGGGGGACAGTAAATTTTGGCTGACCTCTGTTACAATTGGCTTATATTCATGCCATACTAAAGAGAAAAGGCTTATCTACCTCTTCTGGGATTGGGGCTAGAAAAGCATAGAGAAGTTGGAATTAGTTAAAGTCATGCTAACTTTACCCACAGATGCAAGGTAAACCAGATATCCAATGGTAGAGGGGCATGTGGAGGTGGTGAGAGAATCAATAGAAGAGGAGAAAGAATGACACAGAGTGAGGGAAGGTTTGATTTGTACTTATGTCATTATTCCTTTTCTCCATAAGAAATGACCAAAGGAAATGGAATTGAGGTTTTTCTGATCTCACTACTTCCAGAGACTAAAAATTGAAATTCACATGGACTAAGGTAACATTGTGGGTCAACTCTACTCAAATGAAGTATTTAAAAAAATAAAATTCACATGAAAACTAAAATATGCAAATAAGTAGAAAACAAGAATTACTTGTTGAGACCATTCATCATAGGACCTATCAACCATCTGAAATATCAAAGGAATCTATACAACTGTATTTTTACTGTTAATTAAATTGTAGCATAATTAGTTCAGTACAGTTTTTTTTTCCCCTTAAGTTACATGCTACATTTGGGGCACAGTCATTTCCCGTTCTTCACGTTGTATATGGCACTTTCTTTGATGACACATGTAGGCTGGGGAATGTCTCAATGAATGAAAGCTGCAATTACAATTACTTAATTCATGTTGCCAGTCAGTGCATGTTGCTTTTTGCCATTGGCTTATGAATTCCCTTTCACTTTATCAACAGTCTCACCTTCACTAAAAATTGGTTGTCAAGGATGACCACATCTGGCATTCTACTCAAGAGGAAATTTCACATTATGCCATAGCACTTAGAAAGGGAATGTGGAAAGTTGATATTCTCTCAAGTTCCTGTGTTTCACATTTTTACATGACTAGTAACATTAACACGCATTGGCACATTCCATCAAGGTGGGGGAAACTAGGAATCTAAAAGCATCTTAGTTGTGCAGCCATTGTTTAAATGCTCCCTACCCCAAAATAAAATAAAATAAATAAATTAAATAAAATAAAATAAATAATTAAAAAATTAGAAACAATTAGTTATGTGGGTGTTACCTTCACCGCCAAACCAATTTCCAGGAACATATATTTTATGTGAATAATTCCTAATACTACATGAGGCTGTATGTGATGGAAATCAGATTTATTCTTTTAGATATATATGAAATCTGTATTGTTTTAGAAGTAACTCACTTGCAACTTTTATAATTCAGATAGAAAACTAAGACAAGTTTTTTGTAATCAACTAAAAATAATCAGATTTCCCAATTAACAGTGTAAAAAAAATTTCTAGAATTAGATATCTCTATTTTTATATCTCTATCTCTGTATCATCTGTATGTTCATCCATATATCATAGAAAACCCATTTGATTGGGAGGGAGGCAAACCATAAGAGACTCTTAAATATTAATAATAAACTGAGGGTTGGTAGAGGGTCAGGGATAGGGAAAAGTGGGTGATGGGCATTAAAGAGGGTACTTGTTGCTGTGAGCACTGGGTGTTGTTTGGAAACCAATTTGACAATAAATTATATTTTTAAAAAAAAAGAAAACCCCTTTGGTCAAAGGAGCTTGTATTCATGTCCAGAAGTATGTATCCATATACAAAGCTTCCTGCAAGCAGTAACTGCAATATGACTTTGAGAATAAAATTTAAAGGGCAAACCAAAACAAAAAGTATGGGGAAGCCTGGGTGGCTCAGTTGGTTAAGCATCCGGCTTCCACTCAGGTCATGATCTCACAGTTTGTGGGTTTGAGCCCAGTGTTGGGCTCTGTGCTGACAGCTCAGAGCCTGGAGCCTGCTTCAGATTCTGTGTCTCCCTCTCTCTCTGACCCTCCCTTGCTTGCACTGTCTCTCTCTCTCTCTCTGTCTCTCAAAAATAAATAAAAAACATTTTTAAAAAAAGTATGATTCTATGACTGAGACTCTCTAACATTCATAAGGCTTAGTTTGCATGAACAAGTTAATAAAAAAACCGAATATGTTTTCTATAATTTTATCTAAATTATAAAAATAATGATCACATTTTTTTAAACTGCTGAGTATCAGTAGGAATTGGCTGAAGGCACTAGACACAGAGGCAGTGGGCCTCACTCCGCAACTCAAGATTTTCTGGATTACATTTTAACCTTCATAAAGTTCTCTAGACATTGCTAAGCTTTCCTTGTAAAGAGAGTTTTCACTATAATTCAGTTTTTTGAGTTGTGGAATCCTCTCAGATTAGAATGAAAGCTAAAAGACCCCTTGTAAGGACAAGCCCATGGTTTAAATATAGGAACTCACCAAACTCCACACCCGAAAAATAAATAACCCATTAAAGAAATGAGAAGACATAAACAGACACTTCTCCAAAGAGGACATCCAGATGGCCTACGGGCACATGAAACAATGCTCAGCATCACTCATCATCAGAAAAACACAAATCAAAACCCCACTGAGATATCACCACACGCCAGTCAGAGTGGCTAAAATGAACAAATCAAGAGACTATAGATGCCGGCGAGGGTGTGGAGAGACGGGCACCCTCCTGCACTGTTGGTGGGAATGTAAACTGGTGCAGCCGCTCTGGAAAACAGTGTGGAGGCTCCTCAAAAACTATCCATAGAACTCCCCTATGACCCAGCAATAGCACTGCTAGGGATTTACCCAAGGGATACCGAAGTGCTGATGCATAGGGGCACATGTATCCTAGTGTTCATAGAAGCACTATCAACAATAGCCAAAT
>NC_043704.1:18299104-18313428 GCF_006229205.1 Suricata suricatta | reverse complement strand
TATATATATATGTACAAAATGGAGTATTACATGGCCATGAGAAAGAATGAAATATGGCCATTTGTAGCAAAGTGAATGGACCTCGAGGGTGTCATGCTACGTGAAATGTCAGGAAGAGAAGGACCAATACCATATGTTTGCACTCATAGGTCTAACAAAAGAAACCTAACAGAGGGCCATAGGAAGGGGAAGGGGGAAAGAGAGTTGGGGAGAGAGAGGGACACAAACCATGAGAGACTATTGAATACTGAAAAAGAACCAAGGGCTGAAGGGGGAGAGGGAGGGGGAAAGGGGGTGATGGTCATGGAGTGGGGGCACTTGTGGGGAAGAGCACTGGGTGTTATATGGAAACCAATTTGACAATAAACTATTTTTAAAAAATAAAAATAAATAAAGATACTTAAGGGTCCCCTGGGTGGTTCAGTCAATTATGTGATCTCATGGATTGTGGGATCAATCATGCTCTGGGCTGTCAGTGTGGAGCATGCTTGGCATTCTCAATCTCTCTCTCTCTCTCTCTCTCTCTCTCTCTCTCTCTCTCTCTCTGCCCCTTCCCTGCCCATACACATGCACTCTCTCTCTTTTTTTCTTCAAATTTTTTAAAACATTTTTCATTTTATTTTTGAGAGAAACAGAGACAGAGTGCAAGCTGGGGAGGGGCAGAGAGAAAGACATACAGAATCTGAAGCAGGCTCCAGGCTCTGAGCGAGCTGTCAGCACAGAACCCCACGTGGAGCTCAAACCCACTGAACCATGAGATCATGATCTGAGTAGAAGTCGGCTGCCTAACCGACTGAGCCACCCAGGCACCCCTCTCTCTCTCTTAAAATAAGTAAATAAACTTCAAAAAAAGAATAAAAATAAATAAAGATACGGAAGAATCTCAAACAGCGATTATAAAAGATATTTGATAATTTTCCCATAACTAGACCTGAGCTTTTAAAAAATTATAGAATACTTGCTAATTTAATGCCATGCAGGTACCCTTTTAATGTGTCTCACATACCCATTCTAGAAAACCAAATTCCTGGATAGTTTATTTCATTGCTGAGTAATAGTCCACTGCATAATTATTTCATTCGCCTACATCTTGATTGCTACCAGATATGAGTAAAACTGCTATAAAACACTATATTTAATTTGCATTTTTGAATCAGTTTTATAGCAACCGAGAAGCATGATTGTTGGATTGTATGATAGACAACGCTTACCTTTGTAAGAAACTGCCAGACTGTCTTTCTAGAAGGACCATGCCATCATGTACTCATTCCCATTAGCATTAAGTGAGAGTTTCTGTCTGTTTCTTTGTTTTCACATACGTCTCAGCAACCAATATTGTCAGTTTTTAAATATCGTTATTCTAATAAGTGTGCACTAGCATCACATTAAGACACATGATGTTGAACATCTTTTTATGTGCTTATTTTCCATCTGCATAACAGGTGAGGTGCCTGCTCAGATATTTGGCCTATTTTTAATTGGGTTTTCATTTTCTTATTGTCTATTTTGATAAGTTTGTTATATATTTTGATTACAAATTCTTTACTACATATATTTTTGGCAAATATTTCCCCCCATCTATGGTTTGTCTTTTCATTTTCTCAGCAATGTGACATCAATGTGGAAGATGTATGCACTGCAGATTTGAAGTATATTCACATAGCACAGAGATTTTAGATAGTTTCTTCAACAAAAAAATGACTGATCATTTTGTGCTGCTAACTCCTGCTGGCAGCAGTAGAAAATACTAAATTTGAATAAAATATGTGTATTTTCCCCCGAGAGGACTTTATATCAAGACATCATGTTGCTTATATAATTCTGAATAAGAATTTTGGAGTGGAGGCAATACTACTTTTGAAGAAGTGAATACAATGTTTTGTTACTTTTCTTTGTATTGCTGTAGATTTTCATTGTTTTTTTGCTATTGCCTATAATACCCATCCCTAAGACATATTTCATCAGCATATCTGCCCATTAAGTAAATTTAACAGAAAATATTAAAGTATCAAGTTAAAAAATGGCTACATTTCTTCTCATTAATGTCTATTAACACTAAAGCATTGCTATTAAACAAGTTTGACTGCTTTTCAGGAAATGATCCTTTTTTGCTATATGTACATGGAAACAACATTCAAATTTTAGCCCCTTAATACTAGTAATATGCACTTATTTTTAATTTAAGAGGAAGAAATAAGAAGTCAGTGACTGATGTACTATGGATTACATGTAGCCTGTAATAAGAGCCCAAACATCGTGTTAGATGATGTATGAAACACACAACAATGCATTGTCTTTTCAAGTTGAATCCCAGCATTGTACTAGTGATTCACAAGAATGTAAGTCTCCTTTGAACTTGTCAGTGTCTTCCCAGCCTCAGGACTGAATCACAGTTAGAAATTAACTGTAGCCTATATCAAATCAGCTAGAAAGTAGATACATTTAACACACAGGGAATATAAGAGTTGATGGAATTAAAATATGAAGAAATAGTTAACAGGTACTTTTATGCTGTGACTTCGTATTTTAGATGATAGAAATGGCCAATGTAGTTCATCCTGACAGATTTATTTGACAACTTAGTCTCATATCTGATCATAGGCTCCTGAAATACATATTCCCAATACATACTTCGAATTTCCAGAACAAGGTGTGTGCATGTGTGTAACAGAGGTAAATTTCCTTGGAAAGCAAATTTAGAACATGAAGAGTAGTTGCAAATGCTTTGGTTGACATCTGACTTGAGGATTTTATTTAGAATATTACTTTCTTTCATGTTGAGAGATGGGATTTCCTTCCAGTGTGGAAAATCTGGAAAATGGGAGGGGCAATTACGATTTTCAAAATAACTGGGTGGTAGTGTGTAGGTGGTAATTAATCACTTGTTTCTACATCTAGTGATTCACCTCTTATTCATTAAAAATTCATAAAACAAAACTTTCTCATCAGTAGAATTTTCTTACCATGGAATAACTTAATGTGAAGAGGATAAATATAATTTACGTTTCATTATTGACCACCTATAAAGGTAGTAAAAACATAAAGATGGTGATGATCTCTTTTTACTACTGGGTGTTTTAAAATGTCTTCAAAATTATTTTTGATAAATAATGTTTCATTTTAATTATTTTTAAAAATCAACACCACAGAAGTACATATTGGCACAATTATATGAATACCTTCCTCATTCCACAGGTTATGGCCAAGTCTTTATAAACTTTGGACCATCACTCTTTGACACAGAAGTGATGCTTTCCCTTACAGGCACATCAACTAAACATACGGAAAAATTGTGATAATGAACAACTTTACTGGCTTTTTTCCAATATGTCTTGTCAGAATCCTCCAGAATTCTAATTTCTGATAAAGTAAGTAATCATAGCTTAGTTTGATGTCCCCTGTCATGTCAGATCTTGGATTTGCTCAACATATATTCCCTTTAGGTGTAAACTATCTGAGTAGAGCATGGAGGCAGAAAATGGTCCTAATAATTGGCAGTCTCTGCCTCTTGTCTTTTCTATGCAAATAATCTTTCTCTCATCTCATTACTTCAACACATTTGTAGCTTTCTGTTGTATTGCTTTGCTGAAGTTTCATCACTTCGTGTGTGAGTGTGTATGATAGGGTTGAGGAAAATGGAGATGTGTGCTATTCTAGAGATAATGTTTCACTAGAAAGAAGTAATCCTGAGAAGATGGATTCGGAGAGGTGAGCCAGTGTGGCTAGCTACAAAAAGGTGACAATTTTGCAGATCAGAAATCTACCATTTGGAAGTCTGGCTTCAAACCACTCCCCTTTGAAATAAGCATAAATCACAAAATCAAAAATCAACACTAGACACAAGAATAGAATTTTCAGAGTCATATTCTTCCCCTCAACAAATGTAATCAACCTTCAACTCTCCTTTCCCCGTTGGCTGGCAATATAGAGGCAAGGGTATTTTGATTTGTTGTCATTAACTAGCTTTCAATTATTTTCATTATCCTACAGGACTCATCCCTGCTGTGCCCCTGGTTCCTTTACACTATTGTATACATAGCTTATGACTCTGTGAGCCCTCCTCCGCCTGAAACAACAATCTGTGACTTCTAGTGACCTTCTAATGCTCTTTCTTGGCTCGAGAGTTCTTCAGCTAGTTCTTATTAGGTGAATGAGGCAGACCTTCCTGTGGCTGGGGAACTAGAGCAGCAGAAAGAATGCATATAGAATAAAATGAGACAATTGTCCTCCTATTCCAGGGTCTTCTGGAATCCCGTGTTTTCTTCCACAGATGACTAGAAAAAAAAGCGAAAACTTGAAAGAGATCTCTGATTAACTGAGGAATGAACACAGGAAATATGTGTCATTTCAAAACTCAATTTTACATCAGACCAAAAGCTGGTGGTGACACATCCTACTAATTAAACCATTCAGACAGGTCCTCACAAGCTTGGACTGTGTTTTTTGACTTCTGTAGTGACCTCATTTGGATATGCCCTTGGTTTGATCAATATGACTGAAAATGAACAAGAGATAGTTATGATTCCTAGGAAAAAGAAAAAAATATTTCTGATGAAACTTTAAATTTTTTTTGTTTCAATTTTTTATTTTTTTTTACCATGAATAACTTGAAGAATTCTGACCCTTTTACATCAGTCAATGTTATATAGGGACCAAATACACTTAGATGGAAAATTTTTATTGCTTATTTGTGTTGGGGTAGCGGGGTGTCAGGGATTGTTGTTAGGGAGGACATGGAATTTGAAAGATGTTGCAAAAAGCAGAAATTATATTTAAGAACAAACATCATTCTTCCAAAATGAAAGATAAAAATTGAAGCTACATTGTTATTATTTCTTGTATCTTATAAAGTATCATAATAAATATATTTTTATGGAGTATATGACATTTTAAAACACTTTTAGGGGCGCCAGGGTGGCTCAGTCAATTGAGGGTCCGACTTCGGCTCAGGTCATGATCTCGTGGTTAGTGGGTTTGAGCCCCACGTCAGGCTCTGTGCTGACAGCTCAGAGCCTGGACTCTGCTTTGGATTCTGTGTCTCCCTCTCTCTCTGACCCTCCCCTGCTTGCACTGTCTCTCTCTGTGTCTCAAAAATAAATAAATAACATAAAAAAAATTTAAAACACTTTTAGTGGGAAAGATGTCATTTTTGAATTATTCTGCATGCAAGGGTTTTACTTTAATTTACTTGCTAATTAATATTTATAAATTTACTAATACTAAAATATGAAGTGAGAAAATTAGCCTGCCATCAATCAAAAAGTAAAATAATGAAGCCATGTCTAACATGCTGAATTATGTAACTTATGAATATTTTAATTTGTTTTGTTAATTCCCATCTTATGTTAATTGCCTACATATCTACATATTGTTTGCATAACAATCATATTTACCAATTATTGTTTTCATCATTTTAAATATCATTTTTCATACTTTTTAATAGGAGAGAATTGCAAAGATAATAATCAGCTATTTCTCTTCTAAGGATAAAACAGGGAACATGCCTAATAAAAATGACCCATTACAAATTCTTTTTTTTTCCATGCAAAGACTACAAATAACAAAATAAGCAATTTTTTTTTATGGCTTCACAGTGCTTTCCCAATTTAGAGGTCTTCTACTCTGAATGGTTAAAATAAAAGCAATGATTTGATGTAGTTGGAACATCTTCCCGTAAGACTAAATGTGTTAAGAGAGTGTCGAATACAAGGAAATGAACTGACAGGTCAAATCATTTGACTTATACCCACATGACCACCAACTGCTTGTCTTTAAAATTTTCAAATAAAGCTCCTCTGAGTCCTGATGATAGAATGAGAAAACCTCCCATCTGTGTGGCATTTCCATTCTTGGCAAAACTGGTGAATCTCAAAGTTCCCGGGATTGTCTTGGACTCAGGGAGCTTGAGGCAGGACTGAAAGCTAAACTTTTCTCTGCGTAAGAGCATAGGACTGTGTGTGCAGGTGAAACCGCGGATCTAGGCAGGAGACGGACCTGGGAACCAGGAGCCTCATGCACAGGGGTCTGTCTTGGAGGTGCTGAGCATAAAGGGATTTTACTCAGTAAAGAAATACAACGATACCTGCCCTTTATAAACCTCTTTCTAAACAAGAGTGACACTAACACCATTTAAAAATTTTTTGTTAATGTTTATTTATTTGTGGGGGAAGGGGAAGAGAGAGGGAGACCCAGAATCCAAAGCAGGCTCTCGGCTCTGAGCTGTCTCCACAGAGTCTGACATGATGCTTGAATTCACAAACCAGAGATCATAACCTGAGACAAAACTAGACATTTAACTTACTGAGTCATCCAGGCACCCCTAATACCATTTTTATAACAGACAATTTATGTTACTTTTTAAAAAAGAAATCGTTTAGTGAAAAGAAACTTCCTTGAAAATTTCTTTTAAAAGGAAACTTCCTTGAAAGTTTCAAAAAATTGTTATAAAGCTTTTTTTTTTTTTTTTTTACCAAAGGCTACAATTGTAGCTCTGGATACCTTAGAATTTTAAAATGAAAAGCATGTGTTTTTTCCTTTACTTAGTTTTGAACGCTGTAAAGAAATATCCTTTTCAATCAATTTATTGACTATATTAACACATCTGTAATATATTTTTGATTTATTGCTCCTTAAGTATATAATCATTCTATAATCTGTATGAAATCTGTATGAATATTGTTTTGTATCTGGCCTTCTCAGTGTTTCTATATACCCCCATCACTGCGCACACTTGTGAGTTAAAGAAGGAAGAGGGAAAAAGTTAAATCAATAATTATTTGTTTATTTTCCTGGAGCAATTTTTTTAAAAATGTAGACAAATTGTTCTAAAATAGGTACATATTTTTAAATATATGTGGACTTTGGTGACATGAACAGTAGTTTTACATTTGAGAAATACTTTTTACTCATTAACTCATTTAGTCAATGAATCGGTGGCTGGGGTAAGGAACTGGAGAAGAAATAAAAGAACCTGGAAGCCAGTGTATTGGAATGATAATTTTGTAGCTATCTGAATTATCAAGACCTAAAGCAAGAAACTGAGCTAAGATTGTTAAGAAACCCAGGAAAACACATTTGGAAGATCATTCACATAAGAGAGAAAATTAAAATAATCTGATGACATAAGACTCAAGGTTGGGAGTTTTCAGGAAACAAAGGGAGAAAGATCTGAAGTTATAAATGAGAAGTAAAGAGGACACATTACCTCCAGACCCACCAGAAGGAAGTCTACTAGTTGAGAGAGTTTTCAGGAAAGCAGTGCTCTTAACCAAGAACCAGGTTTCTGTTAATTCAAGAAGGTGAGGCGGGGATTTAGCAGGGCATGAATGTGGAATGGTAAAGTAACCAGGTCATATGAGGAGCCTTCCAGGGATCAGAGTGGGGAGGTAAAGGGACACCTGGGATTCTGAGAGTCTTGTAGTGCCTGGAATACCAGAGATGACAGATACGGGACCAGCCTTGGCAAAATGCGCCTGAAAGATTGAGCGAAGTTCTATATGTGGGGCATGAGTAGCAGGGCAGGCTGGCTAACTCAGATATGTTTTTTTAAAAATATTTATTGATATATAATTAATATAACATACATCTTACCCATTTAATGTCTAAAATTTAATGATTTTTAGTATAATCACAGAGTTGTGCAATCTAATTTTAGTAGATTTCCACCACCCCAAGAAGAAACCCTAAACCCATTAGCATTCACTATTCTCCCTCCCCCACCTCCCCATCTCAGCCAGAGGCAACCTTAATCTACCTTCTGTATCTAGGGATTTCCCTATGCTGGATGTTTCATATAAATAGGAATCATAAAAACATGTAGTGTTATCACTTAACAGAATGTTTTCAAGGTTCATCTACATTGTACCCTGTATCAGTAGTTGATTTTTTAATTGTCAAATAATATTCCGTTTTTATGGATATAACACATTTTCACTATCCATTCATCAGTTGATAGATTTACGTTGATTCTACTTTTATGCTCTCACAAATTCATGTTCAGAGTTTTGTGTGGATGTATGTTCTTATTTGGGGGGGGCATCTACTAGGAGCGGAATCGAGGGTCCGTATAGCAGCTATGCTTATTATTCTTTAGAACTGTCAAACTGTATATTAATGTATTAATTAATTATATGTAATTAATTAATTAACTGTATATTAATATATTTATATATTTATATCCTACCAGCAATATGTGAGTGTCTGGGGTTCTTTTTGACCACTGTTAATGGAGGCAAAGGATCTGAGAAGGCATATCTTACCTCAATGGTAGGAATTCCCTTGCAACCAATGAAGTTGGGTTTGAAAATCTAGAAGTGACACAATTTTAGATCCAATGGTTGATTTTACTTTCAATCCTTATGGGGAGGGGAAGGGTTTACAGCAAATGTAAAGCTCACCTCGTCCTGTTAATGAACATATGACTTTGGAGTACTTGAATGGTACACACCACGATGCCCTTCTCTACTTTCTGTCCATTAATGGGGCCAGCAGTTCAGGTTCATGATAGCAAATCCTTCTTAAAAATTTTTTAAATGTATTTATTTTCACGAGACAGAGCATAAGCAGAGGAGAGGCAGCAAGAGAAAGAGACATAGAATCTGAAGCAGACTCCAGCCTCTGAGCTGTCAGCACAGAGCCCAACGCAGGGCTCGAACTCATGAACCACGAGATCATGACCTGAGCCGAAGTCGGACTCTTAACTGACTGAGCCACCCAGGCTCCCCTATATCAAACACTTCTAATATTCACAGTAATCTTGCAGAAATAACTCTGACCAATCCTGTTTCACAGAAGAGGAATCTGGGATATAAAGATGTTTCAAACAATGTGCCAACCATTGATTATCATCAGTGGTTACATAATTCCACAATCATTTTCACAATTCACATCAGTACAAAAACTTTGAAAGCTGAATTATAGTTTCCAAAACCATGATAGTCCTAAATAATTTTACTTTTGTATGTTTAGGAGTGGTTCAAAGTGCTGTAGCAGTCATTGGTAATAGCAATATGGGCATTGATGCAGAAACGTCCCTTGAAATGTGGGGAAGCCTTCCATTAAAGTATTGTTAAGTGGCATTAAGTAGGGATGACTTCAAATGGGAATAAGGTAAAATATATTCTTAGTCACGGTGAGGAACTACATTTCAAATGACTTACTTTAGCAAGTGGTTATTAAGTGTGATCTAATGTAATGCCATACAGAAAAGAATTAGATCACTAATACCTAAAATGAGTGAGAAAGTTGGCCTGTTCATTGTGATTCACCTTTCTTCAAGAGGCTGTGCATAAGTGCGCTGTATTCATTTGAAATTTATCTTTTATATTGAAATTAAACTACGTTGTTCTTCTCAAGATATACAAAATTTTTACACGTGAAAAATATTAATGCATGATGGCTCACCTGTTTGGGAAACCAAATACGTTATTTTAATTTTAAAAGAGCTTCTCAAAAGTTGTAAGTAATTGAAATAACTTCAAATAAGTTATTGAATATAAAACTCATGCACACGAATACAATAAATATTATGAAGCTGTTACACATCACTATGTAGAAAAATATTCAGTGACAGAAAAATTGTTAATGATAAGTTATTAAATGGAAAATAGAAGCAAGTAGATTGGAATGGATAGAAATATCTCAATGAAAAAATACATCTTAAAAGAAGTATACTAAATAGTAACACTGGTTCTCTTTAGATCTCGGAATGAAGTCTACCTGGTATTTTCTTCCTTTTTTTCACATCAACAATTTCAAAGTTTCCCATAAAGCATAGATAAAGGGAAAAGAAAATTAAATATTTTTAAGGTTATAAAATTCCAAATTATTTTGTCACTGTCCTATTAAATATCTTTTTTAAGTAGGCTTCATACCCAGCATGGAGCCTGATACAGAGTTTGAACTTATAACCCTGAGAGCAAGATCTGAGTTGAGATCAACATTCAGTCAACTGAGTCACCAGGCACTGCTAAATATTCTCTACTTATTTGGTCAGTTTAAAATAAAAAGTCATATAGATTAATATTTAGAGAGAAGTACTCTCTATAATAAAACATCTTCATCTAGACCAAGATAGGTATGATGAGTAAAATTAAATGGAAAACTAGAATTGAGGAAGTTTATTTTTTTTTATTTTACAAGTATATAAAATGAAGTATGTGAATGATAATGAATTTTATTATATGAATTATAGTCTCTTGACTTTGTGGAAATGAGACAAATGGCTTATTCTTAGGGAAAATTCAATTAGTAAACCAAAATGATTCCTATGGTTTCATGTATAAGCCATTAGTGACTTTCTCTCCAAGGAGAGAAAATACAACAAACTTTTGTGATCCAAGCCTGCCCCCTGGTGCTTGATCTGTACCTGCTGGTGAAAATTCCAACTCCAGCAGTGCCCTCTTTCAAAGCCTGTTCACGAGAAACCTGTAAATGAAAATACAATCCTGTTGAAGGTCAACTTCCCTGTGGTGCCACAGGCATCTCCATTAGTGGCTCCAAACCGCCATGTGTGCTTAAAGGTAAAATAAAAAGTGGTGTGAGGTATAATGGAACTGTAGAAACCTGAATCAGGTAAATTCTCAAATAGTCCTAATGTAGGAAATAAAGAATTATAGACTTGGCAAATTTAAAGAGAATCCTTTATAGGAAATAATGTGATCAATTTTATTCACTAGGTGCCAAGAAAATTGTTTAAGCATCTTTTTAAAAGTCTATTAGATCTTGAATACCAAGTAAAATACAGAAAGAGGCTGTCTATTCCTAATGTTGATCAAAGTATTTTTTGGTCAATCTCTGAAAAATAATAAGTAGAAGGGGAATTCAAAGAGGAGATGTGAAATGGGCCCATTAAGCATAAGAGTTGCTTTGTTAGAAAGGACTGACTTAGTCATTAGCCCCTTGCTTTGAGGGAAAACTTTGTCATCAATGCTGCCTGGTATTTTATTTTTTAAATTTCTGATTTTTATCTAAATTCCAGTTAGTTAACATACAGTGTATTATTGGTTTCAGGTGTCCTATATAATGATTCAACATTTCTGCACAACATCTGTTGCTCATCACAGTGGGTGCTGTGCCCATTACCCATTTAACCCATCCAACCACCCTTCTGGTAACTATCAGTTGTTCTCTATAGTTAAGAGTCTGTTTCTTGATTTGCTCCCCCCTGCCTTTTCCCTTTGTTCATCTGTTTTGTTTCTTAAATTCTACATTTGAGTCAAATCACATGGTATTCGTCTTTCTCTGACTGACTTATTTCGCTTAGCATTATACTCTCTAGCTCCATCCATGTTGTTGCAAATGGCAAGATTTCATTCTTTTTTATGGCTAAGTAATATTCCATTATATGTATATGTATACATATGTGTGTGTGTGTGTATATATATATATATATATATATGTATATAAATACCACACAAACCATACATACCACATCTTCTTTATTCATTCATTAATAGATGGGCATTTGGGTTCCCTCCATAGTATAGTTATTGTTGATAACACTACCATAAACATTGAGGTCCATGTATCCCTTTTTGAATTAGTGCTTTTGTATTCTTTGGGTAAATACATAGTAGTGCAATTACAGGATTGTAAGGTAGTTAATATGTTAAGAGATGAGGACACATTTCTTCTTCCATAGGAACCAGTATTGATAGGAAGGATACATAAGGAAGCCAGGAAATTGTGTGGTGAGGATGGTGTCTAAAGGGTTTAGTTTAGGTGGTTCAAAATTGGACGCAACAATAATAACAGCACCCTGAGGGGCAGGAGAAGAACACGTAGCCCACACTGACATCATTGTATATCTTTTCTGATGGCTTTAAACATATTTATGAATGTCAACATGAATCACATAATTTAATACCTTTTTCTTTTTTCTTTTTTTTCTTTTTAATGTTTATTTATTTTTGAGAGACAGAGGATGAGCAGAGGAAGGTCAGAGCAAGGAGACACAATCTGAAGCAGGTTCCAGGCTCTGAGCTGTCAGCATAGAGTCTGACACAGGGCCAAACCTAGGAACCGTGAGATCATGACCTGAGCTGAAGTCGGCTGCTTAACCAACTGAGCCACCCAGGCGCCCTAATTTCATCCTTTTTCTGAAATATTGAAGACAGAGTGCTACATTATATAATTTTGTCACAAAATGAATTGACTGTTACTACTACTTTTCAAATACACTGTGGACAACTTGCGGTCATCTAGAGCAGGTAATTTAACACTCATTAATAAGACTGATTTGAGGCTCTTAAAAGCCTTCAGTAAAAGGTCTGTGTGTTCCTAATATATCAAGAACTTGGCGATTGTGAATAAGACCACATTTCACATGGGAGTTCATTTCTTGCTTTCAAATCCTGGTTTCACTTCTTTTGGATACACACCCAGAAGTGAGATTGCTAGGCCATGTGCTAGCTCCCTTTTCTCTACACCCCTACCAGTGCTTACCTTTGGTTATTTTGATAGTCATTCTAACACTGTCACAGGTGCATGAGTGTGTCCCAACTGATCAAATTGCATACATTGAAAATGCACGGGGTTTTGTTTATGTATTACACCTCAATAAAGCTGTCTCTATAAAGTATTTAGGAGGGGTGCCTGGGTGGCTCAGTTGGTTAAGCGTTTGATTTCAGCTCAGTTCAAGACCTCAGGTTCTTGGGGTTAAGCCCCATATCAGGCTCTGTGCTGACAGCTTGGAGCCTGGAGCCTGCTTCAGATTTTGTGTCTCCCTCTCTCTCTGACCCTCCCCTCCTTGATGTCTATCTCTCAAAAGTCAATAAACATTTCAAAAATAAAAAAAGAAATTTTTAAGTATTTAGGAGAAACATGATATGAAGTTCCAAATTCAGAGAAGTGAAATTAGAACCAACAGGAAAGCCCGTCTAACGTTTTCTTCATTTTCTTGAGAACTTTAGCCCTTGTTGTTCTCAAAATACCACAACAAACTATTGCTACCATCAGTGAGCACAATCAAGGAGAACAAAAAGAAAAACCAATCTTTTTAGTTCACTACAGCTCACACACAGGCTCTTCATGTACTACCCACAAGGCCAAAGATGAGACCAAACCAACTGTTCACATAAAATCCAGTGGTATGCAAGAAATGGCCAGCACAGAAAATAAGAAACAATTTAGTGAATTTTAGGGTTGAAGGGAATTTAAGTATTAAGTTACCCCCACTTGATTGCTTTAATTTACTTATAAGAAAATAGCCCCTGAAAATGTTGGAGGCTTCCAGTCATGGAGACAGAGGCAGAGCCAGACATGGGATGAGCAGTCAACCAGACACTTCCCTGAATCTGCCTGTCCCATCCAGAGAAGTTTCTTGTTAAGAAAAAAGTTTCCACCAATCCACGGGAGGTCTGTTCTTCTACCTATGCACTGAAACTGTCCTCTCTCTAGGTCTTAGATGCCTTCACTGTGTCCTCACCATCATTTTTACCTATATCTTTCACCCTTGGTGTTTAAATAAATCTGAGTCTTCAGTACCTAAAATAAAAATAAAATAATCTCTCCCTCCAGCAGGTGCACTCCATCAGGCACTGCCTTATGTTCCTAACTTCTTCATAACCATTTGTCTTGAAAAATCTTGTGTCTCTTGCCAGTTTTAATATTTTTTTCACTTCCTCCTTGCTTTTTGTCTAGGACATTACGTTTCCTCTCTCACAATTTCTCCCCATAGCACTTGCTACAGTCAGCAATGACTTCAGTATGGCCCTAAATCCAGTCAAGGGTCTTCAGTTTGTTACCTTACTTGACATTCTAGCAATGTCCAGTCTTCCTAGATGATTAGCTGCACCTTTTAAAAAACACTCCATTCTTTTCACTTCCAACCTCTGCCTTTTTCTGGGTTTGTCTTTGTTTTGTTTGTTTGTTTGTTGTTATTTGTTTTACTGGTTGTTCATTTTCTATTCCATTCTCTTCCTAATCTGGACTATTAATGGTTAGAATTCTTCAAAGCTTGGATCCTGGCTCTTCTCTTCTTATTCTATAGACAAGGCTTCAACTACAAAGCACATGTTAACAAGTTCACATCCACCTCTCAGATCTCTTCTCTGAGCATGTGACATGTCACTCCAACTGTCTCATTGGTATCTCCTCTTTGATAATTAAAAGACATCTTTTGCTTGAAACCCTTTAATAAATTCTCATCATTTTATAAGTGAAGAGCAGAAACTTCCCTTGTGGCCCACGAAGCCTCGTGCAATCTGGTGATTGCAGACCTCACAGGATGTCTGCCCTAAGCATCCACACACTCTGTGTCCCACTCAGATTAGCTTTATTACTATTATTATTATTATTATTAGTTTATTTATTGTGTGTGTGTG
>NC_043704.1:18238452-18299004 GCF_006229205.1 Suricata suricatta | reverse complement strand
ATAATTTTATGATAAAGGGCCTTTAACTTAATGTGGCCAAAGCAATGATATTAAATATTTGCTATAAGCAAAATTATGAGAGTTTTGTTTTCCTGATATTGAAAGATACTTAATAAAGACTTGTTTCTACTGAAAAGAAAAACCTTCAGACCAGGTTATGGATTATGAATTGTTGGGTAACTATTCTTTATAGCACTGAGTCTAGCTGTAGTTGCATATTTACTAGTGCCATTGTTTGTTGAGTGTCTCTATTAGTCTGTAAATGCCATGATCGTACAGACAGTTTTCTCTTCTGGAGTGTTTATTTTTAGAGAGAGAGAGAGAGAAGGTGAGAGTGCAGGGGAGGAGAGAGAGAGGGAGAGAGAAAATCCCAAGCAGGCTCTGCACTCATAGTGGATTCAGGACTCCATCTCAGGAACCGTGAGATCATGACCTAATATGAAATCCAGAGTCGGACACGTAAATGACTGAGCCACCTAGGTGTCCCAAGACTAGTTTCTTTTTACTAACCATTTTTCCCTAACACCAAAGACAGTGTCTGACATTTAAGAAATATTTACTAAATAAATTGCAATGCCATTTTTTAATCAGAAGTGGATATTTGATTTATATATTGACACCACACTTGACACTGAAGTTCAGTTCCTGATAATAGTTATTAGTGATGATTCAGATTGTCATGAACATTAGACCATTAATTATTTTTATAACTGATAGTGTTCAACACATTACTGAATGACTAACAAGAGAAGTCACTAATCACAGAGGAGATGGACTATTTGGTTCCTTCTGTTCTGTAAAAAATGTTTCTATTTTAGGGATTACAAAGATTAAACAAGCAAATATGTCTATCTCAAGTAAAAAAGAACAAAGAAACAAGTTTTGGTGAGGATGTAGAGAAATTGAAACCTTTGTGAGGTGCTGGTGGTAACAAAAATGTTGCAGGTGCTATGGTAAATAGTATGATGATGATCTCTCAATAAACTAAACATAGAATTGTTACATGATTCAGAATTCTACTTGAGATATAAAGACAGAAGAATTGAAAGCAATGATTTGGACAGATATTTTTACTCTAATGTTCATAGTAGTGTAGCCAAAAGGTGGTTAACAGCCCAAATGCCCACTGACAGATGAATGAATAAATAAATGAAGTGTACATAGCAATTCTTTAAGAGAAATATTATTCAATTTTAAAAAGAATTTAATTATGAGACATGCTACAACATAGATGAATCTTGAAGATGTTATGTTAGAAAATAATAAGTGTTGGAGAAAATGTAGAGAAGGGAAACTTCTTACACTGTGGGTGTGAATGCAAATTGAGGCGCCCACTCTGGAAAACAGTATAGAGTTCCTCAAAAAGTTAAAAATAGGACTAACTTAGATATACTTGGTTTTTACCCAAAGGATACAAAAACATTAATTCGAAGGAATACATGCTCCCTAATGTTCAAGCAACATTATCAATAAGAGCCAAATTATGGAAAAAATCTCAAACGTCCACCCACTAGTGAATGGATAAAGAAGATTCATATATATGTGTATATGAATATTACTCCATACAAAAACCATAGTAAAGAATGAAAGAATGAAATCTTGCCATTTGCAACAACATGATGGAGCTAGAAAGTATTATGCTAAGTGAAATTAAGTCAGTCAATGAAAGACAAGTACCATGGGATTTCATTCATATGTAGACTTTAAGAAACAAAACAAATGAACATAGGAGGGGGAAAAAGGGAAAGGCAAACCAAGGTATAAACTATAGAAAACAAACTGATGATTACTGGAAGGGAGGTGGATGGGGAGATTGATTAAATGGATAACAGACATGAAGGAGGGCACTTGATGGGATAAACACTGGGTGTTGTAAGTGATGAATCATTAAATTCTATGCCTGCAACTAATATTACACTGTATGTTAAGTACCTGTAATTTAAATAAAAACTTGGGGGGACAAAAGAAGATATGATTATTTCCATATGGTCATATTCTAATTGATCATTTTGTCTATGTATACAACTGGTCCCTCTAAGGAAGAACTATCTCAACTCGCATTTATCTAATTATCTCTTATTTCATAGTGCACTTGTAGATTTCAATTTGATTCAAAGGGATATAATAAAATACCATGCATTTCCCCATATTTGGCCAGTGGGAACCCTTTAAAGCTGGATTCTGTGTCTTTTGGACATGAACCTACATTCTTCGAGTACTTTATTATCTTCATATCAAACAAGATGTTCCTTCTTGTACTTTTCCTGACCTGGCCTGAGGGACAGCAATTTTTCCAAGAAGTTCCTGTTCCTGATAATCAGGATTAGTATATAGAAATCAAGGTCATGAGTCTAGCTTTGCTGAATTGCCACTGGAGCAACATAGCCCAAGGGCACTCTTAGTGAACAGAGCTAGAGACCACACACACACACACACACACACACACACACTTTTATATCTGTATCTGTTTTGATGTTTGTCTTATTAGCATCTATTTTGAAAACTATGAGTTTATGCCAATATTTCTGATTCCAATCTAGCACCACAACACAAATTTTAATGTTACCCCTTCCTTATTTTTTCCTTCTTTTTCATTTAAATTTTAGTTAACACAGTACATATTGGTTTCAGGAGCAGAATTCAGTGTTTTGTTTCTTCCATAGAACACTCAGTACTCATCACGAACACCGTCCTTAGTACCCATCTCCCTCCATCAACCCAAAGTTTATTCTCCATCATTAAAAATTTTCTATGTTTTGTTTCCCTCTCTTCTCTCCCCTTGCCTTCTCTTGTGTTTATATGCTTTTTTCTTAAATTCCACATATAAGTGAAATCATATGATATTTGTCCTTCTCTGACTGACTTATTTAGCTTCACATAATACATTCTAGTTCCATCCACCTTGTTGAAAGTGTCAAGATTTCATTATTTTTGATGGCAGAGTAATATTCCACTTTGTATATGTGTGTATATCTATATATTATCATCTTTATCCATTCATCAGTCAATGGACATTTGGGCTTTGCATAGTTTGGCTATTGTTGATAATGCTGCTATAAACATTGGGGTGCATATACCCCTTTGAATATGTATTTTTATGTCCTTTGGGTAAATACTTAAAAGTGCAATTGCTGGATTCTAGGGTAGTTCTATTTTTAGTTTCTTGAGGAACCTCCATACTGTTCTCCAAAATGATTGCACCTTATTTTTAACCCCACCTCTCTGATTGTGACAACCATGGCTCCCATTATCCTGAACACATTTACTTACTTCTCAGTCCTCCTATGTGTACCTAGTCTGTTGACCTTGCTGGACATTTCCCATTCAGGCACTTTCCTGTCTGGGCCCAACCTTTGCCAGGCCTGGTCCTATCTCACTTTGGGTGCTTAACAGCTTTTTGGTTAAATTCATCAGAAAGTAAAGAAGTAAATAAAGAAGGGAATGAAGGAGGGGGGGGGAAGGAGAAATAGAAGGTAGTAGAGAGGGAGTAAGGGAAGTAGGAGGCAAAAAATAATAAATTAATAATTAGTAGGTTTTAAGATAATAGAGCAGAATTTGAATCCAGGAGCATCTGACTCCAAATCCTGAGCATTTTCTTCTACTTAGTGCTGTACCCTACTGCAGGTTACCTCAGACTGTGTGTGAGTTCTTTATCTCATTTCAGGATAACAGTGATTCCTGTCTAAGAAAAATGATTGTCTCTGGAAATTTCTCACCAAACCATGTCAAAGTGTGTGTGAGCATCCAACTCTTGATTTAGGCTCAGGTCATAATTTCACAGT
Organism: Suricata suricatta; assembly: GCF_006229205.1. Classification (NCBI taxonomy): domain Eukaryota; kingdom Metazoa; phylum Chordata; class Mammalia; order Carnivora; family Herpestidae; genus Suricata; species Suricata suricatta. The sequence goes on along the minus strand of NC_043704.1, from coordinate 18,295,222 downwards.
TTGTGGGATCAAACCCCACATCAGGCTCTGAGCTGACAGTGTAGAGCAGGCTTGGGACTCACTATCTCTCCCTCTCTCTCTCTGCTCCCCCATTGTCCACACGCTCTCTAAATAAATAAATAAATAAATAAATAAATAAATAATCTAAGTATAAAATGTCATCATAATGTAAATACTCCTATAGATGTATATTGACTAATATTCTCTAACAAAGATATTTTCTCAAAGAGGTAAATTTGAAAATTAAGGAGGATAATACAGTGAAAAGAGAAATCACTGGTAGTTACTAAATCTATCCCTGCCCTTAGTTAGCTCTATAGCTCTATTGTGGCTTGCATATCAGCTATGTGACTTTTAGGCTGCCAACAAAACTCTGTAGGTGTGAGTTTTTGTTCACTCTTCAAATAAAAAAAAGAGCATTGAAATGATCTCTGTGTCTCACAATTTGAAAGTGTTATGCAATCCCTTATCTTTGCTTTACACCATTTAAGAGGGGATCTTTTCAAGGATGTACCCAACACAAGGATGTGGCACCTCTGATATGAAATTCAGCAGCAAGAATATGGGAACTTGTGCAGCAAAGGAAAAAGCTGACAGGAAGAATGTGTGGCTTCAATTAAGAGCCCTGAAAATAAATACAGTTACTTCATATAAGATCTCAATGCAATTCAATCGCATTTCTACATTTATAGTTAAAATAGGAATATTCTGTGAGAAATATACTGAGCTTTTTGAGTTAAATAAGAGAATTTTAGATCTTCTCTACATAATTTAGCTATCTTTATGTATGTTCTTCTTAAGAGATAAAATTAGCATAAAGGATGAAATTTTTTAAATTAAAAAAATCATGTTCTTACAAAATTGACAACATCAGTAAAACATTTTTAACTATATCACATAGGCGAGGGTGCCTGGGTGGTTCAATTGGTTAAGCATCCAACTCCGGCTCAGGTCATGATCTCATGGTTTCTGGGTTCGAGCCCCACGTCGGACTCTGTGCTGACAGCTCAGAGCCTGGAGACTGCTTCAGATTCTGTGTCTCCTTCTCTCTCTCTGCCTTTCCCCTGATCACACTGTCTCTCTCTGTCTTTCAAAAATTAATAAAATGTTAAAAAATTTAAAAAAACTATATTGCATAGGCTTAGAAATTTTTAAATTGTTAAAATTATTATTAATTGTTAAATTTATTGTTAAATAATTGTTAAAATTATTTTATATTAAATTTTACAAAGGTAAATTAATTAAATGTTTGAATTACACTTTCCTGCAAGGAGAGACTCAACAAAATCTACCCTCATATATATCTCAGAGGGGTTTATGGTCAAATAAGTGTGAATAATCTCTTGGTTCTTTCTCCTTATCCAATGTTTCCTCCTATAAATGAATGTTTTTCTTTCTTTTAGCAAAATGATATTTTAAAAATCCTGATTTTTTTTTTATTTTTGTGTCTTGAGAAATTCAATCTGATAGGTATTACTAATGGAATTTTTCATTTTAACATTTATAGACTTCACAAATGTGTAGTTACTATATTTGACTCATTAAAAATAAGAAGAGGATATTGTAATGGTATAACATCCAGGCTACTTGGAGTTGTCTCCACCTCAGGCTTCCCTGAAGAGTGGGCATGTGGTTCATCCATGTGGTCTGAACTATATACGAATACCCATACTATATATATATGTGTGTGTGTGTCTGCATGTGTGTGTGTGTATGAATATTCATTCCATTTCCTGTATCTGGCCACCTTGAGTTGTCAACCAATTCCATAGACATTTATTTTACATTTTATTTTCACTTATTTCATTATATGTATTTCTATAAACTTTTATAGTATTTTTGGACTGAGTCAGTGAATATATGTTTATTAATCAATTGTTTAGTAAAATAATACTTTCCCATCCTGTGTTCCTTGGAGTGAATTTTGTTGTCCAGTGTCTGTGTCCTGAATGACAGCACGGTCGATTTAAAAGTTTATCACAGATGGTAGTAGAGATTTTTTTCCATATTTCATCAACAAGTATTTTAGATGTATCTTCTGGGCCCTGAGGAATTATGTAACGGTAAAACTAGTTTACTAACTCTTGGGAAGTTTGTCTAAGTTTCATCCAAAAGGCGTCTCCACAAGCTGTAAATAACAGAGCATATATCACTTTGAGCTTATATAATAATTGAGCTAGCTGAATTTTTCCTGCTGTATGGGGCAACAAGGTGATAGAAGACATCCTTGTCTTCCATTGTTGAAGAAATACCTCCACAGATCTATCAGGATAAAGCCAATGATTTAAGTAATTAGATGTCAGAGAGACAGCAAACATCCTTGTGCAGATGAGTCCCCTTTCTCTTCTCTTCCCTCTATATTTCTCTCACCCCTACCTCCCTTGGATGCAGGAACAGATTTAGTGGGCTTTGCTCTATGAAAGTTGCCACTCTGAATGGCTACCCAGCAGAGAAAGTGAACTAATTCTCAAGGTCAATAGTACCTTCCCGTCCTTTTGCTATCTCTCAGGCACCACGTGCATACCTGTAGTGTTTATCACACATGGGAACTCACTAATTATGCTCTTTCTATTTTTTTTTAAGTTCATTTATTTATTGTGAGAAAGAAAGAGACAGCATGAGTGGGGAGGGGCAGAGAGAGAAGGAGACAAAGAATCCCTAGCAGGCTCCATACTGTCAGTATGGAGCCAAAGTGGGACTGGAACTCCTAAAACCATGAGATCATGACTTGAGCCGAAACCAAGAGTTAGACACTTAACCAAGGAGCCAACCAGGTGCCCCATAGTCTTGCTCTTTTTAAAGAGCTGTGAATGGGAAGTGTTAGAGAAAAGGGCTATATCTTCTTGGCCTTGACACTTGTTTGGTTTTGAAGGTGTGCCTGAAATGCAAGACTAGAGAAAAGGAAATATATTTGTATGAAGTACCAGAAGACATCATTTTGGATTTACATTGCTACATTTCTACATATGTTCCAAACACTTCAAGCTCGAGTAAAATCAGACAGATCTGATCCACCTCTTGAACATGCTGATTTATTTTCTACTGCATCTAAGATTCTCTATATCCTGATTAGCTATGCTTACTTAATTGTTGTTGGTGGTGCTTTCCTTAGAGGCCATACTACACATCTTAGAATATACCTTTTCAACTCACCAAAATATTTTTGATGGAAACTTGAAAAGAAGACTACTAAAAATGCTCCATATTTGACAAAGTGTTTTGAGACAGCTTAAGGAAAAGTACAACAGTGAATAGTTGGTAACAAAACTTCATTTTCTTTCTTTTTTTAAATTTTTAACATTTATTTATTTCTGAGAGACAAAGAGAGACAGATCATGAGCAGGGGAGGGGCAGAGAAAGAGGGGGACACACCTAATTGGAAGCAGGCTCCAGGTGCTGAGCTGTTAGCACAGAGCCACACACTGGGTTCGAACCCACGAACTGTGAGATCATGAGTGAACCAAAGTCAGACACTCAACCGACTGAGCATCCCAGGCACCCCTCATTTTCTTTTAAAGCCTTCTCGATATGGTATAGCCACATTTTGACACTTGATTACAAATATTCAGATATTCATTTGGATCCCTTGGATTTCCATTAAGAACAAGAAAATTAGAATTTCATAATCCCCAAAGTTTCTCCTTTCTCTTTTTTGAATTCTTAAGTGACCAAGAAAAAAAAGTATTTTAGATGGCTTCCTCTTTAAAGTAAAAAAAGTGAGTTTCGGTGATGTTCTTGAAATGGGGACATTGATTTCAAAATTCATGTGTCACATTCAGGGAGCATAGAATGAATATTTTTCTGCTCAGCCAACAGTGCTGACAGATCTTTCTTCTGAAGTTACCAAGGCCAACACCTAGGTGGATTCCTAGAGGGATGGAGTTGGCAATGACATTGTTCAGACACTGACATTCGAAATGAGTGTTACAACAACAGAAGCATTTCAGCCCATGGTGGCATTACCTTCAAGGTCTGCCGGGAAACAGAAATTTCTCAATTATGCTCTAATAAGCACTTTATGATCTTTTTTCTACTTAGCTTGTGAAACTCAAAAATGCTTGATCTGCTTAATATTTTAGATGTTACTGATGATAGAATGATAAATAGGCTTAATTTTGCCAACATAGCATATGGTGACTGTTGAGATTGTTTCATCTGTGTGTTCTTAATTTTCTTAATGAGCCCCTGTGCCTCATGGGAGTAAATTGACTATTATTTATATTGTTTTCAGATGCCCAGAGCTTAAGTGTGATTCATTTGGGGAAGAAGAGCTTATTATTTTTTTTTTCTTCAAACAGAGCATAAAAGAGGTGGGATAAAATCTAGGTCATTTAATTGAAAAGAGGATTGATGGTAGTGACTCAACATCTTACGAAAGGCAGGGAGACATGAACTCCAAAGAATGGGGCTGTGTCAATGTCTCAGCCAGTTTAGGCTGCTATAACAAAGTTCCAGTGCCTGAGTAGCTTATAAACAACAAAAACTTATTTCTAAAAGTTTTTAAAGTTTATTTATTTATTTTTGAGAGAAGGACAGGGTGAGTGAGAGGGGGAGGGGCAGAGCGAGGTAAGGACAGAGAGAATTTCAAGCAGGCTCATCACTGTCAGCACAGAGCCCCATGTAGGGCTGGAACTCACAAACCATGAGATCACTACCTGGGCTGAAACAAAGAGTTGGACGCTTAGCCGACTGAGCAACCCAGGTGCCCCAACAAAAACTTATTTCTTACAGTTCTGGAGGCTGGGAAGTCCAAGATCAAGGTGCCAGCATGACTGCACTCTTACGAAGATTCTTCCTGGTTCATAGCCGATGCCTTATAGCTGTGTTCTCACATTGAGGAGGGCACTAAGGATCTGGATCCTCATAAGGCTCCAATCTGTTCATGACAGCAAAGCCTCCCAAAGGCTCCATCTTGTAATACCGTCACATTGGGCATCTGGCTTTTAACACATGAGGACACATTCAGCCCATGGCAGTCAATACGGCAATACTTAAGAAACTCACCTTCTATACCATTAGGATAATGTTTCCCTGGCAAAATAGTGCACAGAAAAAGAATACATCTCAAAAAGGAAAATGAACAATCTCCATGTAGGTGTGATTTCTATACTTATAGATTTACCTAAAAAGTATATGGTCACTGGCCCGACCATTGGGAACAATTTTCTTTGACATTTCCTGATAATATCCAAGATCCCCGGAAGATGTGAGTAAACCGAGGCTTGCTGAGAGATGCCAGTGAATGTACAACAAGAAGACGAAGATGGCGAGCATGTGAGCAGACATGGGCCAGGTCAGATAAACAGTTACCACTGAAAATCAATGAGCTATGGCCATGGTAGTTGGCCTCAGATTCTTTCCCTTGTAAGTGACTTTTGGAAATCCTTTCCTCGAGACATCTAAAGACCATGACGTTTGGGATATTATCATTTGCTTAAAAATATGTGGGGCAGATGATTCACAGTTTATTATTTGGGTGTGTCAAAGTAATATATTTTCTTAGTTTCTGGGTCTCAATTGAATTTCTGACTTGAGGCTTCAGTTTGCCTAATAAGAATACCTTAGATGACCTCATTCGGGTTCTTCCATTTGTCCTTTTTTGAGAGTTCCTAGATTAAATCAGGAACTGTCTGTGGCACCCTGGCTCACAGCTCCATGTCAGTCTGTCCCTCCTAGTTCTGCCCTACCCTGTCAAGGTTTATAAATCTCCAGGTTGCCAAAGAAAAAGGACAAGTTCTTCTAGGTGATTGTTCATCTGTTGGTGGTGGGAAGGGAGAGGCCTGCTTCTTGTTCTCTTTTGCTTTTTGGCAGGCCCTGCACTGGAACTCTCTTGTTAGTATACATTTGGTTCCCTGGCAACTTCTTGGCATTCCCTCTGAAGTTCCAGGCTCTTCATAGGAGTTTTAATTGCATAATGAACAACCTTATATTGTTACTGATTTAATACAACACAAACATTTATTTTTTTTAAAGGATGTTCAGGGTCAGCGAGGGCAGCCCAGCTACAGAAGGTATGGTGAGTTCAGGTCTGCTCCAACAGGCCCCAGGGCCCAGCAGGTAGCTGGGATCTTCTCTCCTCACAGTGGATGGCAGATATGCGAAAAGAGAATAAAACACACATGAAAGTCCTAACGGTCTTCTCACTGTCCCACTATCTCTTCCTGTCCTCTCCACTCACTAAAGCAGTCATATGGCCAAGCCCAGCTTAAACAACGTAAAGTACACTCCAAACCCACTGGAGTATGGCAAAAGTGGGGATAAAAAAGTAGATAAACACTCTAATATTAAGATAATATTTAATAATCTTTTCTCTGTCAACCCTACTTTCAAATTAAAATCCAATTTTGAAGTAAAAACAAGAGTATTAAGGTCATATTTAATTTTCTCTGTCAACCCCACTTTCAAATTAAAATCCAATTTAGAAGTAAAAACAAGAGTCAAATGGGGGAGGTAAATCAAGATTTTATCTTTTCTTATAGATGAGGCTTACTGGTGAAATCAGCATGACTTCAGGCAAAACTAGATTTTCAAGCGTCCAATTCTCTGGATATTACTTACCTATCCAACAGTTCAGAGCCAACAATTGTCATGTTTCTGAAAAGAGGAAGAAGATGCTAGAAAGACATGACTAAACAGAAGGAAGCCAGAATGAGATTCACACTAGGAGACAAGGTCTAATTCCTATTCTTACCCAGACATTGTCTGGATACCATTTCTTTTTCAAAAAGAGGAAAGAGAGGAAAGAAGAGCCTATATTTATTTGCCCTGGAGCCTGTGAAGTATGGAAGTGTCCAACCCACTTCAGATTTACTAGTGGAGGATACCGATTCTCCTCGAACATCTCTCTCTTCTGAGTCCCATCCTGGCTCCCATCTTGCTTCTCCAGATGCAGGTCTCTCCAACCTGCCTTGCGGATCCCCTCACTGTCACCTCTGCTTATTTTGTGCCCTTCTTGGATCTCTCCCATCTCTCAATTCACCAATATAAATGAAGTGGAGAATCTTCTCCACCCCAATGAACCATGTAGGACAGGAAGAAATAATTGTACACAAATCTTACAATTCGTGGTTTACAATACATCTACTAGTGGTCTGATTCACATTGTTGTTAAATGGGTGTGAGTGATGGCGAAGCACAGTTTGCTCTAATATCCCTCAGACAGCAAGATGCCTTCCTTTTCTCCTGGAAGGTTTATTCCAGGCTTGGGGAATAAAATGCATTTCCTACCTCTTTTCTCTCATAAATCTCTTGTCCTCTGGGATAGAGAGAATACACCATTGTGTCTGTACTACCACACAAATCTGCATAAGCTCTCTCTGGATTGTATGTTTCCAATTTAGGATTTGGTATCTGGCAGCTTTGCTTTTAGGGCAATAATCATAGTTTTGTTTTTGCTGACATAGGGAAAGAGTAGAAATATAATGCAGAGAAATAGATAGGAATTAATTTTCCATCAATACAACACTCACAATTCTGTCATAAGAAAACTATGTATATTTCAATCATCCATTCATTTTTTTCACTTTGTAAGTAGTCCTTGATCTATGTTCCAGTATTCAGGTTAAGATCGAATATTCCATAGCGACCAAGATAGAGATGTGCTTCATCCTCATCTACTTAGAATTTACAGGGCTATTGATTTTACCAATTTTTCCCTTCTTTTAAATTAAATATCTTCTTCCAATGATTGTAAGAATGGTGTGTGTGTGTGTGTGTGTGTGTGTGTGTGTGTGTGTGTTTAAAGGGTGCCTGGATAGCTCAGTCAGTTAAGCATCTGACTTCCGGTCAGGTCATGCATGATATCCTGGTTTGTGAGTTTCAGCCCCACATCAGGCTCTGTGCTGACAGCTCAGAGCCTAGAGCCTGCTTCAGATTCTGTGTCTCCCTTCTCTCCCTCTCCCCATCCCCTCCTCACACTCTGTCTCTCTCTCTCTCTCTCTCTCACACACACACATATAAATAAACAAACATTTAAGGAAAAAGAACTTTTTAAAAGGTTTTTTTAAACTGAGAATAGCAGGCTTTTCCTAAGGTAGGGATATTTCAAACCAAAAATTGTATGCCAAATTCCTTTTAAGATAGCATAGAATTTTTTAAAGTGTATATAAATAGGGAGAGAGAGAAAGAGAGAGAGAGGGGTAGAGACAGAGGAAGGAAGAGAGTAAGAATCTCAGGCAGACTCCAAGCTGTCAGCATAGAACCTGACATGGGGCTAGAACCCCAGAAACCACGAGACCATGACCTGAACCAAAGTTGCACATTTAACAGGCTATGCCACCCAGGCATCCCAAGAGAACATAGAATTCTTATCTTCATATATTTAAATGGTTGCAATAATTAAAACATCAATAACAACAAAAAAAACCCCATAGGATACACTAGTCTTAATCCACTTAAACAAGTGAATATACAATATATAGAAAATAAATATGGTGATTCATACCGTTTTAGTAAATTTACCCAATAATTCTATGTAGTTTTGAATGTTCTGTATCCCTGAAATATTTTAAAATATTTTCACCAATTGTATCTTCAGTTCAAAATCTCCTTAAGAGCACCCTAAATTAGAGCTTCCAACAAAAATATGTGACGATGGTACATGTTTACTCAAGTTTGAATCATTTTCAAAATGAATCCATTATCTTCTCAGACTTTTCTTTATCCAACCAACTCCTTCCTCCCCGCCAAGTAGTAGACACCTACACCTTGCCTAGCACTCGATAACCTCCCAATCTGGGGGCTGGACTTTGTTCCCTGCTTCCTCAGCAGCTGGCTGAGACCCGGATATAGGATTAAGTCTCCCCAGTTTCTAAAGTATTTATCAGCAAGACTGGCAACACAGGCCAAAAGCACATTGCTTGTCAAACTGCTTTGGAATTAATCAAATAAATTAAAAATTTTCAATTCGTTCCTTTACTTATGGTAAGCTCAGAAGAGGATATAACGGCATATGTCTGGAAATGGGAGCAACTCTGGGGTGCCAAATTAGGTTCCAGGATTGAGTGTTCTTTTCAAAACTGTGTCATGAATAGTTTTTTTCCTGTTTATACGTGATGATCATAATGCCCAAAAGACTTTAAAAGTTCTCTGAGGCGACAAAGCTAGCTCGCAATGAACAGATTGATTCAAATCCATGTGTCCAGTTTTTTATGTTCTGAACCTACAGCACCTTACATGCTGAAGTCTTCACATCATCCAGGTAGCAAGGTTGGTAGTTTTAAATAAACAGAAAGATATGTATATTTTGCTGCAGAGGTATGAAATGTGCCAGCATCTCTTTTGCGCTCTCTGAAAAACATATGTTCCGAGTTCTCACCCAGACTCTTTTTATGGAAATGGAGGTGAAGAATAACTTTTTAGAGTGGAGAGGTCTGACAAATACTACTTCAGGCAGGTACCAGGTGATTGGGGTCAACATCAAAACTCATAAATCATTTTGATCATGTAGTCTTGATATGGTATGATGAAAGTACTAATTTTGATATTTTTCTTTCTCAGATCCATAACCTCAATATACTCATGAGGAAACCATCACATGAATTCTAGTCGTGGGGCATCCATCAGCAAAACTAGCCAGTACTCCTCAAAACTGTCAAAGCCAACAAAAACAAGTCTGAGAAACTGGCGTAGCCCAGAGGACAATCCTAACAACATATGACAGGTACACCTATTTTAATGTCCTGGATGAGATCCTGAAACAAGAAAAGAATGTTAGGTGAACACTACAGAAATCTGAACAAAGTATTGATTTTAGTTAATAACCATATTTTGATATTAGTTCATTAATTGTAACATACATCCCATACAAATCTAGCATGCAAATAATAGAAATTGTGTGAAAAGTTATATAGGAACACTGCACTATATTTTCAGTTTGCTTTTGTAAGCCTAAAATTTACAAAAATATTTATTTATTTAAAAAGCAAAGTCCGTTAAAAATATACTGGGTGAACTTTATGACAGATTGAAGACAGCAGAAGAAGGGCTTAATAATTTTAAAGAACATCAGTAGAGCTTACTCAATCTTAAAAATAAAGAAAAAATTGTTACTTATAGCCTCAGGCACTTATCAGACGATATCAATATGTCTAATGTACATGTAATTAGATTTGGGAAAGAGAGAAAAGAATAAAGAAGGAACATTTTAAAGGTATAATAGCCAAAAATATTTCAAATTTGGAGAAAAACACTAACCCACAGGTATGAGAAGCTTAGCAAACTCCAAGACAAGAACAATGAAAAATATACTTACATGCACCAGCCAGACTGATAAAAAATGAAGATAAATATATATATTATATATTTGCCAGAGAAAAAAACAGATTGAAGGCAGCATATTTCAAGGAAAAAAGATATCAATAAAGGCTGACTTCCGATAGAAACAGTGAAAAAAAGAAGACAAACTTTTCATGATCTTTATATTAATGAAAATAAAAACAAAATTTCAGTTCAAATTTCTACATCCAGTCAAATTAACCTACCACAGCCAAATAAATATATTTTTAGATAAACAATAGCCAAGAAGATCCATTTCTCAACTCCTGCACTATAAAGGAATTCTTCAGACTGCAATAAAATGATACCAGATGGAAATACAGATCTATAGAAAGAAATGAAGACCATCAGAAAAGAGACTATATTTTTTCTCTCAATGTCTTTAAAACAGATTGATGGCTTAATGCTAAACTTCTCAGAATTGATTGAAAATTGAGATTTATAGTATAAGTATATTGAAAATCTATAACACTATTAAGACAGAATGGGAATGGATTTATCGTATTATTTCAAGGTTATCATATTCCACATGGCGTGGTGCAATATTAACTGTAACTTTCTTGTGATAAGTGAAAAATATCTATTGCAATTCAGATGGCAAACAACTGACATCACACAGAGTAGTTTTTGACAGCCATGAAATTAAATTAGAAATCAATAGAAGGACCTGGTGGCTCAGTTCATTAATAAGTGGCTGACTCTCGATTTTGACTCAGGTCATCATCTCACAGTTTTGAGATCTAACCTCCCACTGGGCTACAAATTGGGTGTGGAGCCTGCTTAAGCTCCTCTCTCTCCCTCTGCCCCTTCCCTGCTTGCACTCTCTAAATACATGAATACATACACTCATATATAAATCAATCAAGTAATCAAAAAATTGGAAATCAGTTACAATGTTAGCCAGAATAGTCCCAAATTTTGGAAGTTAAACTACATATCTCAAAATAATTAATATGCTAAAATAAAAAATCATAAGGGAATTATAAAAATTTTTGAATCTTTTTTGAAAATTTTGAGTATAGTTGATACACAATGTCATATTCATTTCAAGTGTATAACCTAGTGATTCAACTTCTCAATACATTATGCTGTGCTCACCACAAGTGTTTGAATTTAATTAGATCACAACACAACTTATCAAAATGTGTGGGATGCAGCTAAAATGGTGCTGAGGGGGGAAATAGATAGCTATAAATATTTTAAGAAAAAAGAAAGTTTAAAATCAATGATATAATTTTCCATCTTCTGCAACTAGAAAAAGATGAGTCGTATATATGAGAATTAAGTAAAAAGAAGAAAATAATAAAGATAACAGGTATTAAAAACACATAAATTTATTTTCTTATTTTGAAAAAAATTTTAGCATTTATTTATTATTTTTTCCTTTTTTAAAATAGTTTATTTTCAAATTGGTTTCCATGTAACACCCAGTGCTTCTCCCCACAAGTACCTCCCACCATGAGACAGAGCATGAGCATGGGAGGGGCAGAGAGAAGGAGACACAGAATATAAAGCAGGCTCCAGGCTCTGAGCTGTCAGCGCAGAGCCTGACACAGGGCTTAAACTCACAAACTATGAGATCATGACCTGAACCAAAGTTGGATGCTTAACCAACTGAGCCACCCAGGCACCCCATAAAATTATTTTCTAAATAATCAGATAATTGAGTAATTCACAAAGACAAAATTCTGCAGGACTGATCAAGGAGAAAGCAATTTAGAAAATAGAAAATCACTAATATCAGGAATTATATCAGGGATCTCATTACAAAACCTACTGAGAATACAAGTGGAATAGTGGAATATATAAAGAACTTTATGCCAATAAGACTTCAATGATAAGGACAGTTCTTTGAGAAATAAAACATCAATACTGACATAAGTGGTGAGCACCAGGTGTTCTATGGAAGTGATTAGTCACCACATTCTACACTTGAAACTAATATTGCACTTGTGTTAACTAGCTGGAATTTAAATAAAGACTTGGAGGAAAAATAATTTTAAAAAAGAAAGAATTGAGAGACTTGTATCTATTTCTATATTCACTCAATTGAATCAAGAAAATTCCTCCAAAGAAAAGTACAAAACAATGCATTGTTGAAGCATATAAATTATTTAAACATCAAATAAAAGAGGAAGAAGAGCAGAAGATGCAGGGTAAAATGCTCAACTTACATAGAACCATAGGAAGGTATGGTTCTACTTTGGTGATTTCATTCAACATTTAGTTCATTTCCCAGAGAGGCTCTTGTAGCTCCCTCCTAACCCCTATCACTTTCATGAAACTAACTTTTTGAGGCATGCACACAGCTACTTTCTTTCTCACCTAATATTTGCACAGAAGTGTTCCTCTTCCAAGATTTCTCTATCTCTAGAGAGCCTGGATCATACCTACATTTTATTTAGCTAAGTGTCGCCAATCTGTACTCCTGTCATGAAATTCTAATGAAGCATCCATGAAGAGGATGCTTAGATGCAGCTTGGAGAGAATGTTGGCTTAGAAGAGCTTTGTAATTGGTGTTAAGAAGATGATTGAGGGGCACCTGGGTGGCTTAGTTGGGTGAACAACCAACTCTTGGTTTTGGCTCAGGTCATGATGATTCCAGGATCATGCGATTGAGCCTCACATCAAGCTCTGCACTGAGCATGGAGATTGCTTAATTCTCTTTCTCTCTCTCTCTCACTCTGTCTCTCTCTCCACTCATCTTCCCCACTTGTAGGCTCTCTTTCTCTCTCTTAAAAAAAAAAAGCACAAAGAAAAACAAAACAAAGGGGCACCTGGGTGGCTCAGTTGGTTGAGTGTCCGACTTCGCTCAGGTCAATCTCACAGTTTGTGGGTTCAAGTCTGGTGTCAGATCTGTGCTGAGCCTGGAGCCTGCTTCAGATTCTGTGTCTCCCTCTCTCTGACCCTCCCCTGCACATGCTGTTGCGCTCTCTCTCTCTCTCTCTCTCTCTCTCTCAAAAATAAATAAAAAAAACATTAAAAAAAGAAAAGCAAAACAAAACTGGACACTGCCAAATTATCACCTCCCCATGCCATAACAAAAAATGGACATCTAGTTTTAAAAATAGATTTTTTTAAGCTTTGAGTAATTTTATTATAAAATGCTGGTACTCATACATACACGAACAAGAACTTAAAATTCATCACACATTTTCTTCATTTTTTAGCTTGCCCTTCAGTAAATATTTAGCTTTATTGGTTTTGACCGGTATACAAGGAGATCCTCCCTTGTCCGTCTATGAGCATCTTTTCCTTTATCGGTGGTAGGGCTCATGCCTAATATTAATACTGCTTCCTGTTGTGTCACTGGGGGGCTTAAACCCACCGCTATGATAGCCACCACTGAAGGCAGGTTTGGTGGACTTTGAAAACCTTGTTTTACTTGAGGCTCCATGTTTCCTGGCAAATCCTGCAGCAGCAATGCTCCGTCGGACTGCCATCCTGGCCATGGCTCTGGCTCGGCCCGCAGCCTCCACTGAGAGCGTGGTGCATTCCAGCCCAGTGGTCACACCCACCCATTCCCAGGTCTCTCCCAGACCGCCATGTGCCACCAGGAGCAGGCACAAAACCAAAAATGGAATGTAAATAGTAGAACTACGATGAACCCATCAAAATTAAATGGTTGTTTTGAACATTTGCTTAAATGAACAGAATCTTTACCAGGGTATAACCGCAGAGTTAAAAAAAAAAAAAAAACCTCCTTCTATTAATCTGAATATTGACATATTTTTAGATTGTTATTGCAGTATCATTGCCAATTGTCTATACTTTTCTATCAATATAAACCTCATTCTGCCAAATTATTTGGAGTGTCACTATGGAGACAATACCTTCGTGATACTAAGGGATGGAGCCATACACATACAACTGTAACTTCTAGGTTTTGATATTTCAAAGAAAATTAGGAAAAGCCTTTATCTACCATACATGGATTTTCAAACCTACTTGTTTTTCAGTACTTTGTTTGTCAAAAGGGTACATTACTTGCTCCTTGTTATCCTGGAATACTTAGGGTGCATGGCTTTATTCTGCCTGTGGAAGGCTTAAGGGAACATGGGGTTAGGAGAAAAAAAGTGAAATAACTCAATATTTACAATACATTATTTTTGTAACAATTATTTTTTCTTGGAGCTGCACAAAGACTCACTTTTATCCTCTTTTTTCACCTTATCATCTCTGTATATGATTTATAATAAAATATCACCATTAAAAGCATGTTCCAAACATTCATTTTACAAAAGCCAGTTTTATGTGCTTCCTTTGAACTTAATAAAATAATTGCCTTATCACCAGTGAAATCATTATCCCCAGATTTCACAAAAAAACATGTTCCCAACATTTCAGTAATTATAAAGAGGGGCCTTCATCTAATCATATTATAATTTTTCCTTGGCACAATTTGTATATTTTAATATGTTGCGATAAATAAAATCCTTCTTGTTATTTTCCATGAAACCATAGTAAAACACAGCCAAATTGTCTGAGGAGGAGCTGAGAATCAATGAATTGCAAATGATCTTAATAGCTATTTATCCTGATGTTAGCCAATGCTCTGGACTATAAGTAAATCTTCTAAATTATCACTGAAGATATGTCATACAGTTAGTTTTAGTTCTTTCAGTGATAGGTGTTTCATTACACATAAACCTTTACACTTTGTTATTTTAAAATCTCTAGTTTTAGAAGGATCATCTTATCTTACACTAATCCCTACCTTCCTTTAATTTATACTGATGATTTATATGAGCAGCTATGCAACCATTTATATAAGCTTGACCTGTCTTCTGAATGACCACCCATCCAATATTAAGACATCATCTCCTTCCTTAACTATCTTGTCTCCCTCAATATTCTTACACGTTTTTGTGGCCTCCAGCCCTTGTCGGACATCTTTTATCTTTCCCTTAGGATACATATTCTTAGTGCCTTCAGCTAATCTTTCTATATTTCCCTTTCCCTGGCACTCTATAGCTATGACTATCTCATAAAGAAACTTTCCTTTGCCAGGGGTTTAGTGGACTGACCATTATTTAAAAGGATGACAATAAAGCTACTCCATTTCTCTCTTTCTTAAAAGAAATGGAAAGTTCCCTGACTTAAAGCAAGAAAGTAGGGGCATCTGGGCAGATGGCTAAGCTTCCAACTTTAGTTCAGGTCATGATCTCACAGTTCATAAGTTCAAGCCCCATATCAGGCTCTGTGCTGATAGTGCTGAGCCTGCTTCAGATTCTCTGTCCCTTCTCTTTATCTGCCCCTCTCCCACTTGCTCTCTCTGTCTCTCTCACTCTCAAAAATTGATAAAGACAGTATAAAAGTGGAAAAAAAGCAAGCCAGAAGAAAACGAAATGATGAGACAGCATTTATTTATATTAAAATGGCAAATTAAGGAGACAAAGACTTAACTTAACTGTCCTTAACTGTGTCTTATGGACAAATATGTACAAAATAGGTACATGGACTCTATAAGTTTAGGCAATTCTTTTCTTATGGAACATGTTTCAAAAATTCTCTGATGCTGTTTCCTGTAAAATAAACTATGGATAATTCAAGTAGGTAAATTTCTATTACTGAAAGGAAGTGTAGGGAGCCTGTGTAGCTCAGTAGGCTGGATGTCCCACTGTTGATTTCCCCTCCATTCATGATCCCAGGGTCATGGGATTGAGCCCCGTGTTGGACTCTGTGCTGACAGTACAGACCCTGCTTGGAATTTTCCCTCTCTCTTTCTCTCTCTGATCTTCTCTGGCTCCCAGATGTGCATGATCTCTCTCAACATAAATAAACTTAAAGAAGAGATTAGGATGCATACATATAGGCACAAAAGAAAGGCCATGTGAAGACAGAAAGAAGTTGGCCATCTACAAGCTAACAAGAGAGACCTCAGAAGACACCCACCACCCTAATCTCAGACTTCCACCCTCCAGAACTGTGAGAAAATAAATTTCTGTTGTTTAAGTCACCTAGTCTGTAGTACTTTATTATGACAGCCCTAGCTAACTAACACAGAATGTAATCACTAAACAAGAAGATTAAGCACAAATGGAATTTGCTGATTATGAAAATCACAGGCTCTATATAAAAACTAAATGATGTCTAAAAATTGGGAGGACTGAAATGTTATAAGTCAATGCATTTTATTTGTCTTGTGACTGTTCCCTTTGGCCTGATTATTCCTCTGCAAAACCTCACCTTCCCCAAAGTTCAAGGTTCCTATATGCAATCGCTGATTCTGGACACCAAGCGTTTTTAAAATTTTGATGATTGGAAAACAGAGAAGGAAAACTTAAGACTTGAAAGCCAAAAACTAGGTTTATGATTTTTGAGTTTGAGACTTAAAGTTACCTTCAGAAAAGGGAAGTTTATTGTTTGCAGATACTCACTTTCACGGGCTTTCAGTTACGCAATGTTGAAGCCAAGTTCCCATTCTGGAATGTGGACTCTCCAGACATCCTGACTCCAAGAAACTAAACTGTGCTACTAGATAATATATAAGACTCTTCAGTCATTATGTCTGTAAATTAGAATCCCACTTAGAAATGTTTCTTTTATAGATATGGATTTAGACAGCACTTCCTCTAATTATATTTACTGTTCCTTGGCAAATGCATTTTGTGTGTGGTCTCATTCTAGCATTTGCTCAAGATACAGAAAACAAGGATGTTGTGATATATTTGGATCCCATGCTAGCTGAGGAACCATTAAGATGACCCAGCTGGAAGACTTTACTAGAGAATCTACAATTAAGATCCATTTGTGGAGTTATTGTCATATGAAGTTAGTCAGATATGGAAAAATCTAGTGATATATAGGATTCATATATTCCAATGGATTATGTTCATGAAGTCTTAATATAGGACCAAACTCTGTATATAGAGAAGGTTGTTTTCCATTAAAAGAGTGGGAAACGTCAAGTCCATTCATCTTGGAAAACAGCCAGTTCAAGGGCAGGAAATGAGCACTAGAGAAGTGTTCTTCAGACTCAGTAAGGAAGAAGGACAATGATAAAACTGTCTTCTTTAGCCCATGGGGAAGTTCAAGTGCTGAGCTCCATGTAAGAGTGACTCAAGAATATCCTCACTGTAGAGCACTAAGATGTGTCTGCCACTTGGAGGTGTGCCAACTCTAGTCACAGAAGGGCTTATTCCACATTGTCTGTGAGACAGTTCCCTTTCTCTGGCCTCATACTTATTTATTGTTCTCCAAATGCTGGAAAAGTGACTGTGTTTCCAAATAGTGTACTAAACACATAATATGTAGGCTCGTTCTTGAAAGGATTTTTTTAATGAATTATACAGAGCCTGCCGACAATAGAAGACAATATGACTAACAGAACCAATAGAATAACATCAAGATTCTAGCTTGGTCTTGGAATCCAAATAGATCTCTGGCCTTGACTAAGATGATCATTACAGTCAATTACCAGCATTAGCATTTTCTGTTTTGGTGCATGTTATTGACATCTAAGAATCAATAGAGTACTGAGTAGTACGTGTGAAGTGAGAGTCCTATAGATTTAATGAGACCCAGAACTGCATTGAAACTGATACCCAAAAAGTCTTTCTGAATTGTTCGTTTGTTTGGTAGGTTTTTCTTTTTGTTGTGGTTTTTTTTGTTGTTGTTTTTTGTTTTATTGGTTTTTTGTTTTGTTTTGTTTTATTTTGTTTTGTTTTGTTTTCAAAAAAGCAGCATGGTAGGTTGCACCCAGGTGGGTGGCTCAGTTGGTTGAGCATCCGACTTTGGTTCAGGTCATGATTTTGCAGTTAATGAATTAAACCCCTGCATTGGGCTCTGTGAAGGCGTCTCAGAACCTGGACCTGCCTTCAGATTCTGTGTTGCTCTCTCTCTCCCTCTCTCCCTCTCCCACTTGTGCTCTGTCTCTTTCACTCTCAAAAATACATAAACATTAAAAATAACTAAGAAAGTAGCAAGGTAGCAGTGAACTATTATTTTTCTTCTCCCTATGCTCCTTCTTTCTCTCCTAGGATAACTGGCAAATCTTATGACTTTCTAAGTGAAGTCTTGATAATTTTCTGGAATATGAATTGAGTTGATGTAAACATGGCTTTTTAAAAACTATTTTAAAGTTCTTTAAAGAGGCAAGGTAGCTCAGTTGGAGGATTGTGCAACTTTTCATCTCAGGGTTGTGAATTCAAGCCCCATGTTGAATGTAGAGATTACTTAAGTAAAACTTATAAACAATTTTTAAATCTTAAAACAATCTCTAGAAAATAACATTATTTGACACTTATGATATTTTTTTTTTATTTCTCGTTATCTTTCATGATTTCCATATCACAGACAAAATGGTCCATAGTCAAATGCTTTCAGCTCATATCAATCCCTAATCTCACTTGGAAGTTTTATTAATAAAGTAATGAAAATATATTTCTCAATTTTTCAGATATATAAATTGATGCATTTTGATTTAAATTTATATACTAGTAAGGATTTATTTTAGAAAACATAACCTTGTTGCACGTCTTATGAAAAAAGGGACAAAATGTGAGAACTAGGTGTAATGTAGTAATTGGAAGAGTTGAAGGAACAAGTTCTAAATTAGATTCAAAAAGGAAGCTCTTGGGGTGCCTGGGTGGCTCAATCAGTTAAACATCCTACTCTTGATTTTGGTTAAGGTCATGATCTCATGGTTCATGAGTTTGAGCCCCAATTTGGGCTCCATGCTGACAACATGGAGCCTGCTTGGGATTCTAACTCTCCATCTCTCTCTCTCCCCCCACCCCCACACACTTTGTTTCAAAGTAAATAAATACTTTTTTAAAAAAAAGGGAAGCTACGTATTTGTGGCCATCATTTAAGCCAGTTTCAACACTAAGAACCTGAAAAAAGTAATTTCTAAATCCTCATTCTAAAAGAAAGGAAGCCAGATCAATAAACCTCTTTTATTGATATCTAGGATTCCTGAAGAACGAACTATGTTACCTGTTGGACCTTCCAAAGCAGCAGCAACATTAAGAAGTTGGAAGGTTCATGCCTCATATCTGCTTTCTGATCTTGCTAGAGTGCCTCCACTTAGAAAACCCTAACTCACTTCTAATGCTAAGCTTTCTCGAAGTTGGTTTAATCTTCGGAATGAGAGCCATCCAAATATCAATGACAACTTTTTTTGTTCAGTCAAAATACTCACAATCAACATTATTTTAATCAAAGAAAACATTTTGGGAAAGGATACAAAAGCAGCTTTCTTCAAATCAAAATATTCGATTGGATGAAAATATTAATAACAAGAAACACTCAAAGTAGATGAAGTTCACTCAACTGAAATAGTCTTGGATGTCTTCTGGCCTTTCTGTTAAGTTTGGAAAGTCGACATTTTTTTCACTGAAAATTACTCTAGGAAACAAATCTTGATTTCTTATTTTGGCCATATTTCACATTGATTTAAAATCTGGGGAGATGCCCTATTCAAATATTTCCTTTTTAACCCATGAAAATTTTCAGGTTTTATTTTAAAGTTTATGCAAATATCTTTTTTCTTATTTTTAATTGAAGGATAGTTGACATAATACTATATTAATTTCAGGTGTACAACATCATTATTCAACATTTACATATATTACAAAATGCTCACCACAATAAGTGTAGTTACAATCTGTCACCATCCAATCACTAAAATATTATTTATTATATTCCTTATGTTGCATTTATCATCTTTGTGACTTATTTATTTTATAACTTTTACTTGAAAATCCTTTTACTATTAAAATCCTTATCATATGGATTAAGAGGTACCATTTCCTGTTTGCTAATAATTTTTGTGCTCTATAAACTGTTATCATTTTAAGTGTTTTTAATTAGTTTTTCACAAATCTGTCAGGTGAGTAAAAGCAGCTTCATTGATTAATATTTCATTTAACCCTTGATATGTTCCATTTTAGTTTTTTAACCTTCTTTAAGTTTTTTTATTTATTTGAGAGAGAACACAAGCAAGGGTAGGGCAGAGAAAGAGGGAAGGACATCTCAAGCAGGCTCCGTTCTGAACAGAGCCAGATGGGGCCTCAAACTCATGAACTATGAGATCATGACCTGAACAGAATTCAAGAGTCAGGTACTTAACTGACTGACCCATCCAGGCACCCCTGATAAGCTCCATTTTAAGACCTACTTGTGTTCTAGTTATGGTCACTCTTAGCTATCCTTTGTAAAATCACATATATACATCTTAAAGCATAACCACATTTCAAATATCAATGTGTGCTGTAAAATGTTGACAGTTAAAATTTTGTATAATTTTTCCCTCAAAATTACTATTTGAGCTATGAGTGAGTTATGTTTAAATTATGCCCGGTCTTGTTTCTTGAAAAGTATCATACAACTTTGGGAGTTTGTGTTGAACCAAATATAATCTAGCCTTCAAGTACTTTTCAAATATTATAAACTTCTTTTGAATTCGTCTTCTTTATAATTAACCACATTTGATTGGATGTATAGGTATCCAATCAAAATTGTATTGATTTTCATTTTGTGATGGTAATTATATAGACTGATATTTTGTTTTGTTTGTTACCATCTCAAGTATACCCACGGGCATATAAGAAGGTCTTGGGCCTTGTTCATCAAAAAAGCCTGATCTCAAAAGTGGTTGAAGATATGGGCCCCTGAATACAACCTTGCCCAGAGTTTAACCCAGGGAGTACATATCTTGGTTACTCCTGTATTATGGTCTGTTGTTTACATCAGTAAATCATCTTTATATAGACATCCTACCACCCCCAAGGAATAGTGTGTTAAATACTATATTTGTTTGCTCAGTCTTCCACAACAAAGGACCACAGCCTGGGTGGGTAAGAGAACAGAAATTTATTGTCCCACAGTTCTGGAGCCTAGGAGTCATGGATTCAAGATGTCAACAGACTTGGTTCTTTCTGATGACGGTGAGGGAGAATTGGTTCCACACCTCTTTTCTAGCTTTTGGAGGTTTGCTGGCAATCTTTGGCATGCCTTGGCTTCTGCTGTATCATTCTGATCTTTGCCTCCATCTTCACATATTGTTCTCCCTGTGTGTCTAATTCCAAAGTACCTCACTGTATAGGACGCCAGTCAGGTTGGATTGCTTCGACCATACTTAGCTAATTATAAGTACAAAGACTCTGTTTTTAAATAAAGTTACATTATTATTATTATTTATTATTACTAAGGAATTGCTAGGGGAAGGGAGATACAATTCAACCCACAACACATGCAGTTGATGTTGAATAAATTGGAGTGGGTTTGTTTGTTTGTTTGTTTGTTTGTTTTCTTTAATGAGTGATTTATGTACAATAAACATTCACTTAATCACAAGTGGTAACTCAGAAAAAAGAGCTCATTCAATGTCAGTGTTAGTACTAGGTAACCCACCACCACAAGCAAACTCTTGCATCTTATGCCAAGACTTTCCTCCCCAAGCCAAAGCATTGTAGCTGGTGGATTTGGGAAAGAGAAAGAACATAGTATCTCATCTTCTTTTGCATCAAAGTTCATGCCTGTTTAGATTATTATATATTTTTTATGCTCTTTGGCATTGAAAAAAGAAGAAATATTTTGTTTTATGTATATTTTTTCTCTCTTGTTTTTCTTTGAAGATTTTCCAACCACTAAGAATGTTGTGCATTAACAAGGGAAAGCCCAAATTAAAGGAAGCTAGTGGTTTGGCAGTGGGAAATCGTTAGAAATAGTTTTGCTAAAATATCTTTCCATTGCCATGTTTTAACTTGTCTTAATAGTACTGAATATATCCTTTAATAGTTGTAGAGGAGCCTATGACTATTTACCTGTCTGTTTGGTCCATCTATTATAAGGAACACAGAGGAGGGCATTCTTTCACTTTTAGGACACTGTTCCTTTGCTGAGTGTGGATTAGTTAAAAACCAATTTTGGCTCATGTTAGTGGAAAGTCACTCAGTGGGGAGAGAGGAGAGGTCGGTGTTCTTATTCCCTTATCTGTAGAATGAGTATTTAGTTTCCATGGTACTTACAAGTTCACATCAACAGCAATAGTGTTTTAAAAGAGTTCTACTTTTTATGCAAACTCCTGGCAAGCTGTTCTTTCATTTCACTTTCCTAAATGGGACGATTGAAAACATGCCGATTTTGTTTTGGGGTGGGCCTAGGTTCAAATAGAAGCTTGGCAACTCTATCAGTTGTGTTGTTTAAATCCTTTGCATCTCAAGCACCAGGTGAAGATGAAGGACTTACCTCACAGCATTATAGTAGTGAGGACTCAAACTAAGTAAGGTCATGTATGGAAATATATAGAGTATAGTGCCTAATTTCTACTCATTAGGGGATGGTAACTTCTGGAGATATTCAATCATTTCTTTCCTATTGAGATTTGAACAATTTTACAACACTGCATTCTGTTAAATTTCTACTTTCCTATTGAAATCCCCTTCCTAATGTGGAAAGTTTTCTTCCATTACGCTATTGATCGCCATTTTTGTTTGTGTACTCTGTTTTCTTATTTGCAAATTGCCTCTCTGTGATCTGTTATTCTAGGTACCAAATACTCTCTTGTTTTCAATCAATTCTTTCTGCTCTCTGGAAGAGTTCCCCTAAGTCTTTCTTCTCTTTAATTTGTGTTTTCCATAAAGCTGCTTTCACTACTTACTAGTTCTAAATGGTAATTTTATTGGGCATGGTTAGTTGACTTCCTGGCATCCATTCCACCAACCCCTCACTGTGTGGGAGTCATGAGGCTTTTGTATTTCATTCACTCTCCTCTCAACTCCAGGGATGGAACCTGAATGGTCTAAGACAACCCATAAAATATGATCCCCTTGGGATAATTGGTTCAGTGTTGGACCCTCAATCTGACTTACTTCAATCAGACTACAGCCAAGTTGTTGAAAGGGAACTTTACTTTCTTCTGGACAGTATTTAGGGTTTATAACAGTAAATGATGCAACTACTTTAGCTACTTTGTTATCTTGAAAGAAGCTAAGCTGAGACCAAATTCACACTGACAAGGAAAGAAGTACTCAGGAAAAAAATGGGAAAACAAGCAAGAGCTTCGATCCAACTCTGCCTGAAGTCTGACCTAACTGAAATTTCAAGTTAAGTGAGACAATATATGTTCTCTAAAGATTAAGTATTTTGAATAGGATTTTTCTTTACCTAAAATTTACAACATTTTAGCCTATTTACTCTGCTATATTATCACTTTCATTTTGTTCTACTGACTTCAATTTGTTTACATTTAAGAGTTATAGTGTTCTTTTACCTAAATAAGAAGAGGTGACAGACATTTGCTAAAGTTATACTATATTTTCGATAAAAACTATTTAGGATAAAATTGCATCTTTTCTTTTACTGCTTTATAACACTTTTATGCTACACTATAGTGTAATAGATCTAGTTATTTTCCCTTCATCCTTTTTTTCCCAAAAGTATAATTTATAGAATCTTGTTCTTGCTAAAATTTAGTTACTGCTTCAGATAGTCTTCAGCTATTTTAATGCACCTTCATGTCACCATTTTTAAGGAAGAATTCACAGTCTTAGGTGGTCAGTGATGATTGCAGACTTTTATATCTTCATCAATCACGCTTTGCACTGCCTCGATCCCATGTCTTAGCATCTGCGAAGGTCCCATCCCTGCAGTATGATCTGAAATGAATCCTCATCACTGCATTCAAAATCGCAACTCTTACCACTCCAACTCTTCACCTCCTCAGTGCTGCTTTATTTCCTTTTTATAGCACATCACTCTCTAATGTAGTCTATATTGTACTTTCACTATTTTTGCTGTTACTGTCTGTATTTTCCTAATAGATTGTAAGCTTTTTACATTCAGGACTTTTTTTCTTTTGTTTTACTGATGAATTCTAATATTGCCCAGAACATTTGAGGCCCTGAATGACCATGGGATGCATAAATCAATGCATACATACAAAACATACATACATACACAATCCTGTAAATATTTTCATTTGTTTCATTTTTATTGTGTTTTACAAAGATAGGAATATATTATGTACTATTCATTGTCTGTTTTTTTTTTAATTTTCTTGTTAATATAACTTAGGACCATGCCTCCTCATTATTATGAGAGCTCATTATTGTTATTTAAGTTACACAGTATTACATAGTAAAGATGTGTCATAATTTATTCAACCTCTATTCTGCTAATGGACATAAGAAATGTTTCCAGGGGTGCCTGGGTGGCTCAGTCAGTTAAGCGACTGGCTTTAGCTCAGGTCATGATATCACGGTTCGTGGGTTCGAGCCCCGCTTCAGGCTCTGTGCTGACAGCTCAGAGCCTGGAACCTGCTTCAGATTCTGTGTCTCTCTCTCTTTCTGACCCTCGCCTGCTTGTGTTGTCTCTCTCTGTCTCTCAAAAATAAATAAAAGAGATTTAAAAATTTTTAAAAAGGAAATGTTTCCATATTTTTATAAATAATCATTCACTGCAAGATACCATTAAGTACTAGAACTGTTGTGTTTTAGAGATAACATTCTGGCACTGAGAATATTGAGGGAAGAAAAATTGATTTTTTTTCATAGGCAGATGATGAGCTGAAAAAGTTTCACTTTCCACTTAATTCTTTGACTACTTTTGAAACTTTATATTTTCATACACTTGGTATCTTTTACCTCTCATGTGCAGTGTAGTAATAAACATCCTTTGCTGTTTTTCTATTCATTATTTGTGTCCCTTAACTGCTTATAGAAAGTTTCTACTGGTGATGTATTTGTCTTTCATGCATTGCAAATTTTTCCTTAGTTTATCAGTTGTATTTTGACATTCTGTTTATTAAGAAATTTTTGTGTTATATATATGTGTGTGTGTGTGTGTGTGTGTGTATATATATATATTTGTTTAAGTAAGTTCCAGGTACAATGTAGGACTTGAACTCACAGCCTCAAGATCAAGAGTCACATGCTCTCCTGCCTGAGCCAGCAGGCACCCCCTCCTTATATATTCTTAATGTTACTTCAAAAGTAGTCCTTACTTGGTCATTTAGAGTTTGTAGCTAGCTCACTTAATGTAACTGGTGACTTCCTTCCTGTATGATAATAGGATATGTTTATTTAAAAGCAACTGAAGGAGCTCCTGGGTGGTTCAGTCGGTTAAGCTTCGGACTTTGGCTCCGGTCATGATCTCATGATTCTTGAGTTTGAGTCCCACATCAGACTACCTGCTGTCAGCTTTGGATCCGTTGTCTCCCTCTCTCTCTGACTTTCGCTCTCTCCCTCTCTCAAAAATAAATAAACATTAAGAAATTTAAAGAAAAAGCCACTTCAAATACAAAAAGATAAATGTGTTCTTATTAAAATAATTTATAGATAATATATGTATTTTAGGTAAGAATATAGAGGTACTAAAGCTTTAGATTCTCTTACTCATGTAATCTTCTGCTGCTGTTCTTGACACAAAGCTCAGTGTTTATACATTTAAATATAGACCACTAAAGTCCTGTAAGACTTGCTTGCCTGTACATTCACTAGTGTTATTGGGGTTTTAAACAGCATATTTAAAATATTTTGCCTGCTTTGGTTTAGATGATAATAAAATTTAAAACTTGCAGGGTTAACCGTAGGCTGAACAATCTCCAAATTTTGATGGCTTGCCAAGATAAAAGATAATTTCTTCCTTACTCAATAGTCCAACATGGATCTGATCCTTGAGATTAGACAACTTTTCCCTCCAAGTGGCAATTTCGGGTTTGAGGTTTCTTTCATCCTTTGGCTCCACCTTGGTCTGCATTCTTGCAGACCTTCGGTTTAGCTGGCAATTGGCAACACAAGGATGGGATGGCTTGGAAATATTCATGGGCTTGCAAGCCCCCTCCTTCATTTCTAGCCATTCTTTGGCCACTCAGTGATGATTACTAAGTCATATGACCCACTCAACTAAAAAGCTATCAGAGAGGGGTGTAATGAATATGTATCCTCTGCCACAAAAGTGAAGGTACAAATGGATAGAAATGCTTCATTTTTCTTAAAATCTGATAATTATCTACAAAACTAAATTCAAAATTGTTCAGAATGAAAGTCTAGGCTGTGGTTATAATGCATCCTTTTTTCCCCCTGCACAGTGTTTACGTACACACCCCATTCAAAGACTCTCTCACTAATTAGTGATGTTGACTGAGGCTCTAACCATGTGCCCAATTTTAATGAGACCCTGGCATCAGGGCAGTGTCAAAGGGAACATGATTTATGACCATTGTAAATTAGTATTAGAGACATTTTAAGCATTAGATACATAAAAATACCAGTTAATATTTGAGAGATTTTGGTAAATGCTTTATATTTAATAAAATAGGTTAAGATACAAACAAATATATCTGTCTGTCTATATGCATATACATAATTCTATTCTTATCTGTCTACCTAGCAAGATTAATTATGAGTAAAGTGATCAAATCCTTTTATTTTAGTTTCCAGTGACTTTAACACAGGCTCCCAGGTAGACCCAGACTCACAACCAGTTTTTACAGACTTCTTTATTCACAACTGAACCACTGAGATCTCATTTACACCTTTGGTTCTCTTCCATCTTTATTTTGGAAGCTATGGGCATTCAGGAGGAAGATGAGTAACTCAAACTTACCTTTAAATTTTGCTGATATGGGGCCCTTAATGTTTCTTTATGTTGTAAAACTTGTACTATTGTCTATTTCCAGACATGCAATCTGCACCTTAGACCTCACTTCTGCTTACTGGTCTTCTATAGTATACTTTGAGCCTGAATCAAAGCACCTTACTCTTCCTGGTATCTACCCTGTATGAAGGTCCTAATCCTATATTTGTATTGAGTGTTTGGCACTCTGCTACTTTATGATAACCATCCCCATTATGGTCTGAATGTGGAAACTTAATTTACAGGTGTCACTGTCTGTTTAAATAGACTTTCTCTAAATTAGACCTTCCTCATGCCTACAAAAGTCACCTCCTCTGGCCACTACTTGTATTAAACTCCCAATTAGTAACCTCCATCAGGTTCTGGTTCCTTAGGTTTTGACCCAATCTATGATCCTGTCTAATTCTAAACCCTTCCATCCTCCAGTATTTCAATTCTTATCTGGGTCATGTTTTTACTCAGGACTGTTCCAAGTCTCAGCCAAAACTGCTGTTTTGTGTGTGTATATGTATGAGTGTGTGTATGTGTCTGTTTATTGTAGTTGATAAAAAAAACATTATAAAAGAGACATTAATTTGGCTGCTTTTGCTCACTTATCTTCATGTGTTTATTTTCACTGCATATTCACTTAAAACAGCTTAACTCTCTTTGGGAATTTTTAAATTAAGTTACATTTTATTGGTTGCAACCACTGATAATCTTCCCTTGTTTGTTTATGTTATTAAAGTCAGGGCTTCAAAGAACTCTGGGGGATATTAAGTTTGGTTTGAACATGCAGTTGAGGCCACCCATGTGATTGTTTATTTCCTCAAACACATTAGTTTGCTACTGTGTAGGGAGGTGTTAGACACTTCTGAACCTAGACTAAACAGGTGCATAGCACTACATAGACTTGGCTTTGGAAAGCATGACAGGATCAAAAAGACCTAGATATCTGATTTGTTGGATGTGTTATAGTTCATCGCACATGACAGGCTAAAGATTCAGCAGTATTGCTACCAATGTTCCTGGTGATGGGACTGACCCTATTTTCAGGCTCATTATGGTTCTACTCAAAGCTTTATGCTTCTTGAAAGCTTTACAACTGTTTGTCAAAGATTGTGTGCTAAAACTTAGAATACATATGCTTGTTTTTGATCTGTTGTTCAACATGATTATTCTTTGTAAATTATATATCCATACTCCCTTTCATTTAAAATTCTAAGCCTGTTTATCCAACTTTCACCGTATACAACTGAGCTTCTATTTTCCGCACACTGACCCACCAAAATAAATCTATGTGATCTCTTCGCGTGATCTCTTTGCTGTTTCTGTCTTTAACCTCAGCACCTACTATAGTATTTCCTTTCATCTGTATTGTTCTTGACTATTATCCCTCCCATTCTTTGTTAACCAGTGTCACTGACCTTTGTGATCTCAAAAGTGACGCTTAGTAAAGAATCACGGTCCTCCATACCCCTTTCTGAATCAAACTCCTGTGTTTCATTTGCTCATTTCCTTCACAGCTTTTATTCAAAGCATTTATCATAGTTTGAAATAATATTTATTACTGTTTATGAAAACCGCTTCTAAATTCTCCACACTAAAAGAAAGGTACTATGAGAGCTAGTTTATTTGCTTTTTAAAATCATGAAAAATATGAATACATAATTATTAACCAACATGTTAAGTGATGGCATCTCAAGGACAGATATACCGAATTTTTTTCCTTTCCTCCACAGTCTTCCCATATTCCTACAGTGTTTACTATTCAAAAAAGGATTATCCACGGTAAATTATTAAAATCTGAGGTCAGTCTTCCTAATCACCTGCTGGTAACTCCGATTAGCTGAATCCAATCCGATGCCAAAGAACAAAGAAGCCACTGACTTATATTCACAAATGCCCATCCCCTGAAATATATGGAAGGGTGGCAAAGAGACAAACTAGAAGTCAAAGAACAATGGTTATTTCTTTATTAAAAAATAAAAAGACTTTGGAGTCCAATGGAGTTGGGTGTAAATGCCAAGATCACTGATTTCTCTCTGTAGACTTTAGATAATGAATGTAAATGCGTGAATAAGTTTTCTTATATATATAAACTAGGGGTGCCAAAAACTATCACATAGGATTGCAGTTGGGCTGGAAACCTTATGTTCTAAAAGTTCCGCATACAATAATGCCTGACATGTAACACTTAATAGATGATAATCCACTTCCCTTCCCCTTTGAACTAATGTATTTTAATCTAAAAATATGAAGCAATTGACTAGGTCACACTAAATAATCAGAACAGTTAAATGGATTATGGGTCAGTACTTAAGATGATCTGATTAAATACAAAAAATACAATGTATTTTTATTTGATAAATCTGGCTAGCCTAGTTGTACTTCTACTGATTGCTTCAGGTGATTTATGATTATTTAACAGTATTTGTACAGTTGGGCTCAAGTTTGAAAATTGCAGTGTATTTTTCTTATGTCTTGAAAATGTTTGTACTGACAATACATACTTATTTAAACCACAGAATTTTATCAACTATTTTTAAATGAAGAAATAATTTCTATGTTATCAAGTGCCTCGGTACAGCATTAGGAACTGGATAATTGCCTTTACCACAATATTTAAAATATATTACCACAAAATCAGAGTTCTATGATGACATCAGAATAATAAAAATCTGCTTTTAAATAAATCTGAAATGTTTAAAGACTAAGAATTTATTAAGCTTATATCATTGCCTATAGAAGGAAAATTAATTTAATCAGGTTATTAAACAATTATTAAAACATTTATTAGCTTATACTTTAAAAGCAAACATCCCTATACTTTTTTCCAATTAATCAGCAAAAAATGTTGCAACTTGGACCAAAATCAACAGTAAGCTTATTTGGGGAAAAGGCACATTACGATTAAAATTATCAAGAAAAAAGTTTGCTTGTGCAATGTACCACGTAACTGCATTGAGATTAGAGTTTTTTCACTTGTAAAAAACAGCAGATATTTCTCCCAACTTTAAAATATGATTCTATAAAATGATGATTTGAAATGCTTGACATTGAATCACTGATTCTGGAATAAGTATCATTGAAGATAATACTGTTCTTATAATAATTGTTTTCTTTAACAACAAATTAAAGTGATCAAAAATGGTAATGCATGGATATAAAATAAAGTCTTTCACTATAAGTTGCAAGGGAGTGTTAAAGATTTGTTTTTATTAAATAGAAGTTGATCATTTACCTGATGACTTAGTCTTAATATATGCATAGATATTAATTACTACTCAGTTTGGAAATCAGAGACAATAACCCAATAATGTGGCCTAAACGACACAGAGTTTTATTATTCTCTTACACAAATGTAGTTAATCCACAGGCTTTTTTGAAGCTGCACGTTAACAGGAAAGAAGGAAATGTCTATCTTGATTTGTAAGCTTAAGCACACACCTTTCACCTCCTGGTTTAAGATGGTTGCTCCAACTCCATCCATCATGTCACCATCCAATCACAGGAAGTAGGACAAGAGTAGGAGAAGGCAAATCACTTCTTTCAGGAAAACTTCCCAGAAGTTACTCCCACCACTTCTACTTTTATCACAAATTGGCCAAAATTTAGTCACATAGCCACCAGATCCAAATATCTGGGAGGCTGGAGGATCTTTATTCCAGCAGTTATGATGGCCAGCTATTCTTATCACAGAAGAAGAGGAGAATGACTATTGAGCAGAAGCAACATTCACACTCTGCCACATGCCTGCACACTAAAATAGCTTTCAACTCGAGGTTGAAGATCAAATGTTTGAGCTGACTTTCATCAGTAAAAGTTAGGCACATACTTCCTAGTGTCTCTCCCAGAGATGTATACTTCTAATGGTGCTTTGAAGTATGGAGAACAGACACAGAGGAGATCCTGAGTCAGCTACGCTGAATAACTTTAAGCAAGATTTCCACAGGCATAAGAAAGGATTTTTTTTTTTCTTCCTTTGGGTGTTGCATGTCTATAATGGGAACTTGGAACGGTGGAGGCCACACTGATATCATCCTGAGGGTAAAGACCACACATGGAGGTATAAAAAGCCAAGATGACCTGAGCAAAATGGAGCTGCATTTTTCAATTACCATCGCTGGATCCTCCTTATACCTGGGGATATATGATGATAACTTCTCTCCATGTAATGTTAGTATAGTTTAGCCAGGGCTTTCTGTTACTTGCATCCAAGGCAGCCTGGCTCATGCAAACTCATGTCAATACGTTTATGAGTTCCTGATTTCTGATTCGCATTTTTTTTAACCAGTTCTTTTTCCTTCTGTTAAATAAAATGATATATATGTCTAATATCTGGATACTCCATATGGATTTATGGCATGGAACTCTTAGAAGGGATGGTGTTTATCTGCCTGCCTTTTGCATAAATATATATTATACATATATATAATTATATATGCCACATGTGGGATAAAAATAGCAATATCCTAATGTATATGCCATATATATAGGGGATAAAAAATAGCAATATCCTGAGGGGTCTTGGTAAGAACTAAAGAAGTCTTGAACTAGCCCATTATATATTGTTTGTGTACAACGGGAATGCGAAAACTACAAAGACTTTTCATTACTCTGGCTAATATCCTTGTAGCCAATTAAAATATTTCCTTGGAAAAACTACAGTGGCTGCGACACTCAAGGAGAAGCTAATGTGATTTAAGATGTAATAAAAGTTGGAGACTTCAGAAAGTTTTTTATTTTTAAGTTAACTAATGATTTCTTGAAGAAGCTATAATAACAGAAATGTACACCATCCAAAATGATGGTAATGTATCATCTGAGGAAACTAGTTTAATACTCCAAGAGACAACTGTTCCCTGCTTCCTCCTGTTTCTCTTATTTCCTTACATTTCATCCACCATTCTCTTAACTGTCTTGTTTTTCTTGTGCCTTTCTCTTTTCTTCTTTCTTTTTTCTTCCTTCCTTCCTTCCTTCCTTCCTTCCTTCCTTCTTTCTTTCTTTCTTTCTTTCTTTCTTTCTTTCTTTCTTTCTTTCTTTCTTTTCTTCTTTCTTCTTTCTCTATAGTTCTCCATTACATTTCTGTTTTCTTCATACATGTGGCCAACATATGTTCATGCTGTTTTCTCATCCTGCTCATATTGTATCTATTCAGTCTTCAAAACCAAATTCAAATAACATTATCCTTAATTCTCCTAAACTGAAACAATGCCCACATCTCTGGACTCTCTTTGTATACTATTATGTACCAATCAGAACAATATATCGTATTCTACCCTCACGTAGATTTTGTCACTGGTATGTAAAAACTTTGAAACATAACAAATTATTGTATTCTGCACAACACTTAAGCACCCACATTAATTAAAATACATTTTTATATAAAGGCTTTTGTTCCAAACTACAAGTTTTCAAGTTTTATGATTGCACAATTAATTAACTTCATATTAAATTACTCTTGATTTCAATTTATCTTTGGACTATTTCCTTCCCTGGGAATTAAAAACCCATACATAAATTTTGATGAAAAGAGGATAAATGCTATGAAGGCAAAATCATCTGGTCCAGAAATTCTGAGTTTTCCCAGTTTTGTCTTTTTAATTTTTATGTTTACTTTCTTAGGTTGTACATAAGCCCTCCATTAGTTTTCTTTCCTGTGAAATGAGTAGAGCCTGTAATTCAAGGTAATTGTGATCTGTTGGGTTATATGTTACAACAGTGAACATTTCTTGGACTTTTTTTTATGCCAGGTATTGTTTAAACCTTTACAAAAGTTAACTGGTTTTATCATTCCAGTAACACCTTGAGAGAAGTACTGTTATTCTCTCATTATGTGTATAAGGAACTAAGCTTCAAGAATGTTAATGACTTGTCCACTGTCAGAGTGCAGGGTAATAACAGAGTGGAGATTCAAATTCATGGCATCTGACTCTGGAGTTATGTTCTTAATCAGAATTTCAAATCTATTTATTCAGAAAGCTGTTTTGATATATGATTGTACACATATTTATATGTGGCCCTTGAGAGCCATGGCTGGTGACATAGTACAACTTAGGACCCATGAGTATGCAATAATGAAGAAGCTGGGATTTTTTCATGAATGATAAGATAGCTTCTCTGCCACATTGACGGTATTTTTTCTTAACTTCTTTGATTATTCTTACTTGGTAGGCACAACCTATAAGTGACCACAATAGTTCTACCATGCCTTTGGTGAGGAATCAGAGACCCATGGAAGAGCTGGGACACTCTACTATTTTCTTTACTCAGACGCATTCTTTACTTACATAGCTTATGCAATTCTTGTTTCTGGTTCAGTAAAAACCAAAGATCAAGCAACTCAAGTCTGATCATTATTTGTGTCAGTTTGCAGACTCAAACACTCCATGATTGAATCCAGATGAGTCCCTTGAAATTCATTTCATTCTCATTCATGCCCAGCACTATTTCATGTGGTCTTAGTTTTAAATAAAAATTATTGGTATCTGCACTCATTGGCTTATATTTTATTACAGAGAACCCCACTATATTTTGATAAGATATTTTGATAAAAATAACAAGAGCGTATCTCCCAAACTAATATTTTACCTAAGACCCAATCCTATAAGTCTACCAGATCTTCCTACTGGGTTATCTCAATATAACTTAAAAAATAAACCCAATTCAAACCTATCCCTGATATTTCTATTCCTTTCCAGCCTCCATCCCCATTATATTTTTTTTATTTTCCTTTTCAACATTTGAAATCTTAGGCATTCAAATCCTCTCTTTTTTGATCACAGAATCATAGAATCTTATAAAGCAACAGGAATCACAGAGATAATCTAATCCCTCTGAAGAGCAGAAAAATAAAGCTTTTAAATAACTAATTAATTTTTAAATTGTCATTGTCTATATTAATAAGACACTGTATATTTTTCTCCTCATGTTATTTCTGTAAGACCATTGCTCTATTCCTCAAGTAGATACTACTGCAATGATCATATGATTAATAAAGCTAGCTCCTCTTTCAATTATGAGTAGAAAATGACACCTACTGTTTCTTGCTGTAAGTATATTATATGTCTTATTAATTTTCACAAATGTTGAATGTAAAGTTATCTCAAAAATGTTGCTGATGGGGGCGCCTGGGTGGCTCAGTCGGTTAGGCCTCCGACTTCGGCTCAGGTCAGATCTCACGCTCGTGGGTTTGAGCCCTGCGTAGGGCTCTGTGCTGACAGCTAGCTCAGAGCCTGGAGCTGCTTCGGATTCCGTGTCTCCTTCTCTCTCTGCCCCTCCCCCTCTCATGCTCTGTCTCTCTCTGTATCAAAAATAAATAAAACATTAAAAAAAATGTTGCTGATGTCTAATCTTCTTATATAAGAATATAAGTGTTACAAAAGACCTATCTGGAAACATTCATTAGTTGAGATTGAAATTACTATTTGAATGTTTAATAGAATAAAGACTATAGCATGATTATAAAATGATAGGTGATAAGATGAATACGAATGTAATAAGATAGAGTGGAGGAACCCATTATGAAAAACCAGGCAGTGAGAAGGTATAAAGGAATTTACTGGAAAGGAAACATTGGGTGAGCAAGAAGAGACCGGTCATAAGAAGAGTTTGTTCACTAGCACCTTGGGCAGAAACTTCCTTGAAGGACAGTCCAAGTTCTAGTATGGGTCTTATACTTCAAAAAAAACTTTACCCTAGATCATTGGCTCTCAAACATTGTTAGCACACATCAGATTTGTTAAAACACCATCTCTTGAAACCTACACTTAGAGTTTCTAAGCAAGTAGTTACTAGATGGAACCTGAGATTTTGCATTTCTTTTAAGTTTCCAGGTCATGTTAAAACTGATAAAGTCTAGAAAAAACACTTTGAGAATTACTGCTCTTATAAAGTCAGGATGGCTTTTACCTCTTTATGCCTCTAAAAGTAAATGTGCTCACTTTTTAGCCTATTTTCAAATTTTGCACAATTTTCCCAATACAGATAATGCTGCACATCTCTGTAATTATTATAATTTCTCTCCAGAAAACAACCAAGTAAATGGCAATAAAAAATATCGTAAGGCACAAACCTGTTCTCAGCAACATGGTGATCGTGCCAGTTACCAATTTATTGCCTTTCAACTCCAAATTCTGTATTCATTGGCTGCTTTCAGAAAAAGAAATACATGGAGTCTCTAAAGACCTTCCAGAATGTAAAGATGTGTCAGAGGGGAGGAAAAGAGAAACACTGGAAGTGGAACAAGTTTCTTTTCCTGGTCCCAGCATGTGTTTTCATCAGACAATCTAAGCGTGGCACAGCTTCTCCATCGCCTGGTTCCTACAGTGAATGAAGAACCGCAGCACTCAGTGGCCATCAACTCCCCCTTGAACCTCTCTTATGTGGTTTTATAGTAGGATGTCTCTGGACAGATACCTTCTTATGAATGGTTGTCCAAGACACCCTAGAAAGTGAAAGTCTTTCCAACCGGGAGTGGGAAGCATATTTCTAGCAATTTTTGTAAATAAAACATGTCTCTGATAGCCAGTGAGCCATGTTCTTATTCTCTGCAACAAGGCTTGGATCTCATCATATTGAGGAGGAACAAACTTCTTGCTGGTCTATTTTGGCCACGGGTTTTGGAGAGTACTTCCATACCCTTGCATCTGTTAGTCCTATACTGTATAGAGTTCTTTCATTTCTTACTATTCTGCCCCTTAATACAGCAATCTCCTCTGATGGTGAATAATGCTTTTATTAAGCTGTCTTTGTCCAAATTACTGTGTGGTTTGACCCCAACTGATAGAGTGGTATTCAACGATCACTGTAAAATAATTTAAGAAACACATTCCTTTAGTCTCTTAGTATTTAAGTTTAAATATTATTGGGATTTCATTATACCTTAAATTTAAGAATTCACAATCTATATTAAGAAACTAAAGAGGTATTTAAATTTGCTTTTCCCATGATACCAGTTTAAGAACAAATAAGAAAATTCAGATAACTGAGTCCTTAACAACTCAAAATAATCACTAAACACCTAGCAACGTCCAATCTTAGAACTCTACTCTTCACCACCCCCCCCCACAATCTCCATACCACTACCACTGTCCAACAAAAAATTCCATTCTCTGAAGTATAGTAAAACAATGTTATCCTAAGTTATCTTTTATGAAACTTATTAACAATTACAGTCCCTTAACTCTCTGTGTCCTTTTCCATTAACTCCTTTTCCTAACTATTAAAACAATATGGGCTCCTGTAACATGTTTCAAAACTAAATAAACAGATAAAGAAATTAAAAGTCACATATATGCTGATAATTCAAAGAAATCCAGTGTTAATAATTTGAGCTATTTATTCTCTAATTAGCATTAACATTTTGAGTTATTTACTCTGTCATTCTGCAATAACTCCAGTGTTAGAGCTGTACCTGTCGCTATTCCTACCAAACAGATGCCTCTATTTATCCACAACTTCTATTTCAGTGTGCCCCAGAGGGAACCACAGCTGATGTGGCAGTCTGTTGTTGCCCCATATTTGAAACTATGACCCTGTTCCTTCAATGATGCTGCCATCATTGGCATAATTGCATCTCAAGATACTATAAATATTTTGGTATTTGATTCTTATGTTAAAAATTAAGAGATAGAAATTTCAGGGAAACAATAGTATGGATGCCCCCCAGCCACCCAAGAATAAACTTCCTTATTGAACTTATTTCATTTAAAGACAAAACTGTCACCATAACAGTTAATATACAGAGAGCTAAACTATAACAATAATAAGTATGTGTTAGCTCAGAGAAAAAAGAAATCCGTTTACAGTGAAAAAATAAATAAGGGTTCATGTGTGGTGTTTTATCTGGGCCTTGAAAGAAAGGCTTAACTTAAGTAAGCAAAGAGAGGTTGGAGAGTACTTAATAAAAGTCCAGAGGAAGAAATGCACAGGGATTTTTATAAACATAATCAATAG
Organism: Suricata suricatta; assembly: GCF_006229205.1. NCBI lineage: Eukaryota > Metazoa > Chordata > Mammalia > Carnivora > Herpestidae > Suricata > Suricata suricatta. The sequence continues at coordinate 18,258,424 of NC_043704.1, read as the reverse complement.
TCTTATGTGACCACAACTTGACATATATAATTCAACTGAACCATTTTCCTGTTATTAAATAGATTGTCAACACTTCCAATCCAAAAATAGCTTTACAACATGAACAGCAAAATGGATTGATTAGTTGTTATAACCATGATCATTGAGTCACAAAATGTAAAACAATTCTAATCATTATCAAAATACATTACTGTTTAGTTTCATGGTGCATATTAAATGAGTACATTCTTCTTTTTTTAGTATATTCTTCTTTGATAAAAAAACAGTTTAAAAATCACACATTTGAAACTTTTAAAAAAACATAGAAGAAAAGTTTTATGATAATGGACTTGACAATGATTTCTTGGATGTTACATCAAAAGCACAGACAACAAAAGCAAAAATAGACAAATAGGACTACATCAGAGTTAAAAACTCTTGTACATAAAAGAACACAATCAACACAGTGAAAATAATTATCAGAGAAATGAAAACCCAAATCACAATGAGATGTACTAAACAGAAAATAGCAAGTCCTTTCAAGGCCTGGTGCATGGTCGGTAGGGTTGTGAAATAGCATAACTGCTATGAAAAACAGTACAGAATTTCCTCAAAAAGTTAAAAACAGAAATACCATATAGTCCAGCAATCCCACTTCTGGATATGGTATGCACCTGTACTGGAATATTATTTAGACTTAAAAAAGAAGAAAATCCTTTCAGATGCTAAAACATGGATGAACCTTGAGGCTATTACATGAAGTTTAGTAAGTCATTCACAAATAGACAAATACTAAATGAGTCCACATATATAAAGTATCTAAGGTAGTCAAAATCATCAATGGATAGTATGGTGGTTACCAAGGTCAAGATAGGTGGAGGGAAAAACAGGATATAGAGTTTCAGAATTTCAAGATGAAAAATTTTGGATATTATTTTCACAACAATGTGAATATAATTAATACTATTGTATACTTCAAGCTGGTTAATATACTAATATGTGTTTTTCCCACAATTAAAAAAGTGAAAAAATTACATATGTAGTGATTTGTAAGTAGCTTTATTAGATGTTTTAATCCAAGCCCCACATTTTAAAAAAATGTTTTTTATTTGTTTTTGAAAGACAGAGAGAGACAGTGCGAGCAGGGGAGGGTCAGAGAGAGAAGGAGAGACAGAATCTGAAGCAGGCTCCAGGCTCTGAGTTGTCAGCACAAACCCAGGAACCCTGAGATCATGACCCAAGCTGAAGTCAGATGTTTAACTGGCTGAGCCCCCCGGGCGCCCCGAAGCCTCACGTCTTGAGGATGACAGAACTGAGATACCAGAAGGTGAGTGAGGAGAAGAGCCGGGTATCTCCTGTCATCCAGCTCACCGTATCTTAAATATCTACATCTGCTAACTTAATCCTTTTGTGGTTTCTGTACAATCTCTACATCCCGCAGTAAAAAATCTAACTCTCCTGGGGCACCTGGGTGGCTCAGTTGGTTGGGCAGCGGACTTCAGTTCAGGTTATGATCTCACAGTCTGTGGGTTCTAGCCCCACATTGGGCTCAGAGCCTGGAATCTGCTTTGGATTCAGTCTCTCCCTCTCTCTCTGACCCTCCTCTGCTTATTCTCTCTCTCAAAAATAATAAACATTAAAAAAATAAAATAAAAGGAGTGCCTGGGCGGTTCAGTCAGTTAAGCGTCCAACTTCAGCTCAGGTCATAATCTCATGGTTCGTGGGTTCGAGCCACCACGTCAGGCTCTGTGCTGACAGCTAGCTCAGAGCCTGGAGCCTGCTTCAAGTTCTGTGTTTTTCTCTCTCTCTGACTCTCCCCTGCTAATGCTGTTTCTCTCTCTCAAAAATAAATAAGACACTAAAAAAAATTAAAAAATTTAACTCTCCTGATGTTTGATGATGTTAAATATGTGAAGTGAAAGTGAAGAGAGTAGTTAACCCATGGTATCCCATTTATCTAAAAGGAGATGAGTGATTTTGCTTAGTTAGAACTCTAAGAAAACATTGGCATGTATTTTTTCAGCACATAATTGTATTAAGTACTCTCATTGCTTAAAGCCTGTTGGCTGCCTTTACAAATGTAAATATTCAAATAATCCTCATCATTATGACCTCCAATATGAAAAGCAAGATCAAACACATCTAAACACTTCCTTGTACATACTTCTGGTATGCAGAACACACACACACACATGACTAAATCTTCATTTCAACACTAGGTAAAATGAAATACTAACCATAAACAGGGTAGGAAATGCTAATATATGAAGATAAAGTATATTAAAATTGTACCTATTATTGCCACAATCTAGGTGCCATCCTCAAAGCTCTGTTGTCCCTTTGTATAACTGGTCAAGGACACTGACACTGTGTGGTACAAAGAGCAGAGGTCACAGCTTTCCCTGAAGAGCAGGAATATAGAAGTCTGAATAGGATCAGGTAGGTCTTGGAGATAAAATGGTTTAAAAGAACTAGGAAACATGTATAGAATTAGACTTGCAATATAGAGAAAGTATTCACTTTAGAATCTCTTACTGAGCAATAGGCATTTGCTAAACAGAGTACTAATAGCTATGGTTACAGAAATAAATAAGACTACCAAGTCCAGAAGACATGGAAGAGTCAGGAATTCAAGCTCACTTTGAGGTCGCTGTTAATTTTTGATACACAGATAACTTTTAGAAACAACATTATGAAGTAGTCTATGTGAGACTTATAAAAGTGGATGGAACAAGATAAATTAAAAAAAAATAACAGTCTGACATTAGACATTTATTACTCCACAGACATTTATGATTGACCTTTTATGTCCTAGCCATTCTATACACTTCTGTCTGGAGACATAAGGAAAAACATAAGTCATAGTTACAGCTCTTGAAGAGCCCACAGTATAATAGGCTAAACAAATGAGTAAAGAGAGAAACTGAATGCACTGTGGCAGATCAATGGGATGTAGATCACATGGTGATGGACGACAAAGGCAGGAAGTAGTAGCTGGGGACAGGAGAAGGCTACACAGAGGAAGCATGCTACAGCTTGACCTTGGTAGAACTTTCTTAAGGTGCAAAAAAAGTGGGAAAAGAATACAAGCCAAGACTATGGGCCCAGGTACCATACTGTGGAAGCTTTCCAAGGATGCAGCTTGGCCACATAGATTGCTGGAAGCCTGAGAAATTTCTGTTTCATCCCCAGGAAGGAATGATCAATTTTCAGGGAATGTATGTGAAGTTTCTTCTGATTATCTTATAATCAGATAAAGATGATAAACTTACACTAGATAAAGCAGTGTTTTTTTTTTTTTCTTTTCTTTGAATCTTGTTACCAGGAATGTTTAGGACAGGTTGATACAGCTTCAGTGTTTTACTCAATAACTGGGTTCCAATGCCAGATACCAACCTGCTCTAGTCTTTCTTTTCAATAGCATTTAAAATAAACCTTGACATCTTTAAGATTGGACAATGGACAGACACTTCATGATGGGTCTAAACCTCTACATGAAGGATGCTTTGTTTACCTGCACTGCCTTTCCTTCCAGTACACTGAATGCTGGAGGCCATGTAATCATTATAATAATTCAACAACGTTAAAATGAGGACAGGGGAAAATACGTCATTGGATGGTTCTGCGGACCAATGACTATACAACATGATGATTTCCTTACATTTTCCCCCAAAGCTATGCACATAACTAAAATCAGTTACTGCATAATGAGCAAGTTCACAGCAGCAAAAATGCCAATAAATAGAACAATTCATTAAATGTTGTAAAATCAGAGCCATGTTTGCAGGAGTATGCTTTTATCCATTAAAATTCCTTCAAAATTATAATTTTACTCATTAAAATTCCTTCAAAAAGCAACATGCTGACTGGCATTGTCCCAGTGATTTTTAGTCTGATATTAATATCTGCTGAAATTAGGCAAATACACTTGTCTGCAACAATTGGTGTTATCACAAATAATATTCTTAAAATGTTGTAGAATGTGCTTTACTTTCTATATCAGAAAGATTGAAGAAAATAATCTCACTTCCCATGTTATAATGCAACTTTATTTTTCTTTATTTAGATACTCAGTTGAGCATATGTATATAAAATAATGATACGAAACTTATTTCTCAAAGTCTATGCTTATCCTTGGCCCAGATCATGTTAAAAACAAAAGGTTTCATGGGAAACCAACAAGAAAACTTAATAGTTTGAATCTGTTTCATAGTTTTAGGAGAATTTGTTATGACTAGCCTTTGCCCAAATGATACCTTTTCATCTTTGTAACAAAGGGTACTAAGCAGCATTTGGAGATACTTCACAAGTAAACAAGTGGTGTTTATCTAATCGACCATGTTTCCAGTTACAAATCCATTCTCGTTGAAAGGGGAAAATCTTCTTCCTGATTTTGAACCCTCCTTGCTTAGCATTTCTTGGAAATTAGACCAGACAGTTTGAGATCATGAATAATGACATTGGACAATAGAACTCTGTCACGTATAAATACAAAGCCAGGGGGATGACAATCTCTGAATAATGCTTTGGAGACTTGTTTTCTCATTAGGACCTGAGTTATTTTTATAATTTCCTCCAACCATTTAGGACAGCACAAAGTTCAAAAGGAAGGCCAGCTAGTAAAGATACAGAAACTTTTGAGTTTACTCCTCTGAAAAGATATCTCTGGAACCATTGTTATTTTAAGAGACAAATTGTTACTGTAGAGAAGAATAAGGTCATATTAAATTAAAGAACATGATTCTAAAGAAACTTCATTATATACTAAAATGGTTTTGAAGAAACAGTCTCTTCTCTAGGTTAATAAAAAAACATTAAAAAAATTAGAATCCACATTTTTTCGAGCATGATTGCTCTATTGAGAAAAAAGAATCAAAAAGAAAATAAAGGTTGGTTAATTAGAAAACAATAAACCTGGTAATTAAAGGTTTACACCCTCAAGCATTTTTCAAATACCCTGTCTGATGTAGGTAAGCAGATCTAGGCTGGATTCTACAAATGAGACCACACAGAATGTGTGTGACAAAGTTGGGATTAAGAGTTCTTGCCTCTTCTGGCTCCAGGAGGCCAGCTTTCTACCAGGCTTTCTTTATTCCAGAACTGATTTCAGGGCCACAAGTAAAAGCATAGTCATGAAAATCTTCAAATGGGCCATGCCTTTGTCTTAAATTCTTCAATTATAAAAAGGCATTGTGGTTTTGTGTTTTTTTTGAGAATGATAAAAGTCCAAAGTAGGAAGGAACATATTGTTTCCAATAACAATAAGAATGAAAATAGATTTGTTTCTCACTTCCTGAATTTTCTCAAATCCAACTTTATTTTAATTATCTGATTCATTTCCTTTCCTAATTTAGAATGAAACATGAAATTTATTTATAGCTTTATTCAGTGAAAATTAAATCAGTAGTAGATGGGTCAAGTTCCCTCTGACACCCTCCGCTTTCTTTTAGCTGTTTTTTTTTTTTTCTGTCATCACATCATTTCCAAAGGGGCAGTTAGAACCAAATTGATACACTTTGTTTTCCTCTATGAAAAAGCTTAGCATACTTCAAGAAAAGTTTAGGAAGATTTGGAAGAAGATAACAAATGGAAATTATGAATTCAAATATGCTCTTAATAAATAGATACAAACTGAAGTTTATAAAAATGGTATCTCAACAGCTTGCTAAGTAAAGGATAAAATCCAATAGTCCAAAAACAATGAGTTCCCTTTGGAATTCCTACTAATAATTTTCAGAAGAGACCTGAACCACAGTGGGAGGGAGGTATGAGTGTGGTGGTAGAGAAAAAAAATCATTATTGAAGCTTGCTTGCTAAAAAATGTCCTGGAATCTAGGAACTGTTCTGCCTCCATGATTGCCTCTTATAAAAACTGTAAGCAGCAGCTAAAAGTGGCTCACTTCTGCATTGTTACCTTAAAAAGAGCAACACTGTTGTGAATTAGCTGGGTCAGGTATTAAACTTGCAGTGCCTCATAGGTTGACTTGGCAATTTTCATCTCCTGAAACCAGAAATTAATCTGTGTCATTTAAGAAATTGCATGGGAATATGTTCTGGGCAACAATCCCCTCCTGTTTGCCACACAGACCCCAAAATGTCATAATTTCATGTATAATGAGAGACTAAAACAATCCAAGAATTTTGGATTGATTCCTACACCTAGTGAGTTTGGTCTGGAAGCATAAGAAATGTTGGATCAGAAAAGAACCTCAAAACTGCAGCTAAAAGTCATTTTGGCTCCACTGTAGAAAGGAGGCCATTATTAGGCTGTGTCACAGAAGTAAAAATAAAACAGATATATCCTAATTCCAAATAAGTAATTTACTATCTATCCATCAATACCTCCCACATTCATTATAGAATGAAGAGTATATGGCCTTCACATCTGGAATATATGATATTGTTGGAAGATAGAGGGAAGACATGCACGTAAAATGATGCCCAGGTGATTAAGTATAGATATTGGAAAAAAAATAGGGTGACATCACCAGAAATGATAAAGTTTGGAATGGCAAGTGGTTTGGAGGAGGGATATAATGTATTCAAATTTAGATTTAAAGAGGTCAAAGCCAGAAAAAGATTTCTTTATTAATAAGTAAAGATATATTTATTAATGGAATGTCCCAGAGGTAGGTTGAAACCTGAAACTTCCAGTCTCTGTGAGTTTGAAAGTAAAGGTGCACATTTAAATTCCCGAAAACAGATAGGAGTGTTACCATGCATTTCTTGAGGAATAAAATGCAAATCAGTGCTGTACTAGCCAGGCCTTCGGGAGTAGCAGAGTTACGAGCCCATAAATGAGCCAAATACAGACCGGAGAAAGAGCAGAAACTGGATAAGTACACTGTGACTTCATAGAGTCAAAGGAGTTCATAAATACATTCTTTAACCTCATCTACAGAGTTTGAAGGGCAGGTTGAAGATGGCTGGATTCAGGAACCATGGTTGAATTTTGTTAGCGTGATTTCCACAAAAGGATATGGATGGCAATTATATTTTCAGGTGTTGAGGAGGGAATCCATTTTGCCTAAATGATGTTAGTAGAAATAAACCACTACTATGAAATATTTCACAGAGAGGGAAACAAGACAGAAGAATGAATGGTGGCTAAGACAGTATCTCTCTGCTTTAAAAAGCATTTTTCCAGTTTGTTTTTGAATAGAGGAGAATTCAACTTCTTTACACACAAAGATGAAAAATCCACTTTCACCACAGAGATGAGAGTGTGCTGGCCAGTGAGACAACAATACTTAACTAGTCAAATATTAAGTAATTTTTCTTTTACTTCTCAAGAGAAAGCCCTTCTTCCCCTCCCCTTGTCTTACAGGGACGGAGCCATCCGGCTCCTCACTATGCAGAGCTTAGAAGGCTAGTCTTCAACCATATATATTAACATTTACTTTCCTACAATCTAATCTATTCACATACTGCACATCACTCCTCATGCTCTCCCTGGCTCCATATTTTCAGAGCCCCTTACCACTTACCTTCCTCTTATAACTTCAGTCCCTCCACAAAGTCATGCTGAATGTAGGGACACATCCTTTCATCATTTACAATGATTTTGACTATTGTCTTTCTCTTTAAATTTATCTATAGAATTGTATCTTCTTTAAAAATTGGGCTTTATCCTTTCTGATAGAATTCTTTATCAGTCAAGTGTTGCTAAAATCTTCCAATGGTAGAAACAAACAAACAAACAAACAAAACTAATTATAAGGGAAACCAAAGTCGATTCTGAAGGAATTTACCATATTTATTTAACATAAAAATATGGTAAATACTTACCATAAATATTACCATTCAATATTATGGTAAAATATACTGATGGATGGCATACTAACTGGCTTTGAAAACTTATATATATATTATATATATATATATATATATATATAAGATATATATATATATATATATAATATATATATATGTCTTTAGTAATTTGATTAAACATTTCATAAAAGAGCACTGCCATAGTTCTGTCATGCTTAAGAGAAAAAGGATCTAAATTTTGTCAGGAATATTGTTTGTACATTAAGCATCTAGATAATTTAACTACCACACATATATTGCATATTTTTATGAATAAATACCCTAGGAAGTGTGATACTAGAACAGAAGAAAAGAGCTTCAATGAAAAATGATCAATTACATTTTCCGAATAGGTTTCTTTTGTTATTAATCTCACTGTACAGTTAAATCACCAGCAGGTGGTTGTCTGATGTACTACCATTTAAAATGAAAGTTTTTGCATTTTAAGCAAATAATTGGTTAGAAAGAATCTGGGACTAAGTGATAATATGTCTCAAATGATAACTATCTTCCTCAGACACCTATTGAATTAAAAACCATCAAACTGACCATTTCTTACAGTCCTTTTTTATATTCTTTTGGTAATAGTGTGCTGTCTACATTCACTAAAAACTAAAACTAATTCCTTCAGAGGGCTTATTTCTTGAGTATTTAATGAAGATGTTAAAGTTCATGAAAGAAAGTTCAAAGTTGAGTTTAATAAAAGGATGGTGGCGTTTTTCTAGGATATTTCAGTGTGTTTAAATAGCACTTTATTTTAATCTGACAGTGTACATTAAATTATATACCTACCAGCCATACATCGCCGGATGGCTTTTCACCAGGTCCTGAATAGAATAGTACTTGAGGTCCTCACTCCGGCTTCTAAGACTCTGTGGTGCTGTAGTCCCAGGTCACCTCTCAGACTCCACACGCTGCCTCACTCAACTCCAGCCAGCAGGACTTCCTGGCACAGGAGCTCTCACTGACAGCCAGCACAGGTGTCATTTCCTCAGCCAGGAAACTCATCCACCAGAATCCAAGCCACACAGCTCTCTCTCTCTTCCTTCGGAGCTCAGCTTCAATGCTAGCTCTTCACTGATCTTCACTGACCATCTTCTCTAAAATTGCATCCCATCCCTCTCTACTCCCTGCTTCATTTTCAGAGTTGCCTATCATCAATATTATACATTTAGGGGCACTAGAGTGTCTCAGTTGGCTAAGCATCCGACGCCTGCTTTCAGCTCAGGTCATGATCTCATGGTTCATGAGCTCAAGCCCCATATCAGGCTCTTCACTGACAGTGCTTGGGATTTTTCCCCTCTCTTTCTCTGTCCCTCGGGTACTCTCTCTTTTTCTCTCAAAACTAGATAGATAAATAAATAAATAACTTTTAAAAAACCCTGAATTATCTACAAATCAGCACTCTATCCAGACAGGAAAACTAAATACACTGATCAATATGGTGTTCTTTGCATCACTCTACACTCTTGATTACTCTGGAATTTTTGTTTTGCCTTGTTTTGTTTTGTTCTGTTTCTGTGTGACACTATTTTTCCCTAGCTTCTAATACAATTCTTTGAAGGCTTTCTTCCAATTTCTGTGACTAGTCCTTTGTCACCATCAAATTCTTCAGATCTATTTTCAGAGTAGAACTTGAATCAAATGACATTATACCATGTTCACTGCTCCTGCCTCAGTGTAAATCACCATCATCTCTCAGGTAAATTACATTAGTTTAAGTCTTCTCCTTTCTTCAGTTCTTGCTTCCCTATAGACTATTGAAAACAGAAAAGGTAAAATAAACCTTTAAAACTATAAGAGTTCACGTAACTCATGCTCAACATGGTTTTCCAGCGCACTCCGATTAGAAACACAAGTCCCAACAATGGCCTGTGTGTGGGACTTAGCCCTCCATTCACTCCTGAATCTCCTCCCCTCTCTCCTCCACCTGTTCTCTCCTCTGGGGGCATGACCTGTTCAGGTATTCTTTACCTCAGGGTTCTGAACCTGCTATTTTTCTCTCCCCTAGACACTCACAGGACTAAATACTGCATCTACATCACATCTTCTCTTAATGTTACCTTCCCTGTATGGGTTTCCCTGAAGTTTATCTTTAAAATTCTAACCTCTCTTCTACAGTGATGCTCCATATTGTATTCCTTTTTGCTGCTTTACTTTTTTTCTCACACCTACCATCTTCTACACAAAATATATCTTGCAGTTTTTTAAAGATTGTTAGGCTTCATAAGAAGGATTTTTGTCTGTTTTGTTTATAGCTCATTCTCAAGGTTTACAACAGGGCTCAATAAGCATTTGTTCAATAAATGAATACAGAAATAAATTCTCAGAAATAAAGAAATGTCAGACAAGACAGAAAAAAAACCCTTAATCAAATTGAGAAATGTACTCAAAACATCATATACTTATAAGTGAACATACATAATTACCAAAAAAAAGGTTGGTTTATGATTGTTCTTTCTAATACATTGTGTACATCATAATTACAATTTTATTTGAAACTCATCCTCTAATTTATGCTATGATAAGCTAGACAGTAAATGTCACTTTCATTAGGACATGAAACTTTATAGGTTTTCTCAAAAGTAGTGCTTTCCTTATTTGATCTTTCTGGTAATCAGTCGGTGAAGATCACTGGGGATGGGGGGTAAAAACACTGAAAGTCATGACTTTTACTGTACTCTAGCCATAATCCACAACTGGGGATTATGGTTAAATGTCCAAATATAGGAAAATAATATGTCAAAGCAATTGCCTGATATAGTGTGTTTTTTAGTAGAGATAGTTGTTTGCCCTAATATCTACTGTATCCTTCTTTCTGTTTGTTTGTTTGCTGTTTTTTTAATGTCCTAAATTTTCTAGTCTTTCTTGAAATTAGATTTGTCATGGATTTGCATTTAGATTTGCCATGTGATGGAGTTTCGGCCTTTGAAATGTGATGATCCTAATGCCCAATTTCTGGGTCATGATCTTAAAAGGAAAGAGCACATACCCTCCATGCTGTCACTACGCCTCTTCCCCATTCTGTGGAAAGCAGTGCTGAATCAGCAGAGGGTGTGTGCATCATCTCTGACTTTTCCAAAGAAATGAACAGCCAAGGGAATAGAAGCAACTAGCTGCTGATACCAGAAAACCCTGAAATACCTATCTGGACATTCACATGACAGAAAGCCACAAGTCTGTCTTTTTTTTTTTTTTTTTAAGCCAGTACTTTACAATCTCATATAACAAGCTAAACTTATCCAAACTAATATCGTCCTGGACTAAAAGTCAACGATTCAGGGTTCTAGTCCTGTTTCTGTTATGATGAAGGTCATCATAATCAAGCAAACTGACTGACCATATTTCACTGTTAATTAATTATTTAACCAATCAATTATTGGATACATAGCATGTACCAGTAAATAAATAGGCTTTAGCTACATAAGACCATGCTTCTAATATGACAGAAAATTTTCCTCTCAGTGTTTAGTCCCCTTGGCAATGTAAGATAAAGAACATAATTTATAGTGGGTGGAACTCCATTGTGAAATGTGCATGGGCTTTGGAGTCAGATAAATCACATTCATCAGTCCAGATATCCCACTTTGAATTGTGGGACATTGGGCAAGTGGCTTTATCTTTTTGCAAAATTTGTTTTCATGTTTAAATGCAGATAAATGCAACTATTTATAGGGTGTTTTAAAGAATGAAAGAGGTAATATATGCAGAACACTTATTGTGATGCACAGCAAAATTAGTGTTATTATTATAATTAGGTATTGTGTTGACCTAATCTTTGGGGAATTAAAGTTGGAAAGAGATTTGGACAATGTAAATGTATACAATAGCACAAACATGTTATTTGAATTCTACTAAAACATAGAACTTCCTGTCAATAGCACTGGTATGATCATAGGTCTTGGTCATAAACTGAATAGATTTAATTCTGTATGTCCCAGCAAATGTATGTTTAAAAAAATTTAAAAAAAAGAAACCTACTCCTCTATATTCCTCAGATGCTTCCAGGCACCTGAGATATATAATCTAGAGCAATTATCTTGTAAACTATAGTAAATTGTCACACATAACTCAGACAGGAAATTTCAATCCTCTAGGGAATGTTATATGTATAACTTTGCCTTTAGAACTTGCCCATTCAAGGTAATATTAAGCTAGTTCTTTAGTGTATTAAGAGAACACTTCATGAGTTATATATATGACATCTTTGACTATTTATGATTAGGGGGAAAAAATCCCTCCACACTTTATCCAAACGAGGTCACAAGTTCCAGAGGTCTGGCCAAATTCCAAATTAAATAATGATACTTTCCTCTACATACCAACCTTTCCTTCACAGAAAGAAAAACAGTGACTTCAATCCATACTCAAATGGGATTTTAGAAAGTAATTATATGTCCAAAGACAAGGCAGAGATAGAAGTAGATTTGCAACCCCAAAGCATTCCACAAAGTGAGCAAAACTATGTGTGCCAAAGAATAGAGGAATAAATCACATTCAGAACTGTAATTAACCATATGGCCTAAGAGCTGGCATTTAGAAGTTTTGACATGAAAGGGATCTAAAATATAAAGTTTCCAAAAGAGAGTCTTATGTCATGGAAAGGTGCTAAGACTCTTATTTAAAGAGTTTTTCCATTGGCTAAAGGGAAAGATTTGCCCAGAGTAATGTGTTCATGATGAGAAAATGAATAACAAGGATGAAACCACTTTAACAGGAATGATTCAAGAGTGCAGAGCCTTGGGTGCTCAAGTAGTTGTAATTGATATTAGTGTGAATGATTGTATTTCTTTACATACATCTTCAATTATATCCTGCGTTTCTAATGAAAACAAGGTTGCTAGGATGCTCTCCTGTGCCACTTATTCAATTTGTTTTTTATTAAATTCTTGTCCTAATCAATTATAATAATTTTGCAAAAAGACTCAAGTAGTGTTTCTAGTAAATAAAATGATTCCATTGCTAAGTAAGAATGAGTAATGATAGAAGAGCATAGGAAGCATTTAAACTGTTAAAAGCAATTCATCTTCATCATTTCCTTAAATAAGTTCTATATACTATTTCAGAAAACAGTTACATGAAAAAAAGTCAATAAAGATATAGAAACTATCTGTATTCCTATAATAAAATGACTAATAAGTTTGAGAAAATGGATTCTTTTAGAATTTTATATTAAAATGTAACAGATCTATTCTTGCATTTTTGCCTTTTACACCACAGGTGCATTAACCACAATTGACTTTAACATCAGAGTTCCAAGTGTTTTATTGAGAAAAGAAATTACAGCCTCCATAAAGGTAGTGGATTTCAATCCCTGATGCTTCTTTAAACTATTAAGAACTTAAAAATCTGAAAAAGAAAGCAAGAAAGAAAAAGACATTTTTTAGTTTCTAAGTTTTAAAAGAACTTGGAACAATTCTCATCACCGGATGCTACTTTTGGAAAATATAAAATCAAAATACAGAGGTACAAAGCTGGGCATCAGCTATTTTTTAAACTCCCTAAGTGTGCCTTGTGGCATCTTGGATCGAAAACTACTGTTCTAAAGAATGCTTTGCATTTAAAATATTCATACAGAGGCCAAGTTCTTGCTCTAACAATCTAATTAATTTTTATGAAATGGTGACTGGTTCATGCTCTTGAAAACCATGGTGTGAACGAGGGTCTCTCCCACACCTTCCTAGTGACAGTTGCTAATAAACTCTTTGAGCTTAAGTCTCCATGAAAGGGCAATGCAAAAATCCTTTTTATAACTGGAAATGAATCAGACAAGCTTCTCAGCTACTCCCTAACCAAATTCCAGGAAATCTCATATTATTCGGCTTATTTCCCTTCACTCCTGGTGTGATTTAATTGTGTTTCAGTCCTATCCAAATTGCTACTCTTGAAAGATTTTGCTTAGCAAATAACTTTGAGCTATATTATCAGTTCTTGTCAAAATGGCATTTCTGAGTCTGGAAAAATATCATTTTAATACTAAAAATCCTTCTAGTAATTCAATTACTTTGGGATTTTTCTCATATGTGCGAAAAGAGTATTTAGTTCCAAGAACAGACTTTTAAGGTAGGGTAATTTTGCAAGGGTTTTTTTTTTTTTTTTGGATATTTTAATTTAAAGTTGAAAACAAGTTCAGGAGATTAGAATCTCAGATTAACAAGAATTTGTATATTATCCTCATTTTTATTATTAAAAGAGAAATTAACTCATCATATTTCTTTTCAGGAGGCACCCTTCTAACTAATGCAGCTACAAACTGTGAACAAATTATTTATCTTGCTTATTTCTTTTTTTTAGTGTTTATTTTTATTTTTTCATAACTTTATTTTTTATTTTTTTAGAATATAACACTATTTTTTTAACATATGCAATTATTTTCCATCATTTACAATACAGTAGTTACAACGACACTCCAAATGGATAAGCAAAGTAAAAAATCTTGCTTATTTCTTTAACAGTAAAAAGAATGCAAATGATTCAGCTAAGGCTCTCTTCCTGTCTGTGTTTTTAGAATGTTTCTCACCTGATGCAACTTTTCAGGTGTCTTATCCAAACATCTGGAAGTGACCATCTAGACACTCTTAGCATTAACTGGTGTCTAATCTATTGTCTTGCTCTTTCCTTCATTCATTTAGGTAATGCTTTTTTAATGATTGCTACATATGAGACATTGTGGATGCAGCCAAAAACACAACAGGAAAAAAAAAAAAACCTGTCTTTTCAGAGCTTCCATTCTTATGGAATAGAATGAAAATAAACATTGTAAGTTTTGAATACCAAACAGTAAGTGCAAAAAGGTAAACAGAAGCAGAAAAGGATATTAAGAAATTTGGGGAGTATATGTGGTGCTCATACTATGGTGTTGGACTTTAATGAGACCTCCCTGAAAAGGCAACACTTAAGAAATGAAAGAATTAAATTAAAGGAAGAAATGGAGAGGAGGTTTGGAAGCCATGGCTATCTGGGAAAGACACCCAAGGTGGAGTATAGTCAATGGGTTTGAGGAACAAGTATCAGAAGTATCAGTATCAGAAGAGATGAGGGCAGAGAGTATGAGGGCATATCTTAGAAGATCCTTTGGTTAATAATAAGAAAATTGGTTTTTGAGTGACAGAAGAAATCATTAGATTGTTTGAACAATGGAGCCAAGTGATCTAATGTGGTTTATCAGGATTACATTAGTTAACACATTGAGATAAGAAATCGGTGGCCTTGGACATCAGCAGAAACAAGAGTTAGAGTTAAAACCAGAAATAAAAGGGCTGAGGTGTGTGTGTGTGTGTGTGTGTGTGTGTGTGTGTGTGTGTGTGTGTGTAAAATATAAGAAAAATTTATTCTCAGGTTTAACACAAACACAGGAAACTGCCTAAATCATAAATGTTCAACTGGGAAGATTTTCCAAAGTGAACACAAAGTGCCTCAATCACCCAAAATAAAAAATTGGGCAGGATCACCAAGCATCCTCTATCCCTTCTGAGTATCCCCTCCACTCTTGCCCATATGTAACCACTGTGCTGACTTTCATCATATATTGGTTTTATATGCTTTTTAACATTTTTCAAATGAAATCATATAGATTTGAACTGTTTTCTCTCTGGAACTTTTTGCTCAAAATTATATTTGTGAAATGTGTTCTCCTTACTCTATGGAGTAATGGCTTGATTGGTTAATACAACTGTAATAGTCCTTCAATATAGTCATGCAATCAATGCTTATTTATTAACCTCATATTCAGAAGATGGCTAAACACTACTTTTTTAAGGTTTTTCATGTGTTGTTTATTAATTTTTAATTTCTTTTAATTTAATTTATTTAACAAATAAATTTATTATCAAGTTAGCTAACATACAGTATATACAGTGTGTTCTCGGCTCTGCAAGTAGATTCCTGTGATTCATAGCTTACATAAAATACCCAGTGTTCATCCCAACAAGTGTCTTTCTCAATGCCCATCACCTATTTCCCCCTCTAGCCTGCTCCCCCATCAACCCTCAATTTGTTCTCTGCATTTGAGAGTCTCTTATTGCTTGCCTCCTTCTCTGTTTTAAACTATGGTTTTCCCTTCCTTTCCCCCATGATCTTCTATTAAGTTTCTCAAGTTGTACATATGGGTGAAATCATATGATATCTTTCTTTCTATGACTGACATATTTCACTTATCATAATATCCTCTGGTTCTCTCCATGTTGTTGCAAATGTCAGGATTTCATTCTTTCTCGTTGCCAACTAGTATTCCATTGGATATATAAACCACATTTTCTTTATTTATTCTTCATAATAAAAGCAAAATTGAACTACTGGGTTATCATCAAGATAAAAAGCTTCAGCACTACAAAGGAAACATCAATAAAACTAAAAGGCAACCAACAGAATGAGAGAAGATATTTGCAAATGACATATCGAATAAAGGGTTAGTATTGAAAATCTATAAAGAACTTTCCAAACTCAGCATCTGACAAGCAAATAACCCAGTGAAGAAATTGGACATGAATAGACACTTTTCTAAAGAAGACATCCAGATGACTAACAGACATATCAAAAGATGCTTGACATCACTCATCATCAGGGAAATACAAATCAAAACCACATTGAGATACCACCTCACACCAGTCAGGCTAAAATTAACAACTGAGGAAACAACAGATATTGGCAAGGATGTGGAGAAATGGGAACCCTCTTGCACTGTTGGTGGGAATGGAAACTGGTATAGCCACTCTGGAAAACAGTGTGGAGGTTCTTCAAAAAATTAAAAATAGAACTACCCTATGACCCAGCAATAGCACTACTAGGAATTTATCCAAAGGATAGAGGAGTTCTGATTCATAGGGATAAATGTACCCCAATGTTTATAGCAGCTCTTATAGCAGTAGCCATATTATGGAAAGAGTCCAAATGTCCATAAAGTCACTAACTCTAATTAGGTTCTTTGGAATTTTCTAGGTAAAACTGAAGTTGACTATAAAAATGACAACTTTGTTTCTGCTTTACCATCTTTATAACTGTATTTCTTCCTGTCACTGAATAGAGGAATCAATAGAACATTGAAAACAAGTAGATAGAAGGTGTCTTGTCTCATTTCTAATTAGGTAAAGGTTTCAATATTTCTGTAGTATGATATCTGCTCTGGTTTGTCTTTAAATATAAGTGTCAGAATAAAATTGTTTTTTCTAATTTAACTTTATTATTTAAGTTTACAGTTCATAGGAGTAAAATTTTTATCAACTGTAATTTTATCAAATATTCTTCTCACATTCTGTTTATGGATTGAATTTTGTTTATTTTCAAATGTTAAACCAATCTTGCATTCTTTAACAAATTCTACTTAATAATGAAAGCTGTTGCTCATTTTATATTAATGCACTTGTTTTGCTTAAGTTAGGATATTTTTATACATGTTTTTATACATACGTATAATTGTCTTTTCCTATAATGCCCTTGTCTGGTTTGCAGAAGCACAGAACTGCATAAAACAAATTGGGATGTGATGTTCCTTTTTCTGTTTCTCTAGAAAATTTTGATTTGTATGGATTGGTGCTTTATCTTTCCTTAAGTGCTTAAAAGAATTCACTGATATAGTCATCTGGGCATAGGATTTTCTTGGGACAGAGGTTTTAAACTATGGACTCAATTTCTTAAATAGATCTAGAAATGATCATATTTTTACCCATTCTTGTCTTACCTTTGGTAAACTGTGTTTTCTAGGAGTCCACTTATTTAACCTAAAATTTTTAATTTATTGGCTCAAATGTATGGGCATTAATAACACTACTGAATATTCAACTACTGTAAAATAGATTTCTTTACATAAACCTGTGTCCTTGAGTAAGCCTCCTGGTTATTCTTAGATAATCAGTACATGGTTTCAGACTCTGTATATGACCTGGCAGACTGAGTACTATGCAACCCTAGGGGATGGCATTAACTATGGATTACACTGTGTGTGGTGGCACTGGTCCACACTTCCTGATGGACAGAGTTAAGGTAATAAAGGTCACTACTCATACATAGCTCACTCACAGGTATATCCAATCAATGCAGGTGCTGGGTTCTCCAGGGCAGGCTGAATAAGTAGGCTGTGTTTCAGTAGGGCCACCATCTCCAGATTCTCCACTGTGGTTAGGAGGGCAAGTGTCAGGGCTGTGGGCCAGCTTAATTCAGTGCTGGGTGGAATGTATAAAGATCCATCATATTATCCCACCTATCTGTTGCCGGAAAGACCAACATAACAGAGGCTATGGATACTGTAAATAAATCTTATAAATTGACACCCATTTGACACCAGTTTCTTGCTTGTAAATACCATTGTTTTATACTCTGGAGAGCAAGGCACATGAGTGGTAAGCTTCTAGTACTAGACTTCACCTGAAATTTCTCATGATAATAAATAGCTATCATTTTATAAAACATATTGTTCTTCATTTGGCTGAAACTAGAATATTTTTAAATTGCATATAAAGAAACTAATTACTCTAAAAGTCACATACTAACAATGACTAAGAGTAATATGCTACTAAACATATTGTCAGAAGGTGTTTGGTAAATGAGAGAAAGAGATAAATTGTTTTTGCAAAACAGTACTAGATTAAGTAATCATTTTATATGGAAAAGGATTTATAAGCAACACTAATTGTGCAAGGATTGCAAAATGTTTCCACTTTATAACAGTCACAAAAGAGGGGGGGTCTTTTAAACAAGAATTTGAATAACTTTTTGGCTCCAAAAGTAAGAAGCCAGGAAAGGGATGCTTAGTTATTTAATCAGCTGACATTTATTGATCAACTGTGGTGGAGAACACACCATTCCAAGTTTCCACCCCTCTATGATCTAGACACTCTCTTTGACTGCAAGAGTCAGTGTAGCAGCTGGCTTGCTTTCATTTCAGTATCCACTGTGACCACTTCCAGAAATGTTAACACAGCCTAAATTAAACAGGAAAACCCCATTCTGAGTACATGAAAATTGATGAAAGCGTCAAATGGGAAACCAACATGGGGTCATCCATTTTTATACTTCATCACATCAAAACCTTATTCACATGACATTCTACGAAATACCTGACTAATGCTCACCAAAACCGTTAAGGTCTTCAAAGTCAAGGAAAATCTGAGGAACTTTCACAGCCAAGAGGAGTCTAAGGAGACACGACTAAATATAATGTGCTCTCCTGGATGGGGTCCTGGAACAGAAAAAATGACTTAAGTACAGAGAAATCCATTAGAATCAAATATGAACTATATTTCATAATAATGTGTCAGCATTGGCTGGTTTGTAATGACAGATATATCTTAATAATGTATGGGGAATATCAGAACTGTCTGTACTGTTTCACAACTTTCCTGGAAACCTAGATAAATTCTGAAATTTTAAAAAATGTCAAATTAACAGTTACATATATTCACTGAAAGCAAAGTTAAATTAACTTTGTCTCAATATCTACAACATTATTCTGCATTTACTTAATATACTAACTAGCTATGGCAATCTATGTACTGCTCAGCCTCTCATTTTACATATACTCATTACAGAGAAACTCATGATTATATATTTAAATATTTGTCTGGACTGATCTTTAACATTAATTCAGTCCATTAATTATTTCACTGAGCACCTACCATATGCAAGAAAATAAATTCTAAATGCTCTGGTAAACATCCCGGTAAATCAGAAATGAATCTCTAGATAATATAGTAGTAAGATACACACAAGAATCTATTAGCCAACACCAGAAATATTAAGAGAAGGGGATTCTCTAGTGTGTCATCCAGATCCTGCCTTTAGGGCAGAGGCATTCCTCCCAGGAACCTGTTGTAACAGTGAACCTTTTAGAGTCCAGTGATCTTGGACATGCCAGGATCTGTCTTCCAAAGAAAAGAGGAAATCATTGTGGCTTGTACCTTTCAGTATTCAAACAGAGGCATAAAGCTCGTTAGCCACCCTTGCGTCTTGGAAATGGCATATGCTACACTCGAGAATCCTGCTTTAAACATTTTATGGACGTCTGACAGCTTTGAGTGGACCAAGGCAGAAAAGATTCTTCAGTGGGTGGTGCATAAGTAGGTCTGCCAAACAGTTCTATGACCTGACAGTTTCTATTATTCTACAGGTAACTGTGGTGGAGAAGGATACGTTGTGAAATCTAGTTTCAATTAGAAAATAAAAATGTGAACCCCACCCCACTCCAGCA